>NC_086081.1:8188238-8507781 GCF_948474715.1 Cydia amplana | reverse complement strand
TATCTCGTTTTAGAGGAGACCTAACCTAATTCGTGTGTACTATTACTACGGTATAACGACCACTGCGGCGGCCCTGGCCGTCTATATTATGCTCACTATGCCGAGGAGGATTCAACCGTTCTACAGCTACTACGTCATTGAAATATGTATCATGTTTGCTGGGCTCGGTAAGAATAGGCCTGAACTTAGTACCTACATAATTCGGATTTCGTATTATTTTAGGTCGTTAATTTAGATTTTTGGGATTATTTTAAATTATAATTACATTGACGTTCAGTGGCCGGAGTTAAATTAAAAGAAAGATATTTACTCCCGTAATATACAAATACAGGTAAAAAATTCTAACAAAGTATGTTTTAACCCCTATTTCAAGCTATTTCGATTTACGATTCTACTTCCCTCAGAATGCTTCTTCAAACGAAGGTCGGTAACCAACTAACTTACATAATTTTATTATTTGTCCAGTGACTCAAGTATACCTCCTGCTCCTGATACGCAGCGAGCTACGGAAACCCCGCGGGGCCCATCGCATCAACCACCTAGCTGAAGTTTGAGGGCACCCAGCTGACATATTTCGGCATCTACAATTTCACATTTTACTTGCTCGCTAATAGTTAAGAAATTATAACGTATTTATTTTGGCGTGCACATTTGGTAGGATAAAATTAAATGGTGTTTTATTGTTTGCTATTATTACTGTATTTTATTTGTTTAATAATTTATGTAGATATCTGGCTTGACAGTTTGGTAGTGTATACATAAGTAGGTCCTAAAACTAATGGTTACCAGCCGTATCCGTATCGTAGGTACCTATATCGTTATGAGCCGGTAAACACACAAGTTTAAAAAAAGTATGGACGTAAGGCAGAGTCTGCAATGGCTACCTCGTTTAGATATTGAAAAACGTAATAGTCTAAGGAATTGTCTGTAACTTTTTAGTTTTATGCTACGAGTATTTACTCCGTATAGTTCCATAAGGCGGTCATGAATTTCAGAAGAAAAGCCGACTGATATATGTAAGTTCGTCGTCCGCGCCGCCTTCAGTACCTTCGTGTATGTGACATCGGTAACTAGTGATGGCTTGTATAGAATTTACCGTCAACGGACGGAAATGTTCAGGTAAATTGCGATTTTGTATAATTATTAACAGGAAGAAATTTTGTAAGGTGAACCTATTACCTAGTAGTAGTAGGTACCTATTTTTAGAAGGAAACAGGGGTATTACGTTAAAATGCTAAAATATAGGTACATACATCAACCAAGTCATTGACCGAGTAGAAATTTGGTGCACATGATGTAAGTCGATGACCCAAAGAACGATAAAGTGGTATCCAGACGGGACTGATCAAATCAGTCGAGTTGATCAGGAAAATAATTGGCCAATTTGCATTCCATAGATAATTACTATGAAAATTGGCATTTATGTGTCCGCACCTGCTGATTAGATCGGAGAATTTCATCAGATTGGCGAAAAATTATCTTGTCTGGATACCACTTCACATTTTAAACTTGGGGTCCGCTTTTAGGCGTAGGTAAATTAAATGATGAAAAAACTTTTGCTAACTACATTATGTGATAAAACAAATAAAATGAAAATGGAGAACGAGAGGTTGTCATGAGAATCTCAAAACTTTCTTTTTTATATTTTTATAATAATATTGACTTATTATAAAATTTTATAAGTACTTCCGAAACTACTAAACCTAAAATAAAAAATACGGAAAATTGTTCTTTACCATTATATTACAGGAAAACCAAGAAAAAGGCGTCAAGGAAATGTGACACGTTGTGACAGGGGAGAGGGGGGAGTCACAAACTTTGTGGCGTCACTAACTTATTTAAATTATTTAATTCGCTGTACAGTTAAATAACAAGTTTTTGCAACAATAATCATTCTTATTCGTTTAATCAGTTTTGTGTTATAAAATTACTGATACCTACATACTTCTTTTTTTCAAAAATATTTTGATAAAATATTTATAATAGGTACACCCTACTTAATTAGATTTGCCGATTTCGTTGAAAAAATGTGACGTCATACCAGGGGGGGGAGCGGTTCGCCAAATGTGACCAAGTGTGACAATGAGGGGGGAGGTGTCAAAAAACCTAGAAATTCGTGTGATGTAGTTAATGGATGACCCCAAATGGTGAAAAATAGACATAGGTTAATTCGCCAGTAACCGGCCACCTTAAACTAAAAATGAATTCTATTCACCTATAACCAACATTCATTTTAGTATAAGGTGGCTAATTTAAGGCTGGCCAATTATTGAAACCATATATATATGTACTAAAATGAATTCTGTTTATAGTTGAATAGAATTCATTTGTAGTTTAGGGTGGCCAGTTACTGGCGAATTACTTTACTGCTCCTAAAAATACGGAAATTATTCCGAATCCATCCGGAAAAAAATATTCGAAGCGTTCATAAAAAATATTGCAAAATATATGAAAAAATATAAAAGTGTAAAAATATGGTAAGTATATTAAGTTTTTGGCCAATAATTCATATACTATAAATATTTAAGAAATTAATCCCAATAAAAAATAGGAACTCTAACTCTATTAATTATAACTTTTATTTGACGTTCAAAACAACCCTCCGCGCATTATTTTCGGGATGAGCGCGCGAATTTAATAGCGAGTATACGTAATATTCAATATTGTTTTAAGGTAATAAATATAAATATTTTTTTTACATAAATACGGTGTATTTTTTAAAAAGAAATATGGTGTATCTTCAATACTTTAAAAAACTTATTCCCGTTCAAAATGTATCTTTAAAATTTATCAAAGTTGTGTGAAAATAACAATTTCCTACTTACATTACCGATAAGAGTTATTCCAATGAATTTGTGTAGGAGTGTATAATTTATTTCGTTTAACATAAGGCATTATCGGCTTCTGCTGGTTTCTCAAACCGCATACACCTTTACAATAATTCAAACAACAAGACGATCAAACAAACGTAACAATCATGTCTACGGCTTCTATCAAGCCGCTAAGACATCTATTCTATGCATAAAGTACAATAGCCTTCACAAACCCATCATCATTCAGTGGCTGTGCCATTGAATCATTATTTCCATGTTGTTATGGTAAACAACATGCTGAATTACTTTTATATAACATAAATAGCCTTAGATTTCCAAGTTTAGTTGTAGTAGTCACGATACTCTTCAGGAAGTTTGATTAGAACAACAAATGCCACAAGATGCTATGGCGTGTGAGAACAATATATTATTGTCAAAATTGAATGGTTCCGATATGTGAAAGAAAAGGTTTTAGTTGACAATTTATTTTGTTAAATTACGTTTTATGTAAATAAAGATATTTTATTTTAATTTTTGATTTTAAATTAAATTGGTTTAATTTAAACGCACGGCCGTATTCGGTACTTACTTAATTTTAAGTAATTGCGATAAATATGAAAGCCCCGTGGTGGGATGGTGATAGAGAAAACGATCGATGCGTCAGACGTGGCAGAAATTTAAATAAATATAATAACTAAGTAAAAAACAAATGTACTAACTGCAGCCAATATCAAAAAATTAACAATGCGAGTAGCGCGAATTATTTTTTTAAGGGGAAAATTTTAAACAGAATTTGGTGTTATAAACAATAATAAGTATTTAAAAAATGCACGGAATTGATTAGGTATGATGTAGGTAGTTATGTATGACTTACGAGAGTAGAGTCGTGAATAAAAATTAAAGTTTTATCCACATTTTATTAATGACTAACCGCGACTGCACTACACGTGTAAATAAAGATGGAAAAAATAACACTACCGTCTTACATAGCGGTATTAAGTACCTACATAGTCGAATTATTGTGTTGAGTTGCCACTTGATCATTCCGATTCGGCTAAATTTTCGGCAATGATTTAATAGAGAACCCTTTCATGGCTCCTCTACACGATGAGCCAGCGTCAGCCACTCCAAGGGACGCATTTATGCGTTAGAGGGAGCAAGTGATATTGCTATCTCATTCTACCGCATGGCTGCGTCCCTTGGAGTGGCCGGCGCTGGCCCATCGTGTAGAGGAGTCATAAGTACCTATTAAGTTCTATACTGTATTACCGCAGTGGACGAGTCAACGCCGCGCGACACGTCCTTGAACGCGTACCTGCGCTACATCCTAGCGCTGCCGGGCACCAAAGCTATGTGTCATGAAGGCGGTTGTGGCGCCTGCATTGTGTCCGTGCGCGCGTGTCGCGCCTCCGGTGCTACAGAGACCTTCTCCGTCAACTCCGTATGTACATGGACCTACACAGACCACACACTACGATACTGAACGTACCCAGACCTACCTAGGCGTACCTAGGAGCCTACCCAAGTCTCTCCATCACACTTCCATATGTTCCACGTGGGTGATTTGCCGTCATGTATGCAAAACTGACGCGAGATTTGACTTCCAGCACGTTTTGACTTCCATCAACTGTCACTAAACAGACATCGAACACAAGTTTAGGAAAACAAAAATACCTAATGTGTCGTTGTATTTTTATACGAGCTCTGCTGTTTGACGTGAGTGACCTGACATTATTGTCATAGAGTAACTTTTTTTGTTTAAATTATTGTTAGAAAATTACAGATGAGTTTTTCCCGGCAAAGCAAAAGGTACCTAGTTTTGGAATGAACCGCCTGCTGAGGTTCAATCATAATTCTTACGAAATTACATTACCAACACCAACAATTCTTGTATCCAAAAGTGGCATACATTGCAACAAAGCAACAAAATAATGAAGTGGATTTAGCGAGTAAAAGCACAGAAAACCTGTAAGTTGGGCGCTCTTGGAGAATGGTTATGGTAATGTTTCTAGGCAGTTCTTATATCTTGAATGAGAATGTGGTGCTCTCTTTGGTATTAACTTGCTGTATCGGTCTAATATAAGAACCTGTTTTAGTGCTTGGTGCTGGTGTTTTCCTGCCATGGCTGGGACATCACCACGATCGAAGGCGTGGGTAACCGGCTGACCGGCTACAGTGATGTGCAGAAACGCATCGCCGCTTTCAACGGCAGCCAGTGCGGCTACTGTACACCGGGATGGGTCATGCATATGACTAGGTACTTATATTCCATTGTTAGGTTCTAATTCTATCGTTATTTCAATCTCAACGCATATTCTTTTTCTATGAGAGGTAATGTGCCTAGTAGCAGTAGTAGGCTGAAGATGATGATGTTTCTAGCCTGCAGGACAAGCACCTGACGATGACAGAACTAGAGCGGTCGTTTGGCTCCAACACCTGCCGCTGCACCGGCTTCCGGCCCATCCTGGATGCCATGAAGTCTTTCGCCGTCGATGCCAGCGCGGACCTCTGTCAGAAGGTTAGTGCTGATGATGTTCCAGCCTGCAGGAGAAGCACCTGACGGCGGCAGCGCTGGAGCGGTCGTTCGGCTCGAACACCTATCGCTGCACCGGCTTCCGGCTCATTCTCGATGCTATGAAGTCCTTCGCCGTCGATGCCAGCGTGAATCTCCGCCAGAACGTTTATGCTGTTAATGTTCTAGTCTGTGGGACAAAGCACCTGACGGTGGCGGAGCTGGAGCACACGTTCGGGTTTAACATCTGCTGTTGCACCGGCTTCCGGTCCATCCTGGACGCCATGAAATCCTTCACCAAATACTTAAATCTTTTTTTTTAGAAAGTAGGATGTGAATCCCTCTCAAGTCTTGAGTAGGGTTATGATATTCATTTTGGCTAATTAAGATGTGCAGTTGAGGTATGTTCTATAAGTATATACAGGTTGTCACTCGATAATACCAAATTATGGTTGATTAATAAATACTTCGTCGTTCATGCCTCGTAGGTATTGCAAGTAATTTTATCCTTTCATAGGTAAGCGACATTGAAGACATCAAGATTTGCAGCAAGACGAACTCCATCTGTGAGCGCCGATGTTCCGGCTTAAGCGAAGACAGCGACTGGAGCGTGATCAGCGACCAGCAGTTGGACAAGTTGGAGAAGAAAAAAGACGACAAAATGATCTCTTTCACTTTTGGAAAGAAGAAGTTTTTCAAAATTTATGACGTGGACGACGTTTTTGATTTGCTGGACAAGTATGGCGTGGACTCCTATATGTTCGTGGATGGTAACACTGGAAAAGGCTAGTAGAGTAACATTTCGGTCGGACTTATATTTCCGGGGTTATTAATGCAAAGCAGAATTTATTAATATGACAATTTAAACAGTTTCATTATATTTTCAATGGTACCTATTGCAATTTATACTGTGCATTTACTTACTTGAGTTGAACCTAATTACACAAAACCTAAGTACACACAAACAATTGCAGTTAACCTGAATACATAATAATTGCATTCAAATATGGTTGCTTTAGGATGTAAATAGCAATATTTGTACACTCGTACTAAACGTTGTTCCTATCTCTTTCCCTAATGAGTAAAAGGTACCTAAGGGTTTCATGTAAGATTATTTTTTTCTCAGGAACGGTAGAAACATTCGAGTATCCTCGAATCTTAATAGACATTAGTGGAGTAAAGAGTCTGAAAAAGTACGAATTTGATCAAAATTTGATACTTGGCGCTAACATGGCACTGGAAGATTGCATAACACTATTCAAGGAAACCGCTAAGTCCCAAAGTGAATTTTCGTATTTGGCTGAATTTGTGAAACATTTTGAGCTCGTCGCACATATTCCGGTTCGAAAGGTAAGGGCTCCTCTACACGATGGGTCTACTGACAATGACTTTAAAGATGACACAAACAAAAGACAACCGACCTTCCATAAGTATTAGTAGTAAGTTACAATCTTCAATCTCTTTCCATAAGACGCTCCTGTACTGATTTAATTTTCTTATTCAAAATATTCAATAATTTAGTAGATGCCCCTGAACTTTTAGAAAATATAGATTTACGCGTACCCCGCAGAACAGAACGTAGTTGTCGAAATAAAATGTTATTTAGTATCAAAAGCAGCAGAACTAAACATGCGCAGCACTCATATATTAAACGCACATGTAGGTTGTACAATATAAAGTGCCAAAACGTAGACATATTTAGCAGCTCACTAAGATTGTTTAAAAAATTAGTTTTTTCTTCTTTAAAAACACCTGTATGACCACCTAGATTAAGATTTCCTCACATATCTCGTCACACATACTAGTACATATGCATGTAATTTATACGTAGTAATAAGTTTTTATTATAATATTTGTTTACATATAGGAAACTATAAGTCTATTATTAGAAGAATGTTACTCTATATACTTATCTGTTGTATAAGACTGTTTGTTTCTTAATAAATAAATAAAATAAAAAAAGTATTTATAATGATTGTTCTTGCAGATCGGTTCCTTGGCTGGTAATTTGATGTTGAAGCACGCAAACCCGTCCTATCAGTCCGACGTATTCCTGCTTTTGGAGACGGTTGGAGCTGTGGTGGTCATCAGTAAGTAAACCGAGTGTAAAGTTCAATAAAGTACGGTAGATTTTTAGGTCTTTTTCTAAAGGCGATAATTCGCATGAAAGTTTCGTTGCCGAATACCGGGGATACAAATACTACAATGTACGAGTATGCTGCGAGACTGCTTTGCGCTGTCTCGGTCGTATATCGGAATGACGGCATATCAGTGTAATCAGCCTTTAAAACTTGAAATTCATGTTTTTGCTTCGTGAAATAACAATAGTACCTACCTACTTAAGTGTCTTTTATTTCAATTTTTAAAGAGTTGTTTTGTCATTGCGTGATTGTGTCCACAGAGCAAAGTAACGGAAAGAAGAAAACTCTTTCGCTGTTAGATTTCTTGAAGTACGACATGAGGGGTATGCTCATGGTAGCCATCGAGCTGCCTCCACTGAGTAGCAAATATGTGTTTAGAAGCTACAAGGTAATAAAATAACTAAAATAAATACCTATAATAACGTGTGGTGATCATCTCCGTCACCTCGGTGAAGAGTGATAAAATTATCATTTTGCTGATTCATTACTTAAGCAACTCGAATTGCCATCTGGCGGCTTAACTACACCAACTGCATTTAAATATAATGTACCAACCTATTTCTATTTTAACATTCACACGCCTCGTGGTTATTATTAAGGACCATTATAATTATGTTGGTGAAAGAACGTTAAAGAATAGTAGGTAAATAATGCTGGTAAATATATAATATATTGAGAACACAACTGGGGGCCGTAATTGTTTGTCTTTGTACAATACATTGTATACTATCAGCTGCAAAGATAGTTAACCCCCCTTTAAACAAATTTCTATGCCTCTGCATCTCAGGTCAGCTATCTCTCCAGCTGACTGTAGATACCTTATTAGTGACATAATATCTAAGGTAACAGTTTATAGGTATCATCGGAAAGGTTTGTCATTGAGTGGTTACTTTTTGTGTGTAGGTACCTACACTGACTTTTATTAATCAGCCAAAGTGTGACCTCGGGCGCCTCGGGCAAAGAATTCATAATATCATATTTATGCCACCACCCCACCAGTAACGCCAAGTAGAAACGTTTTGCCTGAAACGACATAATATTTTCAGATAATGCCTCGAAACCAAAACGCCTTAGCCATCGTCAATGCAGCCTTTCTTTTCAAATTAAACCCCAAAACGAAGATTATCGAAGACGCCGACATCTGCTACGGAAACATTGGTCCTACATTCGTACACGCGAAAGGCACTGAGGCGTTCTTGAAAGGAAAAATGGTGTTCAACAATGTGACATTGCAGGCTGCTATCAAAATTTTGAACAAAGAAATCGTGCTTAAATATGACCCGGCACAGCCTTCCAGTGACTTTAGGAAGAAACTGGCTGTTGGTTTATTTTACAAGGTATGGAATAATTGTACAGGTGGTGTCCTCCTCTATGCATTGTCTTTTTATGTAATGAAGAAGTAACAATACTAAATGAGGTATTAATTAATTACCATACGTTGCACTCGTTGCAGTTGTTGATACCAAAACTTATAAATGCTAATTTGCAGTAATGACGTGCAAACTGTTACAATATTTGTTGTTACAATATTGAGTGAATAATACATAAACATTATAAGACGTAGGTGTTACTTACACTTGATACAATACAAATTTAAATTACTTAATGAAACAATAAGACTTCCTTCTTTCCTGTTCCTAAATGGCTTCCTTTTAATTAGTAGTTAAGATTGACTACACTGCTTGATAGTATTGTGACGAAGCCTGAATCTGTATCTATTTGCTTTCAACTATGGATTTTGATTATGTAGTTAGTAGTTTGTACCGTGCAAAGTGTACCTATACAGTGAACTGTTTGTTACATTTACACAAGGTTCAATTGCGCCTGGCCTGTGTTAGAGATTGTTTCCTATACGTTCGCTTCTTTAGGTAATCCTGAATATCTGCCCGCCCAACGCCCTCAACCCCCGCTACCGCTCGGGCGCCGCCCTCGTCCAACGGCCTCTGTCTCACGGTAGCCAGGAGTTCCAGACTGACTCCTCGCTCTACCCGCTCAATCAGGTAGGTATCAGACCTCTACATTAACCTGTCAAATCCCACGATATGACGTCACCATAAGCGTTCTGGCTCATATATGAGCCGTGGGAGCTGACAGATTAATGGTTAGTTAGCGTCAGCGCCCGTTGACCTGAAGGCTTCGCCTCTGGGTTACACTCGCGCGTTTCCATTAAGTACCTACATAAATAGGTACATTAAGGGTCGGTTGCACCAAACTGTTCATATCGTAAAAGAGTTCGCTAAATTTTTATGTATGGAAAGTTTCATAGTAAAGCGCCGGGGCGCGGCTGACGTTGATCAGTCTGTCAAATGTGGTTGGTGCAACTGGCCCTTAAGGAGTATTCAAGCTCATTATCTGATTGAAGTTTAACCCCTACACCCTATGCATGTTGCTCCTATAAATAGATTACATCATCATCTTCCTCGCGTTGTCCCGGCATTTTGCCACGGCTTATGGGAGCCTGGGGTCCGCCTGGCAACTAATCCCAGTAATTCGCGTGGGCACTAGTTTTTACGAAAGCGACTACCATCTGACCTTCCAACCCAGAGGGTAAACTAGGCCCGTATTGGGATTAGTCCGGTTTCCTCACGATGTTTTCCTTCACCGAAAAGCGACTGGTAAATATCACTATAAATAGATTACATATTTCTACAAAAACATTTTTACTGACAATGATTTAATTTTCATAATGCAGCCCGTGCCCAAGCTAGAGGCCGCCATCCAAGCGGCGGGCGAGGCCAAATACGCCAACGACATACCTCCGATGCCGAGGGAGGTGTTCGGGGCCTTCGTACAATCTACTGTACACTCGGGAGAACTCGTCGGGGTTGATAGTGGTGATGTCTTGGTAAGTTTAAACAGATAAAACAGGATTGCTGGTTTAACATGTTCCCGTAACAGCCAGTACCTAAATCTAAGTAGCGCACCCATGACTGACAAGAATCGATAACCGACACTATTTTTTTGACCTAAGAAAATAAGATTAGGAAAGCGATTTCTTAATTTTACAAAATGGCAGCGTGATAATCCAGTGCGGCTAGAGATCTGGTGAAAATAACAGAATTTCTTATAGAAATTATTAAGGAAGTGATTTTTTTTGTTAATACTAGTTTTGTTAATACTGGGTTTCACAAACGTGACTCACTCGTGACTCGTGACTGTTCTAATTTAATTAACGCGTGTCGATAATTTTTTTAAACATATTTCATTAAACGTGACAAGCGAATATGATTGTTTTTAATTCTTTAATAAAAATAATACATCCTCGATTACTCTCAAGAATATACCTTACCATAATACTCAATCGTTACTTTTGGCTTAATGATGACTAAATCACTCTTAATTTTATAGAGAACCCCACTATCTCCTAATAGTGTCAATCAGTGGTGCCACTACGTTAGGTATATTTATATAGGTACCTATTTTACATTGATGCTACAAAACCAAAACGCACGAATGTAAAAATACTTATACTAGAAAGAAATACACTGCCTTAAGCTTGAGAAGGGGCACAGCGTGTAGTCGGTCTTTAAGCGCTACTACGTTAATCCCAAAGTTTACTTAGATAGCCACGATTAAAGGAATACCCTGCTATATTTTTACAATAACAAGTTTTTAAATGGCCTTGATGATGTTTTTGTACGTTACCTTACTAGATTGGTACATAATTTTGTTTAAATAAATGAAGCAGCTGTAACAACATAGAAAATATGATTAGCACATCATTTAATCAATTTGATCTGCGACGAATCTGTGCTTATATATGGAATAGTTTTAATTTTACTTGGGAATTTAACGAGTAGTATGTAATTATTGCTTGCGAATAAAAGATAATAATTATATACTAACTTTAATGTTATGTATGTAATCACTTTGTGGTACATAAGACAGGTTAAGACATAATAAAACAAAATACATACAATGTCCAAAGGCGAACTTATCCCTATAAGGGATCTCTTTCAATCAAACTTAAATAAAAAATAAAACATGAAACGCATTTATAGTAAGTATAGTAACGTACCTTGCAATTCCCTTATCAATGTCAATTACTTAGGTTTGATAATTTATTTCAGGATATAGAAGGGGTTATAGCAGTCTACACTGCCAAAGACATACCCGGCGTAAATTCATTCAGCGTGCCAGGATTCCAACTGCAAACTGAAGAAGAAGAAATAATCGTGAGCAAAAACATTCTGTTTTACGGCCAACCTGTGGCGATCGTCATTGCCACTTCAGAAGCCTTAGCTGTTAAGGTCGCGAAGAAAGTAAAAGTGACTTACAAAAATGTTCCTTCATCAGCTCCCGTGCTCACTATAGATCAAGCGAAAAAAGACAGTAAGAGATATGTTGCAAGTGATACCGCTATCAAGCCAAAAGGGAAGGGGAGTGATGTGAAGACGGTCATAAAGGGCGTGTATGAGATTGAGGGGCAGTACCACTACTACATGGAGCCGGTGACATGCGTGGTGGTGCCAGTAGACCAGGGGCTGGAAGTGTATGACTCGACGCAGTGGATGGATCTCACGCAGAGGGCTATTTCGCGATGCTTGAATATGAATGAGAGCGAGTAAGTAGGAATTTTGACCACCCCTCCTAAGTCAGATGATTTGTACTTAGGGATCATCCATTAATTACGTCACACGAATTTATAGGTTTTTTTACCCCTCCCCTCTCCTTGTCACACTTGGTCACATTTTGCAAACCCCTCCCCCCTGGTGTGACGTCACATTTTAGGCAATTTTGTTTTCAACGAAATCGACAATATTAACTCGGCATTATTTTTTTAATAAAAAAATATTTTTGATATATAAATATTAGTAATTTTATAACACAACGAAAGTTACATCCAAAATCTCATTATTTAACTGTTACAGCGAATAAAAAAATACAAATTAATTTTCGGTTACTGATGAAGTTAAAGTGACATCACAATGTATGTGACTCCCCCCTCGCCCATGTCACATTTTCTTGACCCCCTCCCACCCCCTAAACGTGTGACGTAATTAATGGATGACCCCTTATATCGTAAACTTATGAACTGAAATAGATGTCATATACGAAAGAAAAAGTGACAAAGGCCTCCAGTGCCTGGGCACTTAAATTCATGGGTAATTTTTTATTTTACCTAATAGCTACAGCTACAGGTAGAGTCTGTGCGGAAAGAGAAGAGTCGTGAAATGTATGGAATCCTATACATTCTACGTGTCTTCTCTTTTCGCACACGCTACACTCTACCAAAGTCAAAGTGATGATTGGTAAAAGTTTCGGATATTGGTGTTTCATTGTTTCTTATCTGTCCAGTATCCACCTGAAAGTCCGCCGTATCGGCGGTGGCTTTGGTGGCAAGATCAGCCGGAACGTGCGCACTTCAACGGCTTGCGCTCTGGCCGCCAAGCTCCTCAACACACCGTGTCGGTTCGTGGTGCCGCTGCAGACCAATCTGGCCACGGCTGGCGGCCGGCTGCCCTGCCAGTGCGAATATGAGGTGAGGAGACTTCTAGGACAGGTTTGCAGAACATTGTCATTAAGTGTTAATATCAACTCGCCCTCAGATCACGGTGTCGCTACATGCCAACGCCACGCACCAACTCAGCCACTAACGGAGGCCATATTTGCTCCTATATATATTATTATAGGTACCTACTCTTTGATTTGCTCTCAGTGTTAAAAACTCACCCAAATAAAATGATGGACTGGAAGCTGGCAGATACTTGGCAGGCCCATAAAATACCGTTTTTTCATTCCCAACTCCTGAAATGTAAGGTTACGTATTTATTTGTAAATAATGTTAAAATTATATTGTATCCATTTTAGGTCGGCGTGGATGATAACGGCAAAATCCAGTACTTGAACGCAACAATCGTCGAGGACAACGGCTGTTCCAACAACGAGAATATCCTGGCTTACGTTTCTTCGGGCTTTACTAACTGCTATGTCCCTGATTACTTTGACGTCAAGATGGCCACTGTTACAACGGATACTCCATCTAACACTTTTGCGAGGGCACCAGGTAAGAGCTTCATAAGAATATCTGTTGAATGCAGTTCAATATTCTAGGATAAATTCTATCGTCATATATTCTAATGCAACAGGGACTTCCGAGGGCATGGCCTGCGTCGAGCACATAATGGAGCACATTGCCTTCGCCGTCCAGAAGGACCCGACCGACGTACGCATCGCCAACATGCGTACCGACGATAACGACCTCCCCACGCTCATCGACACCTGGAAGAAAGAAACTGACTACGACAAACGCCTTCAGAGCATCCAGGAATTCAACAAAGCTAACCGCTGGATGAAAAAAGCCATCAAAGTGAATATAATGAGCTTCCCAGTAGAATATTACGGGAATTATTCAGCCATGGTATCCATCTATCGAGGGGACGGCACGGTAACTGTGACGACGGGAGGAGTCGAGATGGGCCAAGGCGTCAACACAAAAGTTGCCCAGATTGTCGCTTACAAACTAGGAATACCACTAGAAATGGTTACCGTCCTCCCGAATTATTCCTTCACGGCTGCAAATAACGTATTCTCTGGTTCTAGTATTGTCAGCGAGTGCGTTTGTTATTCAGCTATCAAGTCATGCGATACTCTGAATGCGAGATTGCTGCCACTGCGGCAAAAAATGTCGAACCCGTCTTGGGGTGCGTTGATCAAGCAAGCTGGGGACGATCAGATCGATTTGACAGCGACCTATATGATGACTGACAAGGAAAACGACTTAGATTCGTACAGCGCGTTCGCTGTGGCCATTCTGGAAGTTCAGCTGGACGTCCTGACAGCGAGATATGAGATCTTGCGCTGCGATATACTGGAGGATGTTGGTTTGAGCGTGAACCCTACTATTGATATTTCACAGGTAAGAGAGATTTATTATATACTTAAGGAGTGAGTTTGTGTTAGAGGTTTTCAATGTTAGATTCGTAACTGGTATAAATACCTATCTCAGTAAGTAGTCAATATTCTACAATTCTAGGTGGAAGGCGCCTATGTACAAGGTCTGGGTTACTTCACCACAGAGAAGCTAGTGCGCGATCCGCAGACCGGGCGGCTGCTCAGCAACCGTTCTCTCACCTACCACGTTCCCCTGGCCCTGGACATACCCGCCGACTTTAGGGTTAAGCTGAGGTTCAACTCCAAGAACACAACCGGTGTATTGGGCTCTAAAGGTATTATTTAACTTATTAGTCTATTGCCAGGCGTGTCTCACTCCGCGATTTCGTCGCTTTGCTACAGGTAGCTAAAAGTACATCCGTTCGGCCCCAATTTTGGGGAAAGCCATAAGCCGCGCGTGGTGCTGTCGCCACCTAGCGGCCATATCTGTGCTGATCGTAACAGAAGACGCGTTTTGTTAGAGAGTGAGTCTTCTGTACTTAGTACTATTATTACACGACTGCCCAAACAAAAAGAGTGTATTGTTTTTTATTCTGTGCTATTGCTCCATTCCGCTTCACTTGTGCAGTCCAAAATAATTATGTAGGTAGGTACCGCTTACAGTCGGCACTCGACAGCTTTGCTGATAAACTCCTAAAATACGACCGATGAATCTGGCTTTAACCTTTTCCACCTCGTGTCAAACACAAAAGCTGTCACTCAGACGCCACATCATTGAAGTGTCAAAACTGAAGTTGAACTTTATGTATATGCACGTAGGTCGATGTTGCTCTGTAGTCTGTGACCGATTAATCGGTCTTTGGCGTTGAACCTACGTTGCGGATATATCGGTCATTGGCGTCCAAAAGGTTATAGGTTTGCCCACCAGACTCGAAATCGCGAAAAATACATCGCGCTGCGACACATGTAAAAGTTGGTACCTAAGCCACCCAAAGTCGATAAAGTCTCATTTAAGCATTTTAAGCAAGCTGGCATGGAGCGCAGCACGATGTGAGGTGGTTCCGCTCTTTTTTTTGTTGGGTTCAATTACCGTAGGAGATTTCTCTAACTATTACAGCGGTAGGGGAGATGGGTATCTGCACGGCGCACGGCATCACGCATGTACTGCGGCAATGCATTCACGAGTCCAGAGCAGAATCCCGTTACGATACCATGAACTGGATCAACATTGGTAAATTAAAACATTAACTATCATTTATCATCGTACAGTCGACGTCAAAGATATGTTTACACTTTTGCACCTTACTCCTTTGTACTAAGACGAAAAATGTAAACATATAGCCTAGTGCGGGGACTCCTAGAATTTCGGCATGTCAATTTAGTTATGCACAACTCTTACCAGTAACTCGTGTTGTAACCACTGTTGTATCATTTCCGTGCAATAAAATATATTTTTATCTTTATCTTATCTTTATCTTATATCTTGGACGTCGACTGTACAATGCTTGAAATTAACGGTCCCTGACTGATAACACGGCTTTTAGTAGCTCTGGCTAGCCGTTACCCTTCTAGGCAAGAATTTACTGAAATATAATTATCAAGTGAGTGAAAGCAACTTTTTTCATTCTAAGACAGTTACATAAAGTCTCGCAAGAGTTTAGTCGTGACATGGCCACTTATGAAAAAGGTAGCGATATCATACCCTTATGCTAGCTAACCTCAGCTTATGTTTGTTTCTCGAGTCAAATAGGGCCCTGCAATTGATTTTATAGGTTTTGTGTAAAATACTATACGTACATTAATTAAAAATGTTAATTTTTCAGATGTTCCATTCGACACGGAATCGATTATGACAGCTCTAGACGTCCAGCTAGAAGAATTTCTTATTACATAAGTACTTCAATAAAGTATTGAAAAACGATTTAAAGACATTTTAAATATTGTTATTATTTATAATGAGTACCCAGGTATTTGGTACCTATTTACCTATAACAGAACTGTCAAAAAATGTGAAATGTATTCAGTATATCTATTTACCTTTGTAATGTAACTAATATTAAATATATCTACCCCCATAATGAGTTTAATTTGTATGTAGAGTCTAATAATTCTAGTACAATTTTTTAGTAAAATATATATTAAATTATAAATTAAAATGCATCTTAGTTTAATTAATACATGTTTATTATCGCATTGTCAAATAATTTTAGTAACTCATCATAATTCCAAAAATTGTAGGCCATGATTAGGCCTTAACAAATAATACCAATTAAATAACTTAAAACAAACAACCAAAATGCAGAAAACAAAATTAATAAATACTTAATAAATTACTGCTATAATACAAGTTGAGATTTTATAAAAAAAAACGATCTTAATCAAAATATACACTAGTTTTTACACATTTATGCCAACGGTTAAGTTTAGTGTTTATGCAAAAAGTGCAATAGAAACTATTTTATAAATAAGAGGACATTTGTGTCGTTCCATGGGAAAAGGAACCTTACGGACAGTTGCGGATGCTCGAGTACAAATGTGACGTTTCGCGATATAAGCACCATTTGCCCTCAGAGCCTTTTTACAGGAAACGACACATTTATATTGCGTCTATATTATCGAAAAGGCCAAGCCTTTTACCAAATTAGCGACGCAACCCTGCCTGATCAGCGTCAGATATCTGCAGTAGGGAAGTAATTTCGTACAATCATTCAATTGCATACCTTGTTCTAATAGAATAAGGTACATTATTGAATGACCGGCATTTGCAATAGGTTACTGCAGATATGCTTAGCCCCACTCGCCAGGTTAAGGTATGCCGCTACCTATCACGACGCTACATTTTACAGTAAATTCTTTAACTTGCTATTTGAAATTCAACCTCCCGCTTATCGCAATTAAGTCTAAAACAGTTGGTCGCACATTATACACAACAATCAATCTCAATACTCACCAATGAATAACTGCACCTCAGTCGTTGTTATTCAAAAATGAGCTTTATACACTCGTGGTACAGTATATCTTTCAGTGCATTATTAAGATTTTCATTCACGAGTAAAGAATAAGATACAAAATCAGTTCCTAAGACCGTAGTAGCAGTCAGAAATCTACCTCTATATTATTTAGATGCCATTATGTAACTTTTTTAGCCCGTCAGTATGTTTTACGTTTAGAAATTATCTCACAATTTTGAAAACGATCAAAATTGCAAATAAATGTCGTGTCTAAGTTACGAAAATATATAGAATAATTAGTGAGACAATTGCTAAACATATTTTTGAGTTTTTTATATTAGAGGACACTAAATAAGTTAGGTATAAATAGTACAAAGCAAAACATGTACGTTTTTAGCTAATTTTCTATATAAATAATCTCTTTTTATACTGTGATTATACGATCCGTCGCAAAATATATAAGCCAGTAACAAAATACCAAATTGTGGTAAAAATCTTGTCTACTATAATCAGTTTGAATATAAAATCAATCATTTTCCGTACTCTACAAAAATTCGTATCTCTATAATTTTATTACCACTTGTATCAAAACAGTTTTATCGTTAAAATATACAGAAACCTAACTATTAGCCAAACCTTAGACCGGTATCCCATCTCAGTCTATCTTGTAATCAAGAGTGGGATACAAGACTAGAATTGTCTTTCAAACAATGTCTGTCAAAGGCCATATATAAATATATTTACAGTCATAAAATGCCCATGAAGTTGCGCTGTATAATAGACGTAGTACATTATTAATAAATAAAATTAGTATCGACAATAATAATTATCATAGCATAATAAAATAAAATAATACTGTTAATGATGAGAGATAATAGTATGAATGTATTGATGTATAAGGTTGTGATTTTAATTCGCGATATGATTGCTTCTTCTACTGTTTGCCAGTTCAATATCCATTCCATATACATTTTCAAATAAAAAAAAACCATCTAAAATCACAGATATACTGAGAAAGTAAAAATATTATAGTGAATAGTTTTATCTTTATAGAAACATTGCTTCACGACCCAGAGCTTTACTAGATATCCTCAAAGCCTTTCTATATCCCACTAAGTCTCTTCTTTCAAACAATTTAAGCAAGATTTTTCTCTATAAAGGATAACATTAAAAACTGCTGTAAAATATAAAAGATTCGCACGAGATTCTGAGAGTATAGAATACAGAACCAATTTATCACAAGAAACAAACCTCGACACTGAGATTAATTTAGCTACCAGAGGCGCTTGCATTATGTGTTTTTAAGGTGTCATTTTGTATTTTACAAGCTTTTATTTAGTTTCACCTGTCCCGTTGTCTGTCGATCTGTAATCAAATCTTGCAAGTTAAATTTGATCCACTTCCCGGTTTCCGATTGAGCTGAAATTTTGCATACACATGTAAGTCGGGTGACAATGCAATATTATGGTACCATCGAGCTGATCTGATGATGGAGACAGGAGGTGGCCATAGGAACTCTGTGAAACAACGCACCCTAATTGTGTTAGGGGTTTTTAGAATTGTCTCGATGAGTATTAGTTGTCTGTCGTAAGAAAAGTACAGTCAGCGATAAAAGCTTGTACCAAAAATGACATTTTTGCCAAAAACTTATTATAAGTTCAAACACATCATGGTAACGTTTAAGAGATTAACTAACAATCAGTCCCACTTAACCTTACGAGCTCAAAGATTCGTTGAAGATCTTACTTTAGAAACAATATCAGTCGAAACATTAGCTCCTACCGCTACTTGCAATTAAAATCTAAACACCGATCGCTAAAGTACAGTTTGTGATGACTTAATTATTGACACTAATGATTAATTAATATAAATAATTATAATTAGATCTCATTATTTAATGTATTTAGAAATTTGAACACTTTATCGTGCGTATGTTTTTAAGGCGGTGTAAATTGATCTGATGTATAATTATTTATCTCAGAAAATGAGCAAAACTAAAAAAATACTATACAATGATTTACATTACAGTGTGATTTCTTGCAATATCGCGTAGAAACCGCAAGGAAACATTTGGCTAAGTGCACTATCACTAAATCGTTTCCTACAGCTTTGGTATACCCTGCACAGTACTACGCTAGGTCTGTAAGCAACAGACCAATGGACTTGGAATATTGATTTAAAAGGTATTTTGTATAGAGTTACCTTAAAATAAAGGAAAGATACATCTTGGTAGATATTTTGTGGTAAAGTAGCAATTTAGGTAGGTAACACGAGAAATATGATTTAGTTTAGGCATACACGGGGATGTATGAGACATAGACAGTACTTAGGAAGATGGTTTTGTATATACATATTATTTTAACGAATCGGAATGTAAGTCGTGCCGCTCCGTTCATTTTATTCGGCACAGTTTTTAAAACACAATGTTATTTCAGTTATATTATAAAATTAAGCTAAATTAAAGTAACTCTATGCAAAACGCACGTCAAAAAGCAGAGCCAAATAGCGACCGCAAAAAATTAAAATTAACTTACGCGTAAAGCTAATAATGTAAACCGGACCGAGTTCGCTACAAAATATGAGGTATATTTACTATCCTTGGAACACTTCACTTCGGAGTCGTAAAAACGTCTAAAATGCACCGGGGAAGTCAATTCAAACTCACACCAGACATCAAAATATAAATATTGTGATTTTCCTCGCTCGGGAATTCGGGAATATGTTCATTGTGAATAAACGATTTCATTCATTCATTCATTCATTCATTCGGGCGGCCCGCTCGCGCTAAAGCTTTGGATTCCTCCGAAAACGGTGCCGTCATATTACGGCCGCTATATAGCGTTGACTGACGTCACTAGAACGTTGTCTATGTAAACAAGATGGCGCGGTTTCCTAGACGGCGTTACGTTACGTTGATTGTCAACGTAACGTAAGATGACGGCCGTCATGACGGTGTCGATAGTTTCGTGAACGTTTTATTAGATAGCGGTGACGCCATTTTGAATTAATGACACGAGATTTGAATAAATAATTCCGTACTACCATTATTTTCCTCTTCTGATGATATTTCATCCTCCAAGTAAATTATAGATGATCAAGCAAATCTTGTCAGTAGGAAAAGGCGCGAAATTCAAATTTTCTATGGGACGTCATCCCATCGCGGCTACATTTTTTAAATTTGCCGCTTTGACCTTGGTGGATGACAGTGTGTTATGACGCCGTGGTACTTTCCACATGTCGCCACCGTAAAGATGGCCGTCTTTTGATGCCGCTATATGACGGCCGTCATATGACGGCACCGTTTTCGGAGGAATCCAAAGCTTTATGCATCTCCGGCGAGCGAACGATAACTAGCCGACATCATTTCGTCGTCAGATGCACGTTCGAATGGGCCTTTTAGAGTCTAGATCACGCGACGCCGCTGTCCTGGGCTTGGGCCCGTTTCTTGTCGCGGTGGTGGTCCGGGGTGGACTTGAGGATGTCGGGCTGGCCGTGCGAGAGCGTGGCGTTGCGGTCCGAGCCGAGCGTCATTGTGGTCGTGTGGGAGTTGAGCGTGTTGTGGGGGTTGTGGGGGTGGGGGAGCGTGGATGGTAATTGGGATTAACGTTCGGCCAACACTGTCCTTGGAACACTTCACTTCGGAGTCGTAAAAACGTCTAAAATGCACCGGGGGAGTCATTTCAAACTCACACCAGACATCAAAATATAAATATTGTGATTTTCCTCGCTCGGGAATTCGGGAATATGTTCATTGTGAATAAACGATTTCATTCATTCATTCATTCATTCATTCATCCATCCATTCATTCATTCATTCATTCATTCGGGCGGCCCGCTCGCGCTATTGCATCTCCGGCGAGCGAACGATAGTCGACATCATTTCGTCGTCAGATGCACGTCCGAAGGGGCCTTTTAGAGTCTCGATCACGCGCCGCTGTCCTGGGCGTGGGCCCTTTTCTTGTCGCGGTGGTGGTCCGGGGTGGACTTGAGGATGTCGGGCTGGCCGTGCGAGGCGCGCGCGTCGGCCCGCGAGGCGTGCGAGAGCGTGGCGTTGCGGTCCGAGCCGAGCGTCATTGTGGTCGTGTGGGAGTTGAGCGTGTTGTGGGGGTTGTGGTGTGGGAGCGTGGAGGGGGTGTGGGGCGGCGCGCGGCGCAGGCGCGTGAGCGAGTTCTGCGGCGTGCCGGGCTGCGTGGCCGGCGGTCGGGACAGCGCGTTCTTGTAGTCCGCTATTAGGTGCGTCAGTTCCACCATCTGAAATCAGAAATTATTTATTTGCATTGATACGGTATGGGGATGTTATGTTACAATATAATTATAGTCTATCATGTAAGCTGCATGCAAGCGTGCAAATTCATCATTATAATCATAAGTTTAAATAAATATAAAATGTCAAATTGAAATAATTGAAAAAAAAAATTACATAATAGGCAAGTCTATCATGTACCTAGCTTGCATGCAAGCGTGCAAATTCATCATTATAATCATAAGTTTAAATAAATATAAAATGTCAAATTGATATAATTGAAAAAAAAAAATTACATAATAGGCATATCACAATACAATTAATAACTAAAGATCACTAATTTAAATATTGCTGGTATTCGAGATACGACTTTACGCTGTAAAAACAACGTAAAGTCGTATCTGAAATAGACATACCACTTTATGTTCTCATTTTCGATCAACATATCGTACGGTCGACTCCAAAGAGATGTATCCACTTTTTCACTTTATTACAATGCAGTAAGGTGAAAAAGTGGATACATCTCTTTGGAGTCGACTGTACATGTGAAATACATAAAAAGTTGCAATTTTACTAATCCAAGCTACACGCTATAGTTTAAGTGGCGCAAGATGTATGGAGTCGCACGCAGGAACGCAACTCACAGGGCTCGGAACCGGTGTTCGTTCTTAAAAAACCGGTTAATTGATGGAACGCGAACTAAAAAATTACGTTCTTTCTCCTAACCGGTAAGAAGAGGTAACGTAATTTTATGGTTCGCAGGGAGCGATATAATATCGGTTACGCTTGGCTCACTCGGGTAAACTCGGTATCATACGTGAAAGAGATATTATATCGCTATTATATCGATATTATATAGAGAATACTTATCTCGCTTAGATATTTTTAATTTAACCGGTTAATTTCGTTCCACAAAAACGGAAGGCGAACGAGTTTGACATGAATCAGTGTCACAATAGAACAGTTATTTAACCGGTAACCGCAAACGGAAACGAAATCCTTTTCGCTCCCGGTTGAATGAACGACACCGGTTT
This sequence comes from Cydia amplana, assembly GCF_948474715.1. NCBI lineage: Eukaryota > Metazoa > Arthropoda > Insecta > Lepidoptera > Tortricidae > Cydia > Cydia amplana. The sequence goes on along the minus strand of NC_086081.1, from coordinate 8,485,253 downwards.
GAAAAATAAAACGGTTTCCGAGCCCCGGCAACTCATGCTAGACCGCCTGAACGTCTCCTCAATAATTAGACGTCTGTCGTATCAATGCACCTAATTTACATGTCTGACTTCTTACTATACAAACGGAACCCTGAAAGTTCAAAATCGACTTGTTTATTTTTCCTGACTCACCTTAGGTTTGTTGAGGCTGATCAGCATCTTGTGCACGGGACTAGTCGCGTCGTCTGCGTCCGCGTCGATGAGCATCATCAAATCATCCTGCGACAACACATCACACATATATTACTACCTTCAATAATGAAAATACACTTTATTCAGGTAAAGTACGCATTACAAAACAAAAAACATTTGGCCTTAAATAAGACATGGAGACAGGGAATGTCAAACAAACAAAACAAGAATTTAGGTTATGGAGGGTAGAGGTAAGGAGAAAATTCTCTTATGCTAGAACAGTTGCAAAAGTCCAATTGTCAGCTATAAATAACAGTTCCAAATCTCTCCAGAGTGGCGCTAGAGTAGCTATGAACTTAGCCGTTATTGATGGAGTGAAGAACGCTGTCAATGATTTGAAAATTTCTATCTATTGTGGTGCCACCTATTCAAGGTTTTTTGAAGGACGCTTTTTCATACACAGAGAATGTTCTCCTTACCTCTATCTAGCTCCCATAACTAAGGGAACAACAATGGCAAAAACAAGCGGCCAAGTGCGAGTCGGACTCGCCCATGAAGGGTTCCGTATTTAGGTGATTTATGACGTATTAAAAAAAACTACTTACTAGATCTCGTTCAAACCAATTTTCGGTGGAAGTTTACACGGTAATGTACATCATATATTTTTTTTAGTTTTATCATTCTGTTATTTTAGAAGTTACAGGGGGGGGGGACACACATTTTACCACTTTGGAAGTGTCTCTCGCGCAAACTATTCAGTTTAGAAAAAAATGATATTAGAAACCTCAATATCATTTTTGAAGACCTATACACGTATAGGTTTGATGGAAAAAAAATTTTGAGTTTCAGTTCTAAGTATAGGGAACCCCAAAAATTTATTGTTTTTTTTTCTATTTTTGTGTGAAAATCTTAATTCGGTTCACAGAATACATCTACTTACCAAGTTTCAACAGTATAGTTCTTATAGTTTCGGAGAAAAGTGACTGTGACATACACGGACAGACGGACAGACAGACAGACAGACAGACATGACGAATCTATAAGGGTTCCGTTTTTTGCCATTTGGCTACGGAACCCTAAAAAAAACAAGCAGCAGTAGTCACCTGTAGGCCGCCGAACAGGCCGATAGAGCTGAGCGCGTATCGACCGATAACGGACATGGAAGCCAGTTCCAGCACTGTCACGCCGTCTTCTGACACGGCCAGCCACGCCATTGACAGGTCTGGCTGCTTTATCTGTACACAAGCATTAATATGTTTTAATATTGTACCACCTTACGAAATATTACAAGTTTTTGGCAAAAATTTCATTTTTGGTACAAGCTTTTAACGCTGACTGTACTTTTCTTACGACAGACAACTAATAATCATCGAGACAATTCTAAGAACCCCTAACACAATTAGGTTGCGTTGTTTCATCACAGAGTTCCTATGGCCACCTCCTGTCTCCATCATCAGATCAGCTCTATGTCATAATAATATTGCATTGTCATCCGATTTATACATGCATGCAAAATTTCAGCTCAATCGGAAACCGGGAAGTGGATCAAATTTAACTTGCAAGATTTGATTACACACCGACAGACAGACAACGGGACAGGTGAAACTGAATAAAAGCTTGTAAAAATTACGTAGCTTTACGGTTATTATTATGACAAATATTCTACCATGTATCTAACAAAGAATTGCCATTGGAGGAATTATAGACAATATAACAAAACGTTTCTAATTACAGGGCCTTAATACATAAAAACCTTAAAGAGCTTTTTAAATAATTTATAGTTTTATGTCTATACCAGGGTTTTTTAAATACTAACTTAAGCAATTATAAACTGAAATAGATGTCATATATTAGCCCGGATTGCTAAAGACGCCGGTTCGAATCCGGCCTTCACCACTGGAGGGCTTCGTCACTTTTTCTTTAATATATGACATCTATTTCAGTATTAATGTTAGTGTTAATTTGATTTTTATATATATTGTTTTAAAATTAATATTTTCAGTTTATAATTTATATATATTCATATTCATATCATTTATTGCATACATACATATAGTAGTGTGACTACTTAAAAAACACAAATCAAAATATTTAACAAAATAATTTGATTTGTTCCCAAAGTTGTGTAACTTAAGCAAGCTTAGCTATAATATATATGCATGTTAGCAATAATCAAGTAGGTATAACAACTTAATTGTAATATTTCTACGCCGGTAGAGGCAGAATATGACGCACTTGTAATTTGACCATCATTGTATCTACCATATTCTAAGAAATAAACATTTGTATTTGTATTTTGTATTTGTATTTAGGAATAAAAAATATTAATCATAACGTACCCTCGCCTGGAAGAGGGTGGCCCCAAAGAACGGCCATTTTCTTGTGCAGTTGAGGTAGATACGCACGCAATCCGACGTACTGCGGCCTTTCAGCGCCGTCCATTTGCTGCGTAGCTTTTCTTCCACTTCTCTGTAAGAGTAAACACAATATAAAGTTAGGGCATGTAAATATTTCTTCACAAAAGCAACACCCAATACAACAACTTACTAAATTATTTAAATATGATGTACCTAATAGTAAAAAACCGGCCAAGTGCGAGTCGGACTCGCGCACGGAGGGTTCCGCACCATCAACAAAAAATAGAGCAAAACAAGCAAAAAAAAACGGTCACCCATCCAAGTACTGACCCCGCTCGACGTTGCTTAACTTCGGTCAAAAATCACGTTTGTTGTATGGGAGCCCCACTTAAATCTTTATATTATTCTGTTTTTAGTATTTGTTGTTATAGCGGCAACAGAAATACATCATCTGTGAAAATTTTAACTGTCTAGCTATCACGGTTCGTGAGATCTCTTAGAGTCTTTGTTCAAGTTAATTAATACAATTAGTCGTTTACGCCATCTACTATGTAATCACAATAATTTTAAAGTCCTAATTTTGCATGTGAACCCTTGAACGTATCAATCTTATGTAATAATACTCATTACTTCTAATAGATGGCGTTACGGGTCCTAAAAATCATCAAGCATAGTTGTTTACTTGAATAAAGAGTCTTGCACTACCTATCTGCATGAACGCTGCATTTTTAATTCTCCCACATCTCTCATCGACCGGTACAAAAGTGGTCCTTACCGAACGGATATAAGAACTATATTAGTGTGACATCGAAATTAACCTCAAATGTTGTTTACGTTTTAACGAATTTAAATGGATTTAAGAAGAAATTAAAGTGAAAAAACTGTATAATAAGTGATAAATAGACTTGATAAGTGTATACAAACGTTGGTGTGCGTATATCTTCATTATGGAAGACTATATTAAGGAACAAGAAAACGTGTACGCGTTGTTGACGAAAACTATTTCAAATTACAAGAAATCGCCGAAACAAAGACTGACTAGTGGTTATGTACAGTTACGAATGGAAATATTGACCGAATATTGGAATCAGTTTCACAGCAATCACATGGAAATGTTGAAATTGGTACCTAAACATGAACGAGGAAAGTATGAATATTTCACAAAAGATTATTTTATGGAAGTCGAAGAACAATACATCGAGTTACGGTCAGATATGATGGACTTGTTATTGAAGTTAAGTTCACGGAGCGGAGAAAGTACATCGAGTTCACATAACCCTCCAACTGCCACTAGTGTTAGTGATGAAGTCCGGCTGCCTAAAATTAATATTCCACAGTACTCGGGCAGTTATCACGAATGGACTTCGTTTCACGATATGTACACATCGCTAATACACAATAAAACCACACTCAATAAAGTGCAAAAAATGCATTATTTGAAAAGTTGTTTATCAGGTGAGGCGGAACAATTACTTAAGCATATACCTATCAGCGAGAGTAATTACGACATGGCATGGAATATTTTATTAAAAAGATACAACAACAAACGAATTATTGTAAACACAATTTTGGCACGATTAGTGAATCAACGAAAATTAACTACGGGAACATCAAAAGGGTTACGAGATTTGTTAGACACCACAAGTGAATGTATGAATAAATTGAAAAATCAAGATATACAAGTAGATACATGGGATACACTGGTAATTCATTTAATTGTCAATAAGTTAGACTCCGAATCACACAAAGAATGGGAACTCGAGCTCGGGTCCCTAGAGATTAGTGAATTACCAACACTAAACATGTTAGACAAGTTCCTGGAAAAAAGATTTCGTGTTTTGGAAATGATACAAGCTCCGCCGTCGAGTGCACCTGTAAATAAAAGAAGTTTTCATGTAAATAAAAGCGAACAGAAATGTATTTTTTGTAACCAAGACCACCTATTATACACTTGTAAGGAGTTTACGAAGCTTGAAGTAGATAAGAGAGTGGAATATGTGCAAGGCTGGCGGCTTTGTTTTAATTGCCTGGTACCGGGGCATTCAGTCAAGTTCTGCAAACATCGATCTTCTTGCCGCCGATGTGGGAGAAAACACCACTCTCTGTTGCACAGCACGTGGAGCCCGCAGTCTCAGACCTCTGCGCCGGTTCCGGAGGCGTCAGCGCAGCTTTTAGAGAAAAAAGAAGATACCAAGGAAGAAAAAGAAGATAAAAATAAAAAGAGTATTATATCTCACCTCACTACGGGGAGTCGCGCGCGGCTGATGCCAACTGCATTAGTGCAAGTATATGCTGAAAACGGAGAAAAACACTTGATGAGAGCGCTGTTGGACCCATGTTCACAAGAGTCTTTTATAACTGAGGCCGCAGCACAAAGGCTTCGCTTACGACGTATCTCAGTCAGTGGGCATGTCACGGGAGTTGAGAAAATGAAGACTACACTCAAGTATGTAACGGAAATAGAGTTCTCATCAAGAATCGAGCTTAAGATGAAGATGAAGGCAACTACTTATGTTGTACGACACGTCACCGACATTATGCCGGAGAATGAAGTGAAGATGGAAAACTGGAAACATGTCGAGAAGTTGTGCCTCGCAGATCCAACATGTCACACTCCAGGTCACATCGACTTGCTTTTAGGAGTCGAAGTTTGGAGCGAAGTTATTAAACCTGGAGTGATCAATGGCCCCTCAGGAACAACTATAGCACAAGACAGTCACCTGGGGTGGATTATTTGCGGAAATGTGAGGACAGAGCACACTGCCACAAAAAACATCGTCAGCATGCATCTCAATGTTGATCTTAACAACATGCTGAAGAAGTTCTGGGAGTTAGAAACCATAGAAGAAGAAAGCAATACACTAACCTCAGACGAAAAGAAGGCAGAAGACATTTATGAGAAGACACACAAAAGAAAAGAAGATGGTCGTTACGTGGTCAGGTTGCCATTTAGAGAAGAACCACCTGTGCTACCACGTGACTCACGAGAGATAGCAGTGAAGAGATGGATGTCGCTAGAAAGAAGATTAGATAAGAATCAAAAATTGAAACAAGATTACAACGACGTCTTACAAGAGTACCTAGATCTGCAACACATGAAGAAAGTAGATGATAAAGAACTAACCGAGAATTGCGTATACCTACCACATCATGCTGTTGTAAGAGACGACAAACAAACTACAAGAGTTAGAGTTGTATTTCATGCTTCATGTGCTGGAACTAACGGGGTTACCTTAAACGATGCATTACTCGTAGGCCCTACTCTGCAAGAAGATTTACCCGACATACTGCTGAGATGGAGAACACACAAAATCGCATATGTCGCGGATATCATTAAAATGTATCGGCAGATTGAAGTTAATGAAGAAGATACAAATTATCAAAGAATTGTTTGGAGAACTGATGCTCAAAAACCGATAGAAGATTACAAACTACTTACCGTCACCTTCGGGACCTCTTGCGCTCCCTACTTGGCCATCAAAACCTTACGTCAAGTTGCGATAGGTGAGGGTCAAGAGTATCCTGAAGCACAGTGTATAATACTAGAGGATTTCTACATGGACGACGTCCTGTCGGGGCATGAGACAGAAGATCAAGCTAAAATAAATCAGAAAGAAATCACAGCAATTCTCAAAAAGGGTGGGTTTGAGCTTCAAAAGTGGAGTTCAAATAGTGAAGCATTCATGCAAGAGATTGAACCTGTAAAACGATCACCAAAGGCCCAAAGAGAAGTAGATGGAAGAGACAGTATTAAGACTTTGGGTATCATTTGGAACACTAAAGAAGACAAATTACAAATAACTAATAATTTGAAAGACTCACCTGAACAACCTGTCACGAAGAGGAATGTTTTAGCCGATATAGCTTCATTATTTGATCCAATGGGTTGGCTGGCGCCTGCGGTAGTAATCGCTAAAACATTCATGCAGAAATTATGGCAATTAGGTGTTGGTTGGGACGAAGAACTCGCAGATGACGTGAAGGAAGAGTGGCTGAAGTTTAGAAAAGAGATTCCTGCATTGACAGAAGTAAAGATAAATCGTTGGATACATACCAACGCAGACAGAAGCTCGATTGAGGTTCATGGATTCTCTGACGCCTCGATGAGTGCGTACGCAGCCGTAATATACGTCCGAGTCATCGAAACAGACGGGCAAGTACATGTATCTCTACTCACGGCTAAAACGAAAACAGCGCCTTTAAAGCAAATATCCATGCCCAGATTGGAGATGTGCGCTGCTGTTCTGCTGTGCAGACTTCTGAAACATGTTGTAAGCATATTAAAAGTTCAAAAACATCAAGTATTTGCCTGGTCAGATTCACAAGTGGTACTGTCATGGATAAAAGGCGACCCAGGTCGATGGACTCCTTTTGTTAAAAACCGAGTTACTGAAATAAAGAAGATGAATGAGATAAACGGGTGGTATTATGTCAATACTAAACACAATCCAGCTGACCCAGCTTCACGAGGAGTGATGCCTAGAAAGCTGTTGACAAATACACTCTGGTGGAATGGACCGGCGTTTCTCACGGAGCCAGCCATAGAACTACCGGGAACCGAAGTACCTGAAACAGACTTAGAATGCAGAAAGGTTATAAAAACATTAGTTACTACAACTAAAGAAAATGAAGAGAATTTAATACTTACCTTGATAACTAAATACTCGTCGCTCGGGAAACTGGTTAGAATAATCGCATACTGTCGTAGATGGATGCTGCACCTGAAAAGAAAGAGAGAAAATAAAGATCACTTACCAACTTACCTGACGACTGAAGAGAAAGATGAAGCACTTACCATTTGCTTAAGACGATCCCAGGAAATCCAATTTCAAGAAGAAATTGAGTAAGAGACAGCTGAAAAGAAAAAGTCGATTGTTGTCACTCGCCCCCTTTTTAGATCCAAAGGGTGTGTTGAGAGTAGGCGGCCGACTACGCCATGCTGATTTAGAAGCCCAACAGAAGCACCCCATTATAATCACGAAAGACAATGCTCTGTTACCTCTTCTTCTAGCAGAAGCACACAGCAGCACTCTACATGGCGGTCCGCAATTGATGGTGATGTATCTTCGATCTAAATACTGGCTGATGGGTCGTATTGTAGGGAAACTTCCAGGCCCTGATGGCTTAACTCGGACTTACGAAATACGTACAATTTCTGGTGTTTTGCAAAGATCTGTAACTAAATTATGTGTTTTACCTTGTGTAAAGGACTCCGTCCTTTCCGGGGGAGTATGTTCAAGTTAATTAATACAATTAGTCGTTTACGCCATCTACTATGTAATCACAATAATTTTAAAGTCCTAATTTTGCATGTGAACCCTTGAACGTATCAATCTTATGTAATAATACTCATTACTTCTAATAGATGGCGTTACGGGTCCTAAAAATCATCAAGCATAGTTGTTTACTTGAATAAAGAGTCTTGCACTACCTATCTGCATGAACGCTGCATTTTTAATTCTCCCACATCTCTCATCGACCGGTACAGTCTTAGTAATAGGGGCCCGTTTTTACCCTTTGGGTACGGAACCCTAAAAAGCGATGATTATTTAGTTACGGGTACGGTTACGAGAGGGATACATCGCGTGTAGCGTCAACCGGACACCACGCCCTTAGCGAGTATTTCAAAAACACACGCATTCACAGCGCCTTTTGAATTCTGAGTGCACCCGAAGTTTGCTAACAGCGTTTACCTTTTGGTAAAGAGTAAAACCACCTGTCACCGATCGCTACATTCTACTGCATGGGAAATCTCATATTTCACTGCCAAATGACGTGACCAGTCAGCTAATAGGGTATTTGACTACTAGTCAAATCAGTTTCTGTTTTCGAACTGTCAAAACGATTTTGCTACTATAGAATTTATTTCACACTAGCCTGTGACGTCACAATCAAATTACCTTGTCTTTATAGTTTTATACAGGTTTTAAAATAGAAATTGTGTCTAAAAATAACTGCTCTCTACGTTTCTCTAATAATATTATTACGTAAATACAGTAAAATACCCTATTGTGGATGGTGCAACTAGGCCTAGATGGGTACCTGAGCTCGTCGTTACTGAGCGTAGCCCGGTATCGGTAGGGGTAGAAGCGGTGCGCTAGCGGCTGGTTGTGCGTGCTGCTCGAGGCGCAGTAGTCGCCCATGTCGAGCTGCGCCATCAGCGCGCCCAGCTCCGCCGCCAGCTCTCGAGTTACCGGGAACTAGCCCTAGGTGGGTACCTGAGCTCGTCGTTACTGAGCGTGGCCCGGTATCGGTAGGGGTAGAAGCGGTGCGCTAGCGGCTGGTTGTGCGTGCTGCTCGAGGCGCAGTAGTCGCCCATGTCGAGCTGCGCCATCAGCGCGCCCAGCTCCGCCGCCAGCTCTCGAGTTACCGGGAACTAGCCCTAGATGGGTACCTGAGCTCGTCGTTACTGAGCGTGGCCCGGTATCGGTAGGGGTAGAAGCGGTGCGCTAGCGGCTGGTTGTGCGTGCTGCTCGAGGCGCAGTAGTCGCCCATGTCGAGCTGCGCCATCAGCGCGCCCAGCTCCGCCGCCAGCTCTCGAGTTACCGGGAACTAGCCCTAGGTGGGTACCTGAGCTCGTCGTTACTGAGCGTGGCCCGGTATCGGTAGGGGTAGAAGCGGTGCGCTAGCGGCTGGTTGTGCGTGCTGCTCGAGGCGCAGTAGTCGCCCATGTCGAGCTGCGCCATCAGCGCGCCCAGCTCCGCCGCCAGCTCTCGAGTTACCGGGAACTAGCCCTAGGTGGGTACCTGAGCTCGTCGTTACTGAGCGTGGCCCGGTATCGGTAGGGGTAGAAGCGGTGCGCTAGCGGCTGGTTGTGCGTGCTGCTCGAGGCGCAGTAGTCGCTGTCGAGCTGCGCCATCAGCGCGCCCAGCTCCGCCGCCAGCTCTCGAGTTACCGGGAACTAGCCCTAGGTGGGTACCTGAGCTCATCGTTACTGAGCGTGGCCCGGTATCGGTAGGGGTAGAAGCGGTGCGCTAGCGGCTGGTTGTGCGTGCTGCTCGAGGCGCAGTAGTCGCCCATGTCGAGCTGCGCCATCAGCGCGCCCAGCTCCGCCGCCAGCTCTCGAGTTACCGGGAACTAGCCCTAGGTGGGTACCTGAGCTCGTCGTTACTGAGCGTGGCCCGGTATCGGTAGGGGTAGAAGCGGTGCGCTAGCGGCTGGTTGTGCGTGCTGCTCGAGGCGCAGTAGTCGCCCATGTCGAGCTGCGCCATCAGCGCGCCCAGCTCCGCCGCCAGCTCTCGAGTTACCGGGAACTAGCCCTAGGTGGGTACCTGAGCTCGTCGTTACTGAGCGTGGCCCGGTATCGGTAGGGGTAGAAGCGGTGCGCTAGCGGCTGGTTGTGCGTGCTGCTCGAGGCGCAGTAGTCGCCCATGTCGAGCTGCGCCATCAGCGCGCCCAGCTCCGCCGCCAGCTCTCGAGTTACCGGGAACTAGCCCTAGATGGGTACCTGAGCTCGTCGTTACTGAGCGTGGCCCGGTATCGGTAGGGGTAGAAGCGGTGCGCTAGCGGCTGGTTGTGCGTGCTGCTCGAGGCGCAGTAGTCGCCCATGTCGAGCTGCGCCATCAGCGCGCCCAGCTCCGCCGCCAGCTCTCGAGTTACCGGGAACTAGCCCTAGGTGGGTACCTGAGCTCGTCGTTACTGAGCGTGGCCCGGTATCGGTAGGGGTAGAAGCGGTGCGCTAGCGGCTGGTTGTGCGTGCTGCTCGAGGCGCAGTAGTCGCCCATGTCGAGCTGCGCCATCAGCGCGCCCAGCTCCGCCGCCAGCTCTCGAGTTACCGGGAACTAGCCCTAGGTGGGTACCTGAGCTCGTCGTTACTGAGCGTGGCCCGGTATCGGTAGGGGTAGAAGCGGTGCGCTAGCGGCTGGTTGTGCGTGCTGCTCGAGGCGCAGTAGTCGCCCATGTCGAGCTGCGCCATCAGCGCGCCCAGCTCCGCCGCCAGCTCTCGAGTTACCGGGAACTAGCCCTAGGTGGGTACCTGAGCTCGTCGTTACTGAGCGTGGCCCGGTATCGGTAGGGGTAGAAGCGGTGCGCTAGCGGCTGGTTGTGCGTGCTGCTCGAGGCGCAGTAGTCGCCCATGTCGAGCTGCGCCATCAGCGCGCCCAGCTCCGCCGCCAGCTCTCGAGTTACCGGGAACTAGCCCTAGGTGGGTACCTGAGCTCGTCGTTACTGAGCGTGGCCCGGTATCGGTAGGGGTAGAAGCGGTGCGCTAGCGGCTGGTTGTGCGTGCTGCTCGAGGCGCAGTAGTCGCCCATGTCGAGCTGCGCCATCAGCGCGCCCAGCTCCGCCGTCAGCTCTCGAGTTACCGGGAACTAGCCCTAGGTGGGTACCTGAGCTCGTCGTTACTGAGCGTGGCCCGGTATCGGTAGGGGTAGAAGCGGTGCGCTAGCGGCTGGTTGTGCGTGCTGCTCGAGGCGCAGTAGTCGCCCATGTCGAGCTGCGCCATCAGCGCGCCCAGCTCCGCCGCCAGCTCTCGAGTTACCGGGAACTAGCCCTAGGTGGGTACCTGAGCTCGTCGTTACTGAGCGTGGCCCGGTATCGGTAGGGGTAGAAGCGGTGCGCTAGCGGCTGGTTGTGCGTGCTGCTCGAGGCGCAGTAGTCGCCCATGTCGAGCTGCGCCATCAGCGCGCCCAGCTCCGCCGCCAGCTCTCGAGTTACCGGGAACTAGCCCTAGGTGGGTACCTGAGCTCGTCGTTACTGAGCGTGGCCCGGTATCGGTAGGGGTAGAAGCGGTGCGCTAGCGGCTGGTTGTGCGTGCTGCTCGAGGCGCAGTAGTCGCCCATGTCGAGCTGCGCCATCAGCGCGCCCAGCTCCGCCGCCAGCTCTCGAGTTACCGGGAACTAGCCCTAGGTGGGTACCTGAGCTCGTCGTTACTGAGCGTGGCCCGGTATCGGTAGGGGTAGAAGCGGTGCGCTGGCGGCTGGTTGTGCGTGCTGCTCGAGGCGCAGTAGTCGCCCATGTCGAGCTGCGCCATCAGCGCGCCCAGCTCCGCCGCCAGCTCTCGAGTTACCGGGAACTAGCCCTAGGTGGGTACCTGAGCTCGTCGTTACTGAGCGTGGCCCGGTATCGGTAGGGGTAGAAGCGGTGCGCTAGCGGCTGGTTGTGCGTGCTGCTCGAGGCGCAGTAGTCGCCCATGTCGAGCTGCGCCATCAGCGCGCCCAGCTCCGCCGCCAGCTCTCGAGTTACCGGGAACTAGCCCTAGGTGGGTACCTGAGCTCGTCGTTACTGAGCGTGGCCCGGTATCGGTAGGGGTAGAAGCGGTGCGCTAGCGGCTGGTTGTGCGTGCTGCTCGAGGCGCAGTAGTCGCCCATGTCGAGCTGCGCCATCAGCGCGCCCAGCTCCGCCGCCAGCTCTCGAGTTACCGGGAACCGGCCCGCTACCACTGCAATAACATTAAAAAAACATATAGGTAAGTGAAAAACATAACCTTTAAGATGCTTAACCTTTTAACCGCCATAGAATACGTCATCGAGCGTGCTCGTGTCGCCGGGGGGTACGAAGTTACACGAAGTTCTGTCTTATTTATCAGACAGCGGCGAAATGAGCCCGATTTTGTATGTCTTATATATCAGTCTACGGCGGTTAAAAGGTTAAAGATGATCGCTATAAAAAATTCCCTTGTCATCTTTATTGAGCGTACTTCCGTATGAGCTGTTCACGCCATGTATTTCTGTAGTACGAATTGGACAAAAGTCTGCTACTGGTATATGCTCTTTAAATTTTTAAACCCTTGAGTGATGCGCTTTAGATAACAAGCCCGAAGCTGGCAGTTAAAATACAATAGCCATCTGGCCATCTGGCCATACTGATTATCTTTGCAGTTCTCTTCATATAGGTACCTACAGGCTTCTTCGCTTTACTATATATTGATACTAACTTGATATTCAACTTGCCTAAAAAATTGCATGTTTCAATACGTCTGTAAGATCACTCAAAAATTCTCGAACTTTCCTGACCCTTCTTCCTAGAGCGCTACATGGGACTGAATATTACTTGAGAGCTTACCTTGTTGGTTAACTTGGTAGCAGAGCAACAGCCGCTCCTTGTCCGTCTCGGTTCGCACGGAGCTCTTGAAATACAGCCTGTTCCTGTACGTCAGTCGGATCACCCGAGAGTTCTCGAACTTTCCTGACCCTTTATCCTAGAGCGCTATATCCCATGTGATATTACTTGATAGCTTACCTTGTTGATTAACTTGATAGCAGAGCAACAGCCGCTCCTTGTCCGTCTCGGTTCGCACAGAGCTCTTGAAATACAGCCTGTTCCTGTACGTCAGTCGGATCACCCGAGAGTTCTCGAACTTTCCTGACCCTTTCTCTCGTAGTGCCGTCTCCCATTTTGATATTACGTCGCATAACTGGAAATGCAAGGTTTAGTTTTAGAGTTGGCATCTTAAGTGTTCACGTCTTAGTCATTCGCATAAAGTGTCATTCTATGGAACTTGTAAACAAACCGCCATATTGAAATTGTCCATGAATGTCAATTTACTAGTGACTTTTGTTTACACAGCAAGTTGCATAGAATGACACTTTAGATACCTATATTCAAGAGCGAACGGATGGAATTTAAGTGGCAAAACGTTCAAGTAGAAAATAATTTTGTTATCTAGTTTACACACACAGCTTTTTTACCAAATAAATTGAGCTGGATTTAGAAAACTTATAAGTTTGTAGTTTGTATTTCAAGATGAAGTTAACAATATTCGTAAAAAAATGTCATAGGAGTCGTTTTCAAGATTTTTAACCACGAAAACCATAAAAACGACACCCACCACGTTATCATAACAGTCGGTGATATTATGATAACGTCCTTACTGGTATCCGAAATCTAAAAATTGCTTTACCTTCTTATCGGGTTTGATGTGATGTTCTAGATCCTTCTCTATCGGGTCGTCGCTGAAGAGCGCGAAGCCCGAGGCGGTGGCCTCGCGGCAGCCCAGCTCCGTGCTTAGCGTCGCCAGGAACTCTTCTACCGTCGTCGACCCGTCGAAACTTATCACCTATGTACAACATGATGAGTTTATCATCATTATTATCATATCACATGGTGGTAAAAAGAGATCCGTCGAATGAAAAATGGCTAAAAGTACTTGCAGCTCCAATGACGCAATGGAAACTCTTACATCATAGAAAACGAATTCACGGAGCAAACGCAAAGGGAGTGTTATTGTCCATAGTCCGCTGACACAGCTAACTATAAGGAAAAATTAAATGACAAATTAAAATCACGACCCCGAGCGCTTTAAGACGGTAAATTATAAAGCGTAAGAAGCGTTTCGCGTAAAAGAGCCTACACGACTGTCAACCAAGCTTCCGGCTATTTATTGAGCCATTGAGGGCCACCCTGACCTTGGTAGGGGCTCAACACAATTTGGTTCCCAACCACGGTCGGAAACTACCAACCCGTAGTCGTCGGAAGGCCCGTTGCCGACCATGTAGTTAGAGGTTTATGTGTCCAGATTGTTTTGTATACCTGGTAGGTGTTGTTGAGCATGTGCACGGGTATGGCGTGCGGCAGGCAGTGGTGGTAGGGGTTCTTGAGCAGTATGGAAAGCACCTCCATGCGCGAGGGTTTGTCTTCGCGGCCGCCGTTCCGGATAGTTCGTTCAAGAGCGCGGGAGCAGTATGCTGCGTATTTGCCGCATTCCGTTCTGGAAATGTGAGGCTGTTTTATTCTGGGATCTTTTTGTCTGTACATTAACCCAATAATTAAAGTTTTGTGACCGCTTGGACGTGGTAATGTTAAATGCAAATAAACATTGGGTCGACATGTTTTTTTGGACTATCGATATGGTTTCTCGCAATGGGTGGTCACATCTGTAGCGGTCGCTCAATACGTTTCGACATGTGGATCAAAATTTCCTTAGAAGATACTTAAAGGTTATGGTTTATGTACTAAAGATGACTAAAGTGTCATTCAATAGAACTTGCTAACTATGTAAACAAAAGTTACTAGTAAACTGACATTCAATGTCAATTTTAGTATGGCGGTTTGTTTACATAGTTAGCAAGTTCTATTGAATGACAGTTTCCTTTCAGATTTTATTATCATTTCTACATATTCAAATTTTGTTGATCAATGTTTGTTTTGCATACCTAATACTGCGCTCCTAAGCCTAATAGCGCTATCTCAAAAACAAATGATTTTGAAAATTGAACTATCAGCTATAGAAATTAAAGTATGAGTTAGCAATAAATTTTCTTTTGAGATAGCGCTATTTGGCTTAGAAGGGCAGAATAATGGTGTTTCATATAAATTTTTAAATTACGAAAAATTAATACATAATGTATATGAATTATGGTATTTGGGAGTCAGAATGAATGCTGAGGTGTAACTTCAGGTACAACAAGCTAGCAGCCACTGCTAGTAACCCGTTTCGCGAAACTGTATACAAAGCCGAAAAAGTCAATACATAGGTACTTATCTCAAAACTAAGATACACTCACTTGGAGTCAGAATGCCTGCTGAGGTGTAGCTTCAGGTACCACAACAGCCTGTTGTTCCGCGGCACGAACAAGCTTACAGCCAGCGCTAACAACTGCCACCCTTGTACGAAGCTGTATGTGGGTGGGTTGCTCTTGCAATCCACGGAGAGTAGGGGCGCCTGGAAAGTTCCATAGGTTATGGTGATTTGATAGAGATTGCTAAATACTGGTTTGTTATAAAAGTAATAAAACAACTAGCAAAGTTATTGTGTGTATGTTATATAAATGCAAAGAAAAGTTTATCTATTATTTCTGAACAAAGTTAATTGACAGATCGCGAACACATTAATTTTGCCGTTAGATCAAGAAATAGTTTACCTTATTTTACATTTGTTAGTACTTTTCTCACTTTGCTTAAAAGTTGCGAATAAGTAAATAACATATTGGCTTCTTTTTCTCGCACATTCATTTCTCAATTGACGCATAGACTATTTACAAATAACGCTATCTACCGGGCGTTGTAGAATTGTTACGTTAATAAAAACGCCATCTATCGTCCGTGTGTGAAACTACGCACACTTGACTAATGTCTTCACTGACTGTCACATTAATTACACCGCCATCTGTGGCCAGCGCTCAGGACTACATATACCCTCACATTACTAGCACTGCCATCTGTATTTAGTTCCCGGAACTTCGTGTACCTGTATGGAGCTCGGGGAGCCTCCGCTGGGCGCGGTGTCGCTCTTGTTGTCGCCGCCGACGGACGCGGCGCCGGTGTCGCACGTGAACAGCGATTGCGTCGCGCATAGTAGCAGTTGCTGTACAAATGAAATGTTGGTGGTCTATGGGAGGCTACTGGGGTATTTTAACTACCACCTTAAATGTTAATTTGCCCGTTACTGAGATTTAAGTTGGGTAGCTTGTTAATTATCAAATCTATTCATTGCTTACCTAGGGGACGAACAGGGACTTTAGTTACCAAAATCCTCGTTGTGAATTAATTTAAACTATTTCAAATACCTTTTTCTATTTTAAACTAATTTGAAATCACTTGAAATTCCTTAACCATTTTGCGTAGATAAGTTTGATATGATATGCAACTTATGTGATAACACTTTTTAAACACCGTTGTAAAATTGTGATTGTAGGATGTCAATTAAACACATGTGTATGAGTACTCAATATGTGACTTGACACAACAATACTTCAGAACAACATATTTTATGACATACGAGGGGTGTTCAAAATATTCTCGGTATGAGAATGAAAACAAACAAGTACGAAAAGTTTGATATTTTTATTTTTCAATATACTCCCCCCCTATGTTTATACACTTAAAAGATCGATCAATTATTTTTTTTAATCCCTCGTAAAAATATTTTTTATCTTTCGTGTAAAAATGCTCCTCCACTGCCGCCTTCAATGCTTCATCGTCAGAAAATTTATTTCCACGCAGATCCTTTTTAAGATTGGGGAGCAAAAAGAAGTCGCTGAGGGCTAAGTCCGGACTATACGGTGGGTGAGTAACAGTTTTAAACCCACATTCAACAATAGCTGCCTTGGCAATATGAGCAGTATGGACGGGGGCGTTGTCATGCAGAAGCAGAATACCTTTGGTTAACTTTCCTCGCCTCTTTTCTTTAATTACATCCTTTAATTGACGTAGAATGTTAGCGTAGTACTGTCCTGTGATATTTACACCTTTTTCTTTATAATCGATTAGTAATACTCCTTCAAAATCCCAAAATATCGTGGCCATGACCTTGCCAGCTGAAAGGATGACCTTGAACTTCTTGGGATGAGCTGAACCCTTAATGTGCCACTGCATGGACTCTTGTTTACTCTCTGGGTCATAATGATGAACCCAGGTTTCATCTCCAGTAACTATTCTTTGCAGCACCTCATCAGGATTTTCACCGCACAGGTCAATAAAATCGGAACAACAAGCTACACGCATGTCTTTTTGAAGCCGAGTCAGCATTCGCGGAACCCATCTTGCACTTACTTTTGACATATTAAGATGGTCATGTATAATATCATGTACGGTACCAATAGAGAGATTGGTTACTTGTGCTATAGATTTTACCTTCACTCGACCATCTTCCAATATAAGTTTTTCCACTTTATCAATATTTTCTTGTGAAGTAGCTACTACAGGCCGGCCAGGTCTAGGGTCATCTTCAATACTCTCCCTTCCGCGTTTAAACTCGCTTGACCACTTTTGAATGGTAGATAAAGAAGGAGCAGACTCACGGTAAACACAATCCATTTCCTCTTTTATGGTTTTTTGATTTTTACCCTGTTTTGTCAAGAATTTTATCACGCATCGATGTTCTAATTTAGTTAACATTGTCAATTCGCACATGATGTTCATGTTTGTTCAGCAATTGCAGAAAAACAAAAGACCATCTCGGTTCGAATTATACTTTTTTTTAATGTCAATGAATAAACCTTAGCGGCCAGTAACGAAAGAAATTTTAGAAGAGGTCGTAAGATATCAATACCGAGAATATTTTGAACGCCCCTCGTAAATGGAGCAAATAGGAAAGTGAATTTACCAATATTAACAGAACAAATGCACAGTTACAGTTATGCAGTGCAAGTTTAGGGATTTAAGGAATGAAACAACTCTATGCCATTTTATTAAAACGACCCCATGCTGTTCCTCGTTTCTCCAAAAGAGCGGCACCTTAAATAATTTCAGTAAAAAAATCGAACAAACGATGCTCGTTCGCACCTTATTTAAAAAAAAAACCTAACGTACCCCTAGAACGTTGACGTTTAGCGCCATCTAGTTCAGGGATTCAAATCACGTCTTCTATACTTTGTTCCACCTTAATGTGAGTCTCATTACCTTTACTCATTAATGCTTAATGTGTTACTAGACTGAACAAAATTAATGCTACCCCTAGAGTCACAAGTGCGTATAATTTTCTTTGAAAGTACAGACCCTATACATACGAGTACATAATTGAGTAATTCCCCGATTTAAGTACAGATACTTTTTCATGATAATACTTTTCTGTACATTAGTTAGTGCCAGTGCCATACGCTATTGTGTTTTGTGCTTTTAAACATACCCAATACACCAATCCTATAGCTTATTCCACCCAGTGAATATATACAGATGTAACGTATCACCTGCGTGTATTTATATGATTCAGTGCAACTGCATAGTATGTGTTTCAATTATGCTTAAATAGTAATTGGATTGCTCGAGAAATAGCTGTTTCAACCAGGGCTATAACCAGAGATCGGGCAAATTTGCGTCATTGCTCGCAATAATGTGGACATGACTCCAAAATTGAATAAATACTTAAACATTTAATTAAACCTCAGGTCAGAATACCTGAGGTTTAATTTTAATTCCTAATCAATTAATAACACAAAGATTTCTTATGATGTAAATTTATTTAAAAAATAATCAGTACGTTTTCCAAATTTTCTGTATGTACTAATTTTTTTAGATCAAAAATATATTTAAGTGCTATTTATTGACTAGGAAACAAATTAAATCTCAGTTAAAAAAATCATTAAAATAATTAAATGATTAATTATTTAATCAAATTTGGAGTCATGTCCACATTAATGCGAGCAATGACGCCAATCTGTCCGATCTCTGGCTATAACCGCGAAAATCAAAGTTGGTAATTGCGGGCATTTTTGTCTGTGACTCTAATTAAGTCTTAATGAGAGTAAAAGAGAAATATCCCCGCAATTTGCGAAATTCGGTTTTCGCGGTATGCCGTCAGTGCCCAAATACTAAAGCTGCCCGATGCCCAATCAGGAATTCCACGAATAACCACATTACTACAAGCTTTACATTTTCAGTTGTATCTCCCTTCTCCCTTTAACGTTATTGAGAAGCGAAGGATAGCGTCAAATATTCTATTGGATAGAATATACATGTTAGAAAGGGCACTGTTTTTCTGAAAAAATAGATATTGCCATAAATGTATCAATACAATCTTAATCAACAAAGACTAAGATAAGTTATTGATAATGATAAGTCAAGTTATGAATTCGCTGTAGGACCCTTCGCTGTAGGTAGGTAAAATAATAGTTAAACAAAATACAGAAGTGAAATCGGAGCAGGACTAATAAGACTATATTTATATAAATAATCTCATATAAAGTTCAACTTGATTCTTATACGTATGTATACCAAAACACACTATGCAATTACACTAAACAATTTATCTATATACTTACCGTGCACTCCGGAAGATAAACTTTGAACTAGATAATAATATGGTACATAGTTGTCTAAACAGTAAATATAAGGGTAAGGCTAAAACTTGCAACGTCAACCTTTCATAACAAAGGAAGATCTAGTGCGAAGGGCGCTGACAGATTATGGATGACAACAAACAAACATTCCCTAGGTCTAAGGGGGGGCAACATTCTTGGAAAAAGTATAAAATAAAATGGGGGGAAATTTACACCAACATTCCATTTGATAATTTGCAACAACAGATACATATCGCTTTCACTGCACTGGCAACATTTAAACCATAGCTAACTTTTTAATCTATGGTGTTTCTATGTGAGTTGCCAGTACTATAAGATCAAGTTGGAATACAACTTTTGCCCTTCCACAATTTTGATCGTCGAAAAAAACAGTTTCTATCAAATTTCGCATATAATAAAGAAGCCAATAAAATTATCACTTTCACAATTCCAAATTGATCAACCACGAGACATTAAGCTTTATTTTTTTTAATAGGCAACACACAAAGCTGACGCTAAATGGCTTGTTAGTGTATATTTACAATTAATTTCTGAACGCAACGAAATCTTTTTTTTAAGCCTTTTAATTGCGGCTGCCGGTGTTAAGCGCGGAAAAGTTGACACTACAGAATGAGTGCTGGTGAAAAATTAAAAGACCCGGTGTTTGAATGAATGAGAAAAATGGTGACAATATAAGGAAAGCTTTAAAGCGTCGCCATAAGCCGTTGCGAATATACAGCGAAATAATTAGTAACCAGTATTCATTTAAATTACAACCTTAATGACAAATATTTAAAATTCAGTATACAATAAGTATTTGCTATTGAGATCAATAAACTGTGTTTAAATCAATTCTGGTTAGACTTTATACTCAATGGAGGCTTCCTCTCTCTCTTACTAAAATTGTATATTTTCATTACTGAATTTTATTGTCCTTATTTTTTTTTTTTTAATGAAGCCATGCCATATCATTATAATAACAAAATACAATTTAGTTTGATAGTTTCTCAAACGAATTTGTATTGAACAGCAAATTAAAACAGATAATGTGGGAGTGCTTTTAGATTTTGCATTAGTTTGGGAATATTAATCTTATTTAAAATGCGAGTAGTATCTTATCTAAAAGCACTCCACATTTTAGGCACGGTCAAACGGTAAGAGTGGTAAATGGTATATTTTATTAACATCAGAAAACTATTCTTTAATAATTTCGATGTTTATCGTTTTGTTTATTGAACATATCAATTACATTACCATTATAATAAATGATCCATTAGTACTGTTGTAATATTTTATTATAGGACAAGACTAGTCTTAGATAACCTCATTTATACAACAAATGAAACGATCTTTGTTAATGTTTTTTAAAACATTAATTAGACCAACATAGTCACAATAATCATATTTCTTTTTGATTGAATTTCGCTAGAATTTTATATTAATAGGTATAACGGCTAGAATAAGCCCGTGACACCCGAAGAAAATTTTACAGCTGCGTTCAAATCATATACCGCGGACATCAAACGTATGTCTACACATTTGCACCCTACTTTGCTATAAGGCGCAAAATGTAAGCATATCTTCAAAGTCCATGATTTTAGCCAAAGAAACCCATGGACCACCCTCCACCGCGACCTTGAAAAACCTCGCAACTTACATTCTTAAGCTTCTGCGCTTTAACGTTAAGCTTCTGGTGGCGCCTTGCGCTAGCGGGCGACGGCGACGGCGTTACCTGAACGCCGTGCTTGCTGTGCGTGTGCGGCGCTGTCTGCTTGGCCAGGGCCGACACCAGCTCGTCCTGAAGCTCTGACACTTCCAGACACTGCTGCAGCGCGTTCTGGGCCAGCACCACGTGGTAGTCGATGCCGCAGTGCTCCACGCACACGGACATGAACAGTTGGACGCACTGAAACGTGGATCAGATGTATTAAGAGCCAACAGGAGCTAAGATTTAAATATTTTAGGTAAATATACCCGTCTCGCTAACGGAAGCGGCTCCTAAAACTAGTGCGATAAGGACAAGGCGAAAAATCCTGCGTAAAAATCTCAAAAATCGAGGTTTCGTACTCGACTGTTTCCTCCTCCAAAACTTAACCAATCGTAACCAAATTTGGAAATCTAAATGATTATGACATTATCTGTGTCAGACCGTTTTGCTTTTTTGGCTAATTGATATAAGTTTTGAATAGCGCGCCTCTCATTGCGGCATAGTCAATTAGGCCATTTTGGCCATTTTTGAAGGGCTCTAGCGCCTTAAAAAACAAAAATATCAAAAAAAGCAAAACGGTCCGACACATATATTGACAATATTAATCTGTGTTGAAAAAATCATTGCTTTAGCTTCAAAACCCACGGAGGAAACAGTCGAGTACGTTTGTATGGAGAAATGACCACTCCTGTTGGCTCTTAATGGCCGCCGAAAACGGCGACTGACGCGCGCAGCTCCAGCCAATATCGTCGCTATACTTACTCGACATATCTGCAACAATCATTTGATGGAAATGTCGCTTGTCTTTCATTCGGAATACGGGTGTTTTTGTCATCAAATGAGTGTTACAGATACGAGGTTGAGTAAGTATAGCGGCGATATCAACACTCGTGCAATCCGACAAGCGTGTCCGATCGCGACTAAACGTGGCAAAGCTTAACATACCTATTATACTTACTTTACTCATTGGCTTAACACATCATATTTTAAAACGAAGGATATCGCTCCTGTCATAATAGTTACGGGCTTGTATTGTGGTTACCAAGAATGATCCGATCATAAAGACTAATTGAAAAAAAAAAAACAATGTCTTTATAGAATTGCACTTTATAGCCCTTAATTTAAGGGCCTTAAATTTGTGTATGTGTACGGGAAAAACGTAAAACTAATTTGTGTATACCGGGAATACGAATAGCGGTACTGTAAATCGGTTCCGACCAACTGAACTTTTACACATATTAAGGCCGGTTTTATTTTTATTTATTAAATTTAACCTTTGACCTGACTGGTGTGGCTGAAAACAGAAGTTACCTTAAACAGTTTTAGCGCTTCCGCCTGCAACGCTTCGGACGTTAGTGAGGTGAGTGGCGACGAAATATGTTCTTTACTATACAGTAACGTCGGATGCCTCCATAGCACGCAATCTGAAATAACAGACAACATTGATTATGCACAACGAAATCTAGGCAATTGGATTATATCATAACTAGGGAGCTTGTGTAAAGAATTGTCTCTTAGGGCTCATTTAGACGGCGCGCGAACTCGTATACGATTTTAGTTACATTGCGGACCATTGAGGTTACATCAATTCAGCCGACCGATCAAATAACGCAATGTAATGAAACTCGCATGCGAGTTCCCGCACCGTCTAAATGAGCCCTTATACGTTTTAGTTTCCAACGTGCGAGAAATTAAAGTTTAAGTTTTCGAAGCGTCCCGTTAGGCGCAACATTTTCTTTTTGGCGTAAACTGTAACCCCCGTATTCATAAACGTCTCCTAAGTTAATCAGTTGATGGTCATCGTTTGTCCCTCTCTATGGCATAACGACAGATAGGGACAAACGACGATCATCAACTGATTAAGTTAGCAGCCGTTTATGAATAACGCTGTAAATGTTTAATTTAAGTTATCAAATCAGTCCACAAGAAAGTAAACAAATTCCCTACGCGACCAATTAGATCGTTAAATAACAAGTCAACATAGAACACAAAACTTTGTCATACTCTTTCGTGTACACTAGCCCCTCTAGCGCTAGGGGGCGCCACAGCAGGGCTGGCAGTATGTATGGCAGATGCAGGACTTTATTGCTAAGTACATAAGGTTCGTAATAGACGATTTCACTGTATGCACTAGAGCACAGAATAAATAATAGGTACAGAAGATTCACTCTCTAACAAAACGCGTCTGTTACGATTAGGACAGATATGACCGCAAGCGCCACGCGCCGCCTACGGCTAGCCACCAAAATTGGTGTGGGACGGATGTACTTGTAGGTACTTGTTGCGACGCGAGTGAGCCACGCCTGACTCGAGCTTAAAAAGCGATTGTATGTCGTCTACGCACGACTTAAAGTCCAACTTTATTAGCATGAGTGAAAATTACATACCCCGGCCGGCGAGAGCAAAAATGCGTTGACAGCTTAATAGTGCGAGGACACACACTTTGGTCGATGTGGATAAAAACAACACGATGTACTGGACCACCGTTATGATATGCAGAAGTATTAATTATTGTTGTAAACAAAATTAAAACCAAGTGTTTGTATTTATTCAGTTTAAAATTGTTTTAGGGTTATTCTTAGAAACGCGTGGAGGTATCAAGTTGAAATAAATAACAAATACTGGCCCAGTTTAAAAAAAAATTGTGCTTAATTAAAAGTCGACTATTCTATCGACATCCATATGTCGATAGAATAGTCGATATTTAATTAAGCACTAGGAGCAGACGCATTTTTGCTCTCGCCGGCCGGGGTATGGTGAAAAAGCTCCTCACTGGGGTCACCGTCGGTCTCCATGAGCTTCTGCACGAGCTGCTCGAAGTGCGTGCCCTGGCCCAGGCCGGCGCCCGAGACCACGGTCAGCTGGTACAGCCACGAGTCCTTGTCCGCCTTACTCTCGAACAGGAGGTATGTTGGACCCTGCAATGTCACCAAAATTGCATTGTCAACTATGTTTTCTTACATTATCAAATGGATAGGATTCATTAGACTGAAAATCGTAATTAGATTCCAAAAAAAGTAATATAATGTTGCCACTGCAATATTATGTGTTCCGTTCCACGTCTGAGATCTTCATTGAGAGCGTAACGCCTCCGGTGACCGATAGATGCCGCTAGCGTCTATGTAGTCGCTCCGCCGCCTCGCCGTGACGTAGTTCCGCTTCCCTTTCCTGCAAACAGACGCCCGCCCCCCGCCACTCGCCGCCGCTATGTCATTGTTTCGTCGACCGTCCTGACCGATGGTCCGCAAATTTTTTTGCGAACATTTTTGCAGCATGGTGCTTTAAAAATTTCCGATCCAAAGTTTGTTCGATTAAATAGCGAGATATAGCCAGAGATCGCCACTACTAGTCTTTTGGCGGTCTCGGGATCGATCTTCCAACGGTGCTTTTCGATTCTACCCACTTTTTTCTTGCTAAATTATCTTTTACATGCCATGCTGCTAAAATCCTCACGCACCGGCGCCTCCCGAGCTGGCCGCCACGATGGCACCTCTCGCGTCACGCGCCAGCGCCTCCCGTGCTGTCGGTGGCTGCCGCCACGATGGCGCCTCTCGCGTCACGCGCCGGCGCCTCCCGAGCTGGCGGTGGCTGCCGCCACGATGGCGCTTCTCGCGTCACGCGCCGGCGCCTCCCAAGCTGTCGGTGGCTGCCGCCACGATGGCGCCTCTCGCGTCGCACGCCGGCGCCACCCGAGCTGGCGGTGGCTGCCGCCACGATGGCGCCTCTCGCGTCACGCGCCGGCGCCTCCCAAGCTGTCGGTGGCTGCCGCCACGATGGCGCCTCTCGCGTCGCGCGCCGGCGCCACCCGAGCTGGCGGTGGCTGCCGCCACGATGGCGCTTCTCGCGTCACGCGCCGGCGCCTCCCGAGCTGTTGGTGGCTGCCGCCACGATGGCGCTTCTCGCGTCACGCGCCGGCGCCTCCCGAGCTGTTGGTGGCTGCCGCCACGATGGCGCTTCTCGCGTCACGCGCCGGCGCCTCCCGAGCTGTTGGTGGCTGCCGCCACGATGGCGCCTCTCGCGTCACGCGCTGGCGCCTCTGCCGCCACGATGGCGCATCTCGCGTCACGCGCCGGCGCCTCCCGAGATGTCGGTGGCTGCCGCCACGATGGCGCCTCTCGCGTCACGCGCCGGCGCCTCCTGAGCTGGCGGTGGCTGCCGCCACGATGGCGCTTCTCGCGTCACGCGCCGGCGCCTCCCGAGCTGTTGGTGGCTGCCGCCACGATGGCGCTTCTCGCGTCACGCGCCGGCGCCTCCCGAGCTGTTGGTGGCTGCCGCCACGATGGCGCCTCTCGCGTCACGCGCCGGCGCCTCTGCCGCCACGATGGCGCCTCTCGCGTCACGCGCCGGCGCCTCTGCCGCCACGATGGCGCATCTCGCGTCACGCGCCGGCGCCTCCCGAGATGTCGGTGGCTGCCGCCACGATGGCGCCTCTCGCGTCACGCGCCGGCGCCTCCTGAGCTGGCGGTTGCTGCCGCCACGATGGCGCTTCTCGCGTTACGCGCCGGCGCCTCCCGAGCTGGCGGTGGCTGCCGCCACGATGGCGCCGCCCACCTCACGCACCGGCACCTTCCGAGCGGCGGCGGTTGCCATGATAGCGCCGGCAATTACGTCGATGCTGCAAGTACGACGCTGTCGTCCTTTGCAATGGCACCCATGTTCTGTTCGTAAGAAAACTTACCTGCTGCCGTTCCCAATGATATCGCCAGCGGCCGTGTCGATGCAGCCCGCCAAGCCGACGCCGGCCGGGCGCCACGCCGCTGCCGTCCGGCGCCACGTGTGCCACGGTACCAGTTTTCCCTGTCCACATGGCCCCATTGAGGTACGCAGGCGCTTATAGCTATGGTGCAACAGCACGAGCAGACCGCTAAACTCTTGCTTTCGGTTAAGGATCCCTCCGTCGCCAAGGCGACGGCAGACAAGGTCCCGTGTGCTCCGCTCAAAACAGAGGCTGAAGGCATTGAAAAGGTTTGCAGTGTTCACATAATTATCTGTCTGCTTGCCCGCGCTCTCCAGCTTAAGTTCCGTCTTACAAAGACGAACTCGTTCGCCAAGCCCCTAATAAACAAAATGGGACAAATAAACCCGCTGCGCCTGAACGAGCTTGTGTTTCCGGTGCCAAGAGAAAGGGGCCAGGAGGACTCCAGCAGTTTCCATCTGTCTGTCTTCGACTTTATCGAAACAGTTTTGTTAAGCAAAGCGCCAAAATCGATTTTAGACTTGATTTCATCAGTGCGATTTCCTTAAAAGCATGCTACCATGCTCCTATACAAGTTTGACTGAAGGTTTTTCGTTTTCTCAACATACAGACCTGCCTTGCTGCCGAGTTTCTCACAGAGACTATACTCGATGCCTCCTGTTCAGTCTCAAATTCGCAAACGTTAGTTTATGGAGATTGCACCGTCGTAGTCCTCACCTTATACCTGTAGTCCGTTAATAATGGTAGACAATGTACGAAGTGAGGCCCTTCAAGTGGAGAGTAATCGTTAACGGGCCGCACCTGCAGCGCTGACGAGAGGAGTGTACTACAAACATACAACCGTTACTACGGTTGTCGAAAAAACTGCTGATGCCAGCAGATCGTCTATAGTTCGCGCTGGTTCCTTGCTACTTACCAGGTCGGTATAACCCCCAAAGGCGACGGTTTATCAAAAAGTCACTGCGTCCCCCGAGTGGCAGCTGCGCCCAGAAGCCGCCGAGACTATCTTCGCCTGATAGGCGCCTTGTTGGCCGGCCTCTCCGCTTTCGAGAGCCCTCGCACTTTACCACGGTATGTCTTAACCGACTCTTTGAAGTGCTACCACGACGCGTTTGGCAGCTGCCGGTGATACGACTTGGCATGGATATCTCCACCTCCCAGGCTAGTCTGTTTACTGTGACGGCGTGATGAGGAGAGCTTTCTCACAGCTGTGGTAAGCTTGCAATTTACTGGCGGTCCTAGTGAACACAACGTCAGACCACCATCCCTTACAAGTCAACGACCTTAAGAATCGAGGCGTAGCTCCTGTCAGATAGGACTCTCCAACACCGAGCCGGCGATAACCGGGTATTTCCGGTTCCGGTACTGGTTGTCTAGAAAACCAGTACCGGGGAGCACTCCCTAGATCGTCCCCTTGTCGAGGTCGCTGTACGCCCACAATGTAGAAATGATCTTCATGGTGCATCAAAAATGAGATCGACTGCCAGGTACCTCTAATACCCAGTGAAGTAGCAAGCTATCTCAGACATCTATTTCTATTCTCCATGTTAGCTTTCAGAATGATACTTGTTCAGAAGCCTGTAACAAGTGCTGTATGTGAACCACTATCGGACACTATGCCTTCTTCCATCGTCATTAATAGCGAGACCAGCGCCTCCCAAACCACCAGCTTGGGACGCGAGAAATCTTATTCAAATTACTTGCCCTAACTTGAATAATCCTACAACGTACCTATATAGATGAGCTGCCGCACCTTTACTGTTAGCATCAGGCCGCAGGGTCAATGACCTTACCCTACTACACTGTAGCCCAGGCAATTACACAGATAACTTTGACGCTATTATTTTGTGTCCGAAATTCGGTTCTAAACCAGATAACGTGTCTCACCGACTGGACTCTCTAGAAGCTTCGGAATAAAGTATAGACCCAGTAGGTAGTCTGGGTACGTCAACTTGTGAGAATTACACAAAATGTTAGGGACACTGCGCTTATTTCCTTAGTCTCGTCCAATCCGGCCTCGCCTACGATTGCTTTCGATCCATGATGTACTTAATCACTAAATTAGCTGGAAAACTATCCAATTACTTAGCGATATTTTGGCTTAAGTTAATTGGGAACATGACTCTTTCTTTAGACGATCCTATCGCCGAGATTCTGCGGATTGGATGCGATTTCGAATGAGAAATCTCTCAAACCAGTTTAACGTCAGATTCGAACCTGGGATTACAGTTTAAATTCTCAATTTCCTGTAATGCATCATTATAACGAGTTATTGTGATTTCATGGGTTGCAATAAGGCGTATATATTTATTCTTTCTCTGAGTTATATGACAGTAGGTGTAGCCCTAACGCTTGCGCGCCCGCTGACTCGCCACCAGGAGATAATAAACAGGTCTCAATGAAGATCTCAGACGTGGAACGGAACACATAATATAAAAATTTTACCTTCCAATAAAATTATTATTATGTTTCCTTCCACGTCTGAGATCTGAGTAATGCCTTCCTGGCAGGCTACTAGGCTACTTTTATACCGACGGTACTTCTCCTCAACAATGACATAGCGGCGGCGAGTGGCGGGGGGCGGGCGTCTGTTTGCAGGAAAGGGAAGCGGAACTACGTCACGGCGAGGCGGCGGAGCGACTACATAGACGCTAGCGGCATCTATCGGTCACCGGAGGCGTTACGCTCTCAATGAAGATCTCAGACGTGGAAGGAAACATAATAATAATTTTATTGGAAGGTAAAATTTTTATAATTTGTTTGTAAAATAGTAAATTCCTTTTTATAAATAAACACGCTAAGATAATGTTATTTATTGGTAATTTTACTCCTACGATTTAAAAAAGTAGTTTTATTTACTTATTTTTACATAAATACAAGACGCGCTAGTAAAAAGTGGCAACATTGTCTTACTTTTTTTGGAATCTAATTACGATTTCTAGTTTAGGTATTAGGGTATAGGGTAACTCGTTATTTTTTTTAACACATTCCACAAGAGAATTTCTGAATCCATAACAATTCGGAATAACTAGCATTAACTACAACGACACCACTAACAGCTAATACCTTCACACAATAGCGTAAAAATATAATCGGCGATTAATGTGTCTGTATACTTCCTTTGTTCAACCACGTAGCTATTTGGTTACTAAAGCAGACATAATAGTACCTAAACTGTAGCGCCTAACACGTCCAAACACACACATTTTTAGGTACACATAATCTTCCTAGCGTTGTCCCGGCATTTTGCCGCGGCTCATGAGAGCCTGGGGTTCGCTTGGTAACTAATCCCAAAAATTGGCATAGGCACTAGTTTTTACGAAAGCGACTGCCATCTGACCTTTCAAGAGGGTAAACCAGGCCTTATTGGGATTAGTCCGGTTTCCGCACGATATTTTCCTTCACCGAAAAGCGACTGGTAAATATTAAATGATATTTCGTACATAAGTTCCGAACAACTCATACCAATAGGGACTAGTTTACCCTCTGGGTTGGAAGATCAGATGGCAGTTGCTTTCGTAAATCTAGTGCCCAAGCCAATTACTGGGATTACTTGCCAAGCGGACCCCAGGCTCCCATGAGCCGTGGCAAAATGCCGGGACAACGCGAGGAAGATGATGAAGTTCCGAAAAACTCATTGGTACGAGCCACGGTTTGAACCCGCACACAAAACACACACACATTTCTAGGTACACATACCTACACACAAAAGACAGACACTATCATGGTATAATAATATACTCCGCCTGGTACTCTCTTCCGAGATTCGCGAATGACCTAACTGTCACTTGCCTACGTCATCATGCTGTTTACAGGTTCTCAAACTTTAAAATGTGGGAGAATTTTAACCAACGGTGAAAATTATTGTAACCGCATTAATTTTAAGTTATTCATGTAGAAACATAGTAAAATAAAACAAATCTAGACTGCACTTTTCACTCCTACTCTTACAGTTCCGAATAGAGCAGCCAACCATTTTCGTAACAAAACATTAATTACCAAGCTTACGACGTGAAAAGTTTGGAAAACACTGCGACTGCTGACACTGAGCGAGAAGGAAATAACAATTAACACGCGTTCGATAAGCACGGTCGGTCAGGGACAAAATGGCGGATTGTCAAATGTGACAGCGCTATCCTGTGTTGCCAGTAGTGTAAACAGAATTACCCGAACGTCTGAAATTTCTTTCGTAAATCGGAAGATATTGCTAACGAATAATTAAAAATTACGTGTTATTTTAAAATTTAAGATAAAGTACATATAAATTAAAATTATTAAATTATAAAGAAATAAATTAACTTATTAACCATAGATATAATGTACCCATGTAACATGTTATGTTGAAATAAAGTGGCAATGTTATTGTGACGTAGGCAAGTGACACTCTGGGAAGAGAAGACCATGTTTTATTAGACCATGGACACTATAGTAATAAGTGTTCTCACTGACCCCAGTTACCTGGTGCTGCGGGTATATCGCAACCGTCAGATGGTTCCGCGTGTCATCGTTCTTTTCTTCAGAGTCCGAATCAGATACGTGTTCCACATCCTCTACTCGGGCGTCGCGCATGTTTATCTGGCCCGTTGGGTTCTGTAATCATAATTATGTCAACGAATTAGTGACTAGTGCGATGGGAGATAGGAATTATGTAGTATAACTATTGTAGTTTCTGTAAATCTTTGAAATTGTGACGAGTCAACTACACATAGACTAGGAATCCTTTAGACGGAGTTTAGAGCAATTATTTCATGAAACCGATGCTGCCAAAAATACGGGGGTGCGGGGGGACGAGGTGAGCGAATCCCGTGCCGTGATTGGTCCGTTCAAAGACACGGACCAATCACGGCACGGGATTGACGCGAAGATGGAGTAAAACTACCGTATAAGTGGCAGAGGGGGTAGCGTTACTATGCTCAGTCTAGAGGATGTCTTGTCTATGCAACTACTCAACTCAACAATAGCAATGAAAAGTTGGTCATTTGCACCCATTTTTGTGGAAAAGTGCTGCTTGCTTTAAAACAGTGGAGGGGGAAAGTATTATAAATTTAAATAAATAAATATTAGAGGACATTCTTCCACAGATGCTCAAGAAGGCTTGTGTT
Source organism: Cydia amplana (assembly GCF_948474715.1). Classification (NCBI taxonomy): domain Eukaryota; kingdom Metazoa; phylum Arthropoda; class Insecta; order Lepidoptera; family Tortricidae; genus Cydia; species Cydia amplana. The sequence goes on along the minus strand of NC_086081.1, from coordinate 8,454,564 downwards.
GTGGGTACTCAGACAACGACATATATAATATACAAATACATAAATACATAGAAAACACCCAAGACTCAGGAACAAATATTTGTGCTCATCACACAAATAAATGCCCTTACCGGGATTCCAATCCATACCACCATAATTAATTTATCATAATATATTTTACCATAATTAATTTGGAAATCAATGTAGATATTGTAGATATTTTAAGTAGCAACCCTAATCATTTCTATTCCTCATTGTAATTTACTTCAGTCAACAAAATCTTTGAACCCTTGCCAATTATACAATGGCTTATTCTATCTCTAATTACCTTAAAGCAACACGGGAGGGAGGCGGTATTCGCACTATTTCCCCTCTGCCGAGGTACAAGATCAACTGATCTAGCGCGGGTAATAAAACTAGTTGCACGTGGATTTTAAACTAGACCGAATCCAGTCGCGCGAGTGAACACTGCTACACAAAAATGCCTATTTGCTCGGTTTTTGTTGTAAAAACAGGTCGAATACATCAAATTTACAAAAAGATGGTGTTACATTTCACATGTAATAATTTTTGTACATATCATACGTTTAATTACATTTAAACACATTTTAGTTTCATGTAATTGGTGGATTTATCGATTTTTCTCGCCCAGTACAAATTGCGGATCGGTCGAGCGACAAATCCGACTTCTCATCTCTTGACGAAAATGTGTTAGTGTGCGTGTTGTGACACTTGTGACTCGTCCGTACACAATAACAGATCGAGGTGTGCAAGATTTGTCTGTGTAGGGTGTCATTTTCTATGTATTTGTGTCATCATTACAGATTGGATTTTGTACGTAAGTGTGTGAGAAGTGCGACTGTGTGCACGTTCTCCCCCGCGAAAAATGGCAGAATGATTTGAATGTCAAGATATCGCTTGGGCCTATCCCTTCCGACCTGTCGGAAGCCCGTGTTGATCGAAGCTAATTACAACATACCTGGTCCCCAGGCGACTTGAAGTACAGGAACATTTTGCCGATGAGAACGCACCAACTCTTCTTGGCGTGGCCGTTCTTGACTTTCGTCAGCCAGCCCTGAATAGTTGGCTTGTTGTCTTCTTTACTCAGTAAGAGTTTCGTCGCGTTTCGCCTTTGAACGTTCTGAAAATATCAATAAAAACACTTATTAATTGTCATTTCGTGGTTGTTTTTTTTGCGTATTATCTTGCAGGCCTCGCCAAGATTGATCTGACCTTGCGGCTGTTTCCGATTGGGACTTACACTTGTAACCAAACCAGGGATGTTGCAGATGCAGATTTTTTGACATCCGCGGATGCGGATGCGGATGCGGATATTTAAAGGCTCACATCCGCGGAAGCGGATGCGGATGCGGATGTCAAGATTAGGTACTTAAAAAACGTCAAATATTACATTTTTAATATATTTTTATTTAAAAAAAACGAATCGTTTAGTATTTGAGCAAGAATGTAGGTGCGTTATATTTAATAAACAGTAACTTGGCCGACTTTTCTGGATCTAGACGATTTTGTTATAGGTAATGACGAAATTACCTAGCACTTACGCCGCCGCTAAGACGTTCCTGTACCGACTTGTTCGACATCCGCATCCGCATAAGCTCCGCATCGATTTTATGCGGATGCGGATGCAGATGCGGATGTTGAAAATAATGCGGAAGTTCCGCGGTTGCGGATGCGGATGCGGATGTTCGCAACATCCCTGAACCAAACAATGCTATAAATGTTGTCGATTCGGTCACGTCCGGGCCCAATGCCGCTCCCGTCCTCGGTGTTTTAAATTCGCCCAAAGGGTAATGGATGTTACTGCGCCTACTTGCTGTTCTGGTCAGCATAAGCATAGAGAAATATAGTAAGACAAGTGTGCTCACTCCATACATCAGTTTTGGTACCAAAAAGACTATTAATTTCAGTGTCGACATCTAGCATCGAGTAGCGGAATTATCAGTACTGCTTGACAATAGATGTAACACCGACCAAGTCTAATGCTCAACAACATAAGACTTTCCGGTCGGTGCTACATCTATTGTCAAGTAGCAGTATTGATAATTCCGCTACTCGATGCTAGATGTCGACACTGAAATTAATAGTCTTTTTGGTACCAAAACTGATGTATGGATGGAGTGAGCAATCTATGTATTTTTTTCTTTATGTTTCATGATGTTCCACAAAGTTTGTTCGCAGTACTCAAGGTAACACAAGAGCAAATCAAGAGTATGAGACGTTTTTAGCGATCGGATGTTATTTTAGTATAAGAAGTACCTGTAAAACTCTGATCCAATCCTCCATAGTAGCGATGCTGTCAGCCGTGAGGTAGTAGGTGCGACTGCCGGTGTAGATCTCGAAGGTGGCGGCGCCCTCGTTGCGCGAGATCTTGCAGGCCTCGCCGAGACCGATCTGGCCTTGCGGCTTGCGGGCCGTTTCTGATTGCGACTTCCAGTATGAGAGCGTGCCGTTCTTCAGGACAAACCTGTGAATGAAAATAATAGTATATAATAAACTGCCCTGAGCTATTGTCAAAATTTAAATTTAGAGTACCGTTTAGATATCCTAGAAACCCTATTAACCTTTTATCTCCGCCTTTCCGAAGGACTGTCCTAGGCTCTAATTCCCCCATCCCAAGACTATGTAAGTTGCATAACAAATATAACAAAATTGATATGTTTTGCACTCCTTTAAACAAGCTTAAACGTCAGCTTCACAAAAATAGTAGTTAAGTAAGTAGTACGTAATTAAACTTAGTTGGTAATACATTTGCATGCAGTGTTTACCTAAATCTTATTGTACACTAAGCTCTTAGTTATTAAGGATTTAATAAATTTATGTATGCGTCAGTGTAACAGTTACTGGTAAACCAATAAAAAAAAAAAAAAAAAAATAGCACATTATTGCAGAGGCCGGGAAATGGAAATCGTATCAGTAGAGCCAGAGGGGCTACCGTGAGAACTGAATTTGCAAATTGCGGGGATCTTTCTCTTTTACTCCAATGAAGGCGAGAGTGACAGAAAAATGCTCGCAATTTGCGAACTTCGATTTTCGCGGTTATAGCACAGAGGAGCCCTCGCACTGTACCAAAATTATGTTAAAATTTATAAATCTACGAAACAAAAAGAAATATTTTGGAGTTAAAAGCCGTTATCAAAAAGAAGAATTTTCTTTGTTTGCAATAAGCTAATAAGTAAATAAAAAAAGTAAGTGAAAATGTATTAGAACTATGTTGAGTGTCGGCCTGCAGGCATATTTTGGTATTTTAAGACCTAGAATCGGTTGCATCAAAAAATATGTCACCGCCTAAACATTCGCCAATTCTTGCATAGAAAATTTCTTAGTTCTCTACTACGTAACGTCATAGAGAAAAAAATACATAGAGTGCTCACTCCATACATCGTTTTAGTACCAAAAAGACTATTAGCATCGAGTAGCGGAACATCAGTACTGCTACTTGACAATAGATGTAGCCACCGACCGGAAAGTCTTATGCTGTTGAGATAAGACTTTCCGGTCGGTGCTACATCTATTGTCAAGTAGCAGTACTGATAGTTCCGCTACTCGATGCTAGATGTAGACACTGAAATTAATAGTCTGAACTGATGTATGGAGTGAGCACTCTATGTATTTTTTTCTCTATGGTAACGTTGAACAGTTTAACGATTGTGGCTGATGCAACTGCCTCTTAATCAGGTCGTCGTCATCAGAGTCGCCGATACAAAATGTTTTCAACTCACCATCGTTTCCGCCACGTCTTGAGCTTCCCGCCCAGTTTGGCGAGATGGCCACAGTTTAACGATTGTGGCTGATGCAACTGCCTCTTAATCAGGTCGTCGTCATCAGAGTCGCCGATACAAAATGTTTTCAACTCACCATCGTTTCCGCCACGTCTTGAGCTTCCCGCCCAGTTTGGCGAGATGGCCACAGTTTAACGATTGTGGCTGATGCAACTGCCTCTTAATCACGTCGTCGTCATCAGAGTCGCCGATACAAAATGTTTTCAACTCACCATCGTTTCCGCCACGTCTTGAGCTTCCCGCCCAATTTGGCGAGATGGCCACTTTTTTCTAAAGCCTCATGCCTCTGAGCCGGCGGCGGCGCCGAGCGGCACAGCGAGGCCAGCGACGCCGACGTGTCGCACGACACCGCGTCCGGCGGGATCGCGTAGTCGTCCGACATGCCCGACTCGAACGACGTATCTATAAAAAATTACCTGTATAATCCACACTTCACGTATTACCAGACTTCGAAAACGACCAATATATAGATGGTCAACCAAATGTTGTCAGTAAAAAAAGGCGCGAAATTAAAATTTTCTATGGGACGATATCCCTTCGCGCCTACATTTTTCAAACTTGCCGCCTTTTTCTACTGACAAGATTTGGTTGACCCAGTATAATTCTAAAATCAATCATCACAAAGAGAAAAAAATATCCTGGTCACGGCACCAAATTGTAACAGCCCACCCTTATTTCGCGCCTTTTTCTACTGAAATTGGCTTGCCAGAGTATACATATATTCCACAGTCTGTTAGGAAGCGGCTGCATCTTTTAACTGACAATTTATTTACACAAATAAATATGTATTGATCTGGATCTGCACTGATTAATTTATTCATTTTGTAAATTTCACACCAATCACAAACTAAATTTGTTTAAAAGCAGAGTTTTAGTATTAACCGTAATAGGTCTTACGTATTAAGCGAAAGATCTTCAAAGAGTCATAACATAAATAATTAACACAATTACCTCTAGTTTTACTCTGTTTACTCGGCGACCCGCTACTCGACCGTTTAGCCGGGCTCAGACTAGAGCTAGTCTTCACGCTCTTCGACGGACTGCTCGCACTCAGACTGGTGTCCGATGAACTGCACTGGCCGTTCGCACTGTTGGTTAACACTAGGCCGTGGTTGGACGTCTGTTGTATCGAGGCTGGGAGGACGTTGGTGAGGTTCACGTTGTTGATTGGTTGGCTTGAGGTTTGAGCTGGTAACAAAGAACACAAATTTTAGCGAACAACGATTATAAAAGAGCTTTGAGGTGAACTTTTCCGCTTGAACGGGTGGAGTGAAAAAAGCTTAGCTAATATGAACTCAACTATATTGACTGTTCCGAGCCCATTCAATTGTAAGGATGAGTTAGAGGACTTTGGGTAGCTTGAAAACATTTAAAGAGTTAAATTGCCCGGATGGGTAAGTGAAGTTGATCACTGATTTATAAAGCCTAATCTCGATTGGTTTTCCTTGTGAGCGAGGATAGCAATAAATGGAAGACAACAATATAGCGACATAATAATAACAAAATGAAAACAAAGTGAGGATGGTACCAAAAAAACACTCAGTTAAGAAAAATAATGGTAGTTTACCGAAAATGTGATGTGGTGTGTTGTGAACTGTGACTCCCATGGAATCTTCACCGTCAGACGAATCATCCGACGAGTCACCCGTGAAAGGCATCGATCGGATCTGTGACGCTCGCTGAAAACAAAATTACTTATTTTAATTTACATCTTTTCATTTCGTATTGAAATTTGGAAAATTTTCTTGCGACTTTAACTACAAATTTAAGTTAAAATGTTTTGTCATTATTTATATGCGAAACGCAGCAGAGATTTGTTCGGGTAACTCGTTGACTCGCGTACTGGTTGTGATCAAGGTTGCGGACTTAGCTTTTCACATGATTGGCGCAAGCCATAGTCGACCTTGTATGAAGGCACTAGCTTTTGCCCGATTTTTTTTTATGAATTTTGTAAAATCCTTTCTTAGTGGACCCCTAGACCTTATAAGGAACCTACTTGCCAAATTTGGACTCTCTAGTCCCAGCGGTTTGGGCTGTGCGTTGATTTAAGTCAGTCAGTCAGGTCTTTCACGTTTATATATATAGATTAGAGCTGTAAATGGTGTACTGACCCCTTTGACAGTGGCGTAGACAGGGACGGATATATTTTGGTAGCTTGTCGACTCGTGGACTGGTCGTGGACACGGTGGTGGACTTAGTTCTTCCTCAACTGATTGTTGTAAGCCATCGTCAGCCACCTAAAACACGCAGATTAATTTTATAAGGCTCATTCATATATATATTGAGTTTATATAGTGAGTTTGGGGGTCGGTGAATTTATGTGTGATTATTTGATTAAGATGCGACTCACATCCGGGGTCTGTCGGCATACAGTTAAAAGCAATGGCGGTCGCCGTCACGGACGTCGAAGTCAGCATCACACGTGTAGTGCACGTTTGGAGTGTGCGTTTCATGGTAAGGGCTCATTTAGGGCTGATTTAGACGGCGCGCGAACTCGCATGCGATTTTAGTTACATTGCGGACTGTTGGTTACGTCCAATTCAACCGACCGATCTAAACCCGCAATGTAATGAAACGAGTTCTCGCATCGTCTAAATGTGCCCTTAGACGGGGCGGGAACTCGCATGCGAGTTTGATTACATTGCGTCGTTTGATCGGTCGGCTGAATTGATGTCACCTCAATGGTCCGCAATGTAACTAAAATCGTATACGAGTTCGCGCGCCGTCTAAATGAGCCCTAACACAGAGGTGTTTGTCGCTCAGAGCGCTCAATGTTCTGCAGCGTTTGATATTTGAACAATATTTCTATAACACCATACTGGTGGAATGTTGACGTGCCTATTGTTTTCACGCTACTACGTTGACAGGTAGACTTACTTGGTAAATCTTAGCCTCCCAGCTAGGGAAGCGGTGTAGTGGTGGCGTGGGCGGGCGCGGCTGGTCTGACGCACACGAGTCACCCGTAGAGCTGCCGCCGCGACTGCCTTGAACCACTACTGATGGGCCCTGCCACGCTGGCGTACGTTCTGGGAAAGATGTATACGATACATTTAAATGAATGAATGAATGAATGAAATCTTTTATTTCAGGCAACTAGTGGCCCATACATAAATACCTTAAAAACTAGCATATATATTATAAAAATATAACTAAACACTAAAAAACACATTATGATTGCGATGCATTACGCAACCCCGCAGTGTCAGGGAACCGGCCGCGGAACCGCCGAAACTTGACACCCTTCGGCCAAAACTCCTCCTTGGTGAAGGTCGCCAGATGTTCAGTCGGAACGGTCACCACAAACGAATTAAAATTCGCATTGTGTCGAGATTCCAACTTCGCGACCCTCAGGATGAATCCGGTTTTTGCTTTCACATACTTTACGATATCATCGACCTTCGTAAGGTAGTGTAGACGGGACACATACAGCAGCGTCGAAGGTGTTGCAGGACGCAGCAAATGATTGGGTCCGGTCGGTGCGGTACCGCACTGATTCTGACGAGCTGGTTTCCTTCTCTTCTCCACCTTTTTAAAACCATCTTCGTCGCATCGCGACTCCCTTAAAGCCGGCTGTTGGTCCTTGTGAACATGTTCACGAAGGCTCTGCACCCCTTTCTTCGGCCGCTACTTAGGCTTAAAGATGAATGAAGGTGGAATAACGAAAATCCTCATCGAAACGTCCGCCTGGATTTTTAACAAATCTAGCTGAAGATGAGTAAGCTAGCGCCAATGTTAATACATGAATAATAGATACTAAACAAAGACGTCAGTGCTGCCAAGAGATAGAAAATCACGCACTTGTAACTAAGCTTTACTCCAAGTAACTTTTTGTATGTGCTTTTTATAGCCTGCATTTTAATTATCAGCGAAGACGCCATAATTTACCTCTACTTGGTGTATAGATTTCTGCATAATCATGTGTAGTATCACCATCTGTTGACGTGTTTGGCGTCGTTGGCAACACCACGAGGTTCTCTACAGCCGCCTGAAAAAGAAAACACAAAATTTAAAAACTAACCATAACGTTTTCGTCTACAGTGCAGCTATCGGACTAAATCCATTTAGATAAAAAGTTTAACATGTAAATAATGGCATTATAGTAATTCATTTACATGCTATTCACATTCTAGTGTTTAGTTAAGACACCAGATTAGCTTGTATGACTGATATTTGATGTCCGGAACAAACTGGTAGACAATAGACCATCCATATTGGAACATCCGTACTACTATTAATGAATGGAATGGTTATCTGATTTGAATAAACTCTGAATACAACACCACATGTGGCTTCTAAATGGTTATAGTAATGAATGCAATGACAACATGACGCCTATTGGTCACATTGGGTATACCTAATCCTGGTAGGGGTAACTTTTTTGCTGACGCGATATTGCGTCAGTGGGAGTCCGTTAGTCCAAAGTGCAGTTCATGGAATTTACCAGTCAAGGAGTGGCACATGCGTGAGTGCCGATGTATAGGTTGAGACGATGCTTCACTGTACTGCAGTGTACTAAAATAACATTAGTCTGTAGGTGTCATATACTCGGAAGGCCGTCAATATAACATTTTTAGGACGCTGATGTGGTTGCAGTGCGATTTTGCAGTGCGTCAGGAATGTTTGCTAAAGCGCGCGCGGATGGTTTTGAAGAAATCATGCTCTATCGCACCCGTAGCAGCTACAACGGCATCCTAAAGGCGCTAACGAGTAAATTTGACTGCTCTATTTATAATAAATGGAGGACAGTAATTGTTTTGTTATTAGATAGAATTAGGAACAGTGTGATAAGGGAAAAGTGTGGACTGGACGAAGATGTAGTGACAAAAATTGAGAAAGGTATGTTGAGATGGTTTGGACACGTGGAAATAATGAGTGAAAGAAGGCTGACAATGAGAGTGTATAAGGGAGAAGTAGAAGAGGGAGTGGGAAGGGGCAGACCTAGGCGGACTTTCTCTGATCAGATCGGGGAAATCCTGAAGAAAGACCAGGTTAAGAGCACCCTAAACCGGCGAGCGTGTATGAGGAATGCTATGATAGTAACGGAAGCGAAAGAGGTATGTCAGGATCTTAGCAAGTGGAAATCCGTGGTCTCTGCCTACCCTTCCGGGAAATAGGCGTGATTATATGTATGTATGTATTTTATTGTAGGTTTGTCAACTTTATGGGCTCTTGGCCTGAATTAAACGTTTTCACTATTATTATTAGTAATACTCTCGTTTAAAAACTCACTGCCAGATCATCGGCAAGTAGGCTGGCTGCCGTCCGCTCGTCGAGTGTACGGTTCATGGTGTTGACCACAGGCGGTGGGGTGGCGCTAGCGTGAGGGGTACCGATGGATTGGTTGCGTCGGTGCCGCACGGGGGTGCTGTAGTGAGGTTCCGATGAAGTTAGGGGTATCTGGAAGAATATGATACAATCAACAAAAGATAAAATAAGAAAGAAAACAATAAGAGTAAAACTACAGCAAAGATTCATGGGTTGTAATGGTTAGCAATTTTAATAACAAAACTTCCGTGAGACACAGACATATACGGAGTCTGCGCCGGTCCGTCACCGTAAACGAAAGCTCCTGATGACGCCCCTCGGTACGGAGTGAAACATGTCGAGCGTTTTCGACTTAAAATACGTGAGTGACCCGCTTTTAATATAGGTATTTAATATGGGTTGTAACGGAGTTGAAGCAGTCGCCGTGGTCGAATGGGCCGTGGCTAAAATAAAAACTGTGTTCAAGATTGCGCTGTACGGTGCCGCGTTTATCTTCACTAAAATTAAGAGGAAGCAGTTACGCATTTATTGTACATCAATATTATTCCAGCCTGGATCTCACAAGCCGTTTTCATAAAATTGTTTATTATTTTCACTTTTGTGACTTATGATACAAATTATTTAGCTTATTACAATTACAACTGTGTTTTACAACAGGTTACAGATATTCTTATCACCGTGCAATACTAGTTGTGCTATCAAATTAAAAGAAACACCAAACACCTGAGAAAGAAGTAACAGTAGGTATAGGTATTTAGACTATTTAGTTTATAAAAGTTCCAAAAACAAACCTAATCTCACATACACGACAAAAAACTAGATTTGTTATTGTGGGTACTTTCAACTAGTCTAAATTGCCACGAACTTTTGAGCTCTTCCACCAATAAAGGTGATTATTGTCCAAGCTTTTCCTTGCTCGTCTATTCGCCTTGCAAGCAAGCATTAACTATTGATAACAAATTTCTTACACTTACTTAAACGTATCACAATTAAAAAATATTACACAGCTAAGTGCATAAAATTAAACTTAGGGCATATACAATAAGTTTTACAGTGCATAGATAGAATATTGGGAAAAAAGGTAGAAACATTAAAGATATTTCTCAAATGAACCGAACAACTAAAGTGCATTAAAATATTGATTGATTATCTAAAAGACATTCCTAAATAAGTGCAAATAACCAGTGGCGTAACTAGGGGGGGGGGGCTGGGGGGGGCACGTGCCCCGGGCGCCGTCCAAGGGGGGGCGCCAAAATGGGCAAAAGACCTCCCATAGAAAATGGACCAGCCAAAATGTAGGAAACAGTCAAATTTTTTTTTCGCGACTTAGGGGTTAGTCTCATAGTAAAAATTGCTCAGTATAATCCCAAAACCTCCCTGGCAACGGAAATGCAGGTCCAAACCTTGACGTCCAAATAATAATTGTTCGTGGTATTTGCACTGATAACATGAAATAGCGATGGGGAAGTGACCCCATAAAATAATAGTAGAAATAACAAAAGAGGATTTTTGTAATAAATTACTAATTTGGAAGCTTTCCACCTCAGTTCTTTTGACCGGCGACTGACAAATTATGACGTATCACTTTTTTGACCTTTTAAAAAACGTTTCTAAAATAACCAAAAGTCCTTGAAATCGCTTGTATTTTTTATTTATTTAGGTAAGGGCAACATCTAAGCTTGCTTGGGCATGCTTGAACGTAAAAGTTTGTCTTTTTTTCCCAACTCAGCCAAGTGAGGATGCTGATTTTTTTTAGCAACTGCGCCGTTTGTGAAGGATTATGTTACAAAAGGAAATATTCAAAAAATTTCAATAGTTTTTTTTAATAAATAATTGCTTCACCCCGGAATTTCTCAACAAAAGTTAAAAGTAATAAAAATAAAAATCATAATTCGAAAACTACGAAAAGTCGGCTAACATATGTATTCTGATAGCCCACAGCGTGAGGAATCTAAAAAAAATTTTTGGACGGCAAGGTTTGGACCAACCTGTATAACACATGCCGTGCCAACATCGCCCGTTCTGTGATACTAGAATGCCGTGAAAAACCTGTGTCAGGTATTGAGAGCATTCTATCCAGAGTTTCGGTGTGGGATCGGGAGAATTTAGTCCAATTCAATCCCACCAAGGCTCAATTTTGGGCGTTTACCGCTAAGAAAACCTCATTTTTCAAGGCTCAACCCTTCCCATGTCAGGGAGTATTGGGAGCCTCGGTGTTGACATCTCCATCAGTGACGTCCAATAATTTCGTAGCCACCTTGCTGGGTAGGCTGCGCTCGTATCCAAAAAACTCGGTGTGCTCAATAAAGGGAGGCGATACTTTACTCTGGGGCAGACAGATCCATAGGCGTACCCACGGTGGAGCAAGGTGGGGCAGTTGTCCCACCCTGGTCTCTGACCATAAGCTAAGAATCTCTGTTTCAACCGTACCCTATTACAACGTCCCCAGCCTCCCCTACTTCTGCCCCACCCCTTAAAAATGCTGCGTACGACCATGGACAGATCCCATATAATGAGTACTGCTGTCACCTTTGGGCAAGAGCACCTAGATGCCACTTTGGTCCCTTCTAATCAGTCCAAAGGCGCGCTATGAATAGTCTACGATCCCAAACTTACAAGTGATATTGAATCTTCAAGTCTAAGGAGATCTCCAAAGAAGTGTATAAGTTTTAAAATGGTCGGCAACGCGCATGTAACGCCCCTGGAGTGTAGACGTCCATAGGATGCGGTGACCGCTTACCATCAGGTGAGTCGTAAGCTTGTTAGCCACCGATGGACAAAAAAACACTTATTTGTCTAAATCAAAAGTAAACTTTAATAAGTAAAAAGTAACCCTTTCGTTACTTTATTTCGGGTTGGGGGGGGGGGGCGCAAATTTGATGCCTGCCCCGGGCGCCATATCCTCTAGCTACGCCACTGCAAATAACAACTATAATTGAATTAGTATGTGAAAGTATAGGTACGAGAAAACACCTAAATTAAATTAAAACCATTCTGTTTAATACGCTAATTCTAAAAGGGTTATCTTCTCATAACTACTATAAACATCGAAACATTGAGATGCATCCAGATCTGACAAACGCACCACTAGTAGGCCATTCGTTAATTCCTCGCGCACAGTGCATTAGGGTCGGGTGGGGTGAATATAAAACACGGGTAAAAATAAGACTGTTTTTAACACTCAAAAACTAGTCTTATTTTTACCCATGTTTTATATTTACCCCACCTGACCTTACCCCAAATCTGGATGCACCTTAAGGAAATTAGAACACAACATAGAGACAGACAGCCAACTACGGACTACCTGTGGCCCCTCGAGGCTCTCTGATCTCCGCCTATTGGCAGCGATTAGGCTGGATGTGGCTCGGGGCGAGCCTTCTTCAGTCCTGACCTCGAGGGACAGACTCGCTCGAGTGGGGAGGAACTGGGGGTAAGGGAATAATGCTAAAGAATATAACTAGGCTGATGAAATGTTACTGAGTAAAAAAATATTTGTTGTTATGTAATATCTGGCTTTTAATAGTCCAATTTTTTTTTAATTAGTACTTATTTTATATTTGAAATAAATATCTATTATATTATTCCTATTGGCTTAGGTCAGGGGTCACCAAATGGCCTGTTTTATTTTTTTGCTTATTTAATAAACTCAAGGAGAAACGGACCGCGATGCAATGGTCATTTTATTTTAAGAACCGGACCCCTGAAGAAACTAACTGGTGGCCCCTGGCTTACGTATTTATTATTTCAATATAGTCATTTAAAGTATTTTAATATTTTAAAGTGTTACAGTGTTTGTTCGCAAATGCTCAAAGTTCATAAGTTAGTACATTACATCTGGGAGATCTGGGGACTTTTTAATGAATTCATTTTTGTTTTAGTTAATGCAAAAATGATTAGCAAAATAAATGTAGAAATGACCAAGTGCTGACTTCGATTAGAAATGTTGAGAACAGCATCTACATGGCCAATGTCGAAGAAATATCCACTTATTTGTTCATTCATATATTCATATTTATTTATTCATATAACAATTAACATTGTGTTTGAAATTCTATTATAAATATATTATTATATTATATATTATAGCCTTTTCTTCCATACTCCTTTTAGTTTATCTATGTTTATCTTAGTTATTTTGTTTATTTGTATGGATCCCTCTCTGGGTGAAGGCCTCCTCCAGTTTCTTAGTTCCATTACTTCCATTGTCTTGTTGTTATTGTTGATGCATTTTTTATTTAAAAACTGGAGGGTTTTGGTCGTTATCCCCACGGGGACCAGCCGGCTTGGGGAATATTATTTTGTTTTGTTTGTTTGATAGCTCTGTATTAATATTTGGTTTTATTGTTGTTTTCCGGTGGCCGGGGTTTATTCGTTTTTTGACTGAGCGTGGAATGTGTGGGTGATTTTGGTTTGTTTGGCAGGCTGGTTGATTTTGTCTCGCTTCTCAGGGTTACTAAACTTGCTTGGGGGAGTTGAGGGAGGTGAAGATGGTAACCTTTTCCTTTTCTCCGTTTGATGTTCATTTTTTTCTTTTATTATAAGCTTGTCTTGTTTCAGGATAGCATATTTTCCTGCCTCTCGCGCTTCTATCAATTTTGGTATAAGTGCCTTTCTTATTTCCAGGGTTTCTTTTGTAAAATCTTCAGTTATTTTTAAGTTTTTTGGGTATGATTTTCTGTTTCTGAGTAATTCCGTCTTTCGCCATTCCAATGTGAGCGTTATTTTAATTGGTCTGTCTTTTTTCTCAGTCTTTTTTCCTAACCTTTCAACTTTACTAACTTCCCACTTGTCCCACTCGTTGTTCTCTGTGCCTTCCTGATTTTTGTCCGAGCTGTTCAGTACTTCCAGAACCATTTCCAAAAGTTCGGTTTTATTGTTTTCTTTTTCTTCTATTCCATGAATAATAACGTTATTCTTTTTCGATTCTGCTTCTAGGTTCTTTATTTTGGATTTCAGTATTGTGTTCTCGGCTTTCAGTTTCTCAGTTTCCTGTGTAATTGTTGTTAACTTGGCCTCAATTGTTGTCGTGATTGTATTTTGAACCGTTTGGTTTATTGCATCAGTTTGTTTTTGGAATTCTTCCTTCATTTTGTTCCATAGCGAATTAATCTGCTTTTCCATGTTGCTTTGTGTGTTGGTTTATTTGCAGTAACAAAACGTTTATCGTTTGGATGAAACGGAACGTAAATTATTTATTTTGTGCTGACAACCCTGGTCCCCGCCACTTGACCTCCGGTTTATGTTATGTCTATTTTGACGTTTTAGTTTTGAGGTTATGTTCTATAATTTTTCTTTATAGGTTTTGATCGTAATCTTTGCGTATGGGACTGATATTTTCACTTGGTTTCTTTTGTGAGGACTTTCTAAGAGGTATTGTTTGTTGTTTGGTGATTTTTGCTTTGTTTACACTGAGAATGCAATTATTTTTTACGGAGACCACTGACACTCGACTTCACTGTTAGAGCACCGGAACCGGATACATATTATAAATAACTTAACCTAATTAAATATTTACCCTAATTAATTAATTATTTTATTTTACCTAATTAATTTAACCTAATTAAATATTTACATTAAATTATTAAAATTAGATCTTACATAATAATCCATGCTCATTATTTTAATTTGTACAGTTGTATACCCAACATACAGCGGCGGTATCTGTATAAGAGTTCTTCAGAAATAAAACAAGAAAGGGCACTCACTGCACGGCTACCCTGCGTAGCAATATGGTTCCTGAGCAGCTCCAGCTGTTGGTTACAGCGATGGTTCTGCTCCCGGAGCTGCTGGTTCTGCTGCTCCAGCTCCTTCAGCTTGTTGGTGACCCACTCCTTGATGCGCGCCGCCTTCGCCTCCACCTGCTTCGCGTCTTGGAGCCGCAGCTGCTTCTGGAAGAGGGGAGAATTTGAATAATAGTAAAAGACATTTATTAAAAACAAATTCATCATTTGATATATACCAGTCGCTTTTCGGTGAAGGAAAACATCCTGAGGAAACCGGACTAATCCCAATACGGGCCTAGTTTACCCTCTGGGTTGAAAGGTCAGATGGCAGTCGCTTTCGTAAAAACTAGTGCCCACGCCAATTTTATTTATATTTATTTATATAGCCCTTTATTCTGAACATATTTGTTGATTTTAGTAGTAATTTTACTTTTGAATATTTATATGAAGTCTCTTAGTTCAGTGTGCCTGTCGGCAAAGGCCCACGCCAATTACTGGGATTAGTTGCCAAGCGGACCCCAGGCTCCCATGAGCCGTGGCAAAATGCCGGGACAATGTGAGGAAGATGATGATTAAAAAAAATTGCACATATAATACATTGGGGGCTGGCACAGGAGGCTGGCTCAACTGGTCTTGCCTGGAAAGAGCTGGAAGTTGCCGCTCAAGATCGCGACAAATGGAAGTTTCTTCTGCAAGCCCTATGTCCCTAATGAGGGATAACAGGAATGCATCATCATAATACATAATAATTCTTACAAACTAATTGAAACGGAAAGTGGCTCTTCTAATGTCTGCGCCAGAAGGCCTCGGGGCACAGCGGCTCTAAGGACTTCAAGCAACTAACACTGTTATTCTGCCAACACAATTGATTAATGAGTATAGCTAGATGAAAGCTAAATAAAACATTGTATTGTGTATTTTTAAAGACCCAACTAATTAGAAATAAAAATAAAAGTAATTAAAACACTGGTTCTTATGGTTTTTAAATGAAAATCAGCATAGAGGCAAAACTACTCCAACAAGAAAATATATTAGATTTTACGATAAAGTCCAAGTTTTTAAAGAAATATACTTAAGTAACTACAAATATAACTTATTTATGTACACTGATATTATAAATAAAAGCTATAAAACAGATAGGTACTCGAAGAAAAAACGTAAAAGTTTTCATCGCTCTACCTCCATGTTTAATGAACGCTCAAACACGAATAAAAAGAGCTTTTCTTTATGAATTGTGGACACGACTCGATGTTATACTCCTGCCACCCACGCGATGCACATTGTAATAAATTTATTATACACATTTTCATTCATAAATTTACAGAAAACGAAACAATAAACATCGCTAACATAAGCTCCATTTTGACGTCACGTCTGTCAGTGTCTTAGTGACGTTTACGTAGGTAGCTTTTTTTTTATCGCTGCGTTTTGTTATTGCGTTTCATAGACAAGACATTCTAAACTCCGTCTAGAGGATTCCTAGTCTATGTTGCGTTTTGTAAGTACCGGATGTGACCAAATGTTACGATATTTTCGACGCTTTCATAAAATCATCGTATAGTTAGTCAAACCAATTTGTCAGTAAATAGGAACAAAAAAACTATACTCATCCTTTTTTTTAGGTGCTAGTACTAGTGTAAGACAACCATAGTATGATTCTCTCTGTCTATGTTTGAAATGAGACAGTCCTTTGACAAACTATAATTAATATTTATTTTATGAAACAAAGTACAACCGTGCGCTATTTTAATGTATACTTGGTCAAGCAGATCTTGTCAGTAGAAAAAGGCGGCAAATTTGAAAAATGTAGGAGCGAAGTAATGTAATGTATTTCGCGCCTTTTTTACTGACAAGATTTGCTTGACCAGCTATACTTTACCTGTTCCTCGATCTGTCCTTCGAGTCGAGTGATGGCTTTGGGCGCTCCGTCAGCGCCCGCCGGCCACTCGCAAAGCCGCTGCTCCATGGCGCGGACCTGAAACAAGTAGAATACAGTTGGTCAAACCAATTTGTCAGTCAGTAAGAACCAGGAAAAACTATATTCATCCTTTTCTTTTGGGTGTTAGTACTAGTGTAAGACAAAGATAGTATAATTCTCTCTGTCTATGTTTGAAATGAGACAGTCCTTTGACAAACTATATAGCATTTTTATTGTCATGCCTTATAGGCACTTGCCGTGTCGAATAGGATCTCGACGGCGCAAAGAAAACGAAGGGTTTAAACAAATTATTATTATTTATTATATTTAAGTACCTAGTTTCTTTACATCAAATTAAGGGATACTTATGTCGAACGAAACCATAACTGCGTTGCGCCAGCTCACTTTTCGTGGTTTGTTATTGCGTGCCGTCAGTGCGTCACTTTCGTGTGCTATATCGAGGAAAGAGATGTACCCAAGTACCTATTGGTATTATACTCGACAGCAAACCACGGAGTGACGAAATCAAGACACAAGACTTTATAGTACATTATTGTCGAGGTTCGGAAGTAGCTACTTGCAGGCTGAGGATTCGTTTTAAACGGACGACCTTGGGAGTCCGTTTAATTGAATCCGAAGCCAGCAAGTAGCCTTCCAGCCGAGTCATATATAGTGCTTTTCTCAAAAATGGTGCAAGAAATAGAAATATTTTACAGAACTTACAGAAGCAACGTTCTAATTTTCCATTAATTTTCACAGAAAAAAATACAACCATTAAAAAAATTAGCTTGCCGCCTTTAAAAAAAAAAGAAGTGTATTTTTCTGCTGAAAATACGCCAACCTATTTGAGACACCTAAATAGTCGCGGTACCAACATTAAGCCTGTAACAGACTATCGCACCGCACCGCGACCTTGGAGCGTCGCACCCATAAGTGAGAGCGAGAGAGAGATATCTGTTTCTCGCTCTCACTTATGGGTGCGACGCTCCAAGGTCGCGGTGCGGTGCGATAGTCTGTTATAGGCTTTATAATAATAAGTGCTGATCATCTGTTTGGCTGTTTAAGGGACCTATGCCTTCATTTGATATGGCCATTTGAAGTTTTAAAAAGTTTTGAACTCGTTAAATAATGGAATTTGTATGCGACATTGCAGTCCCGAAATCGAGACTGCAATGTTTTTAACTTTTTAATTTTTTGAATGACCATAAACTACGCACTTCGCGACCTATTTTTTAACCGGCAACGTCGACTTTGCCGTCCATTTTTGAGAAAAAGACCTTTATTAGGTAAATACACCATGTTATATCTTCAATTGTACAAATACTACCTATCAAAAAACATTCTCACACTCAAATGACTTCATTTGAACTAAATCCAATTCGATCGTAGAAGACCCTGGCCCTGGAGACTGTGCAATGTAATAAGACCTGTTTGTCCTTTTTGAACTAATATTCCGCATTGCAACATCAACATAGTTGAAACGGTATTTAGACACTGCGACACAATTCATACCTAGATTAACCGCAACCTGCTATAGGATTACTGTGGCATACCTAAAACTATGCAACGTGAGATAACGGTACTGAGTAAGTATTTCGAAACCAGGTGCTATTCCTATTAGAAAGTTACGAAGTAAAGCTTTCAAATTGAAGCTGTAAAAATCTTTCGTTTAGATATTATACTAAAGAAGTAAAGTATTATAGCGTAATTCACTCGAAAGTGCTGCTACAAAATTCCTAATTGGAAAAAGGTGAATTCAATAATAATTAATGAAAAAAGAGAGGCAAGGCATTACATAGTACCTACAGTACCTACCCATTTAGTGAATTTGTATTTTGAATAGAAAACATGGGAATTGCTTTGGCAAGAAACTGTTACACTAAAATGAATACAAACAAAATCCTCTAGTCATTGGAATTGGGCTTCAAAAAATGAAATAAACCCTAAATAAATTACCATTTAGGGTCATTTAGATGCAAATTACCGGCTCATGGTGAAAACAGTGCGGGGGTACGTGGCGGATGGATTAATCAATCGTGAGGGATTAGAGCAAGGCCCCGAATTGAAATACCCGAGCTGTTCTGTATAGGATTAACACAGTATCGCGTATCATGTTGTACGGGTATGTTACACGTTTAATTGTAACTTTATTTGGGTTGCTGGATAATTAGGAGCATTTGAAAGGGGTTTTAAAACTTTTAAATTAGCTAAAGCTCTGAAGTCTTTAGCTATGCGGGCGTTGCAAAGGTCTCAAAGAGCTAAAGTTCCATAAAATATACATAGAGTCTGTTCGGAAAGAGAAGAGTCGTGGAATGTATTGGGCCATTTGGGCCCCATACATTCCACGACTCTTCTCTTTCCGAACAGACTCTAGCTAATTTCCCCTCCATAATCTGATTCAGAAGGAGTATATTATGTTTCAAATGTATTTAGTGTATTTACTGCCTGTACGGCTACCATCAGTTTGTCACTGACATAAACGCCGTCGTAGCTGATAGCGTAAATGTCAGTTTTGACACTGTCAGTGACTCATGATACGGGCTCTGATCCTTAGTGGACAATCTGTTCCAAGTTTATAGTTGTAATAAAGTATAAACACAAAAGCCATACTTTAGAAACTATTGGTATGCCAAAAAGTTCGAACTGAAACTTTGTCATAAAAACTTAACCCATTAGGAATCGGAGCATAGGAACAGTTACAAACTTTGAAAAATAGTTCTTCTAACAAACCCCGCATATTAAGCACTTAGGGAAACTTTGTGTTTTGTATTGTTGTTTCGAGGACCTTATGGAAATTATAACTTATTTATTCGATTGCTGGAGACTACCCGAACTGATCCTTTAAAATAACTTGCTAATAGGTAATTTATTTATTATTTATTAATTTGAAATACAGCATTACAGTCAAGACCAAAACACTGTATACATTAGATTAGATTATAAAACAGGTAAGATATTCACAATATTTAGGAAAATCAGATCACATCAGTCACATCACAATCAACTTTCATCCATCACCTCACAGTACCGCAGGCACATCTGATACACAACCATCCATCGACTTGCAAAAGTTGCAAACATATCACATACTGATGCCCATGATAAAAGTGAGTTCAGTAGCCTTAGAGACCGCACAGCTGGTGAGTTTTTATGTGCTACAGTGCGTGTAATTCGGAGTTCGGACTGCCAAAAGGTTGAGACTTCGCGGTCTCATGAAATTTTTGGGCACAAATGGAACAGCGAGTACAACTCTTCCTACCAACTCAGGATAATAATAAAGTTGGTATAGTCTCATTGTCCACCCAAACTCCAATCCATAGACCGGTATAATGCCTGCTGAGACCGGTTCATGGGTGTTTATTGTAGCACCTGTGAACGGGTCCCAGCTGACGTTCTACATGACATTAAAGCTCTCCAAAGGGCCTCTACGTGTTGGATCTATATCCCCACGCAAGCCTATCAAAAGACCGGGATTTATAGGCCCGTAAAGTCCAAAGTTGGTATCATACCGTGAGCTTTTACATGTACATAAACTACAGCATGGTTCGCAATAGCTGATATTACAATACAAACTATTGCATTGATTTGTGTTTGGGTTCCCTCCACTGCAGGCATTTTTTTCCGAACTCAATTTAGTTTTACTGCACACAACAGAAATTCTGCAGAAAACAGGGGGCACAACTCCGCAAACTGGAACCCAATAAGCAATAAAATAAATTAATTAAAAATTAAAAAACACGACTGCAGTTTAAAAGCGAACTGAAAAGCTAAAAATAATTTTTGTTATGTTAGCTACTCAACTTAATAAATGTAAAATAGAATATAAGTGTTCAGTCAGGGTCATAAACAGCAAACGGAAAAGTTTAGGCTCATTTAGGATAGTGACGGTACCTGATATTTTATTTCGATTGCAGTCGGGGACCTGTGAATGGGAAAATTTCAATATACAGTCGTGTTTTTTTTTAGGATAGTGACTGTACCTGTATATTTTATTTCGATTGCAGTCGGGGACCTTGATATATTGAAATTTTCCCATTCACAGGTCCCCGACTGCAATCGAAATAAAATATCAGGTACCGTCACTATCCTAAATGAGCCTAAACTTTTCCGTTTGCTGTTTATGACCCTGACTGAACACTTATATTCTATTTTACATTTATTAAGTTGAGTAGCTAACATAACAAAAATTATTTTTAGCTTTTCAGTTCGCTTTTAAACTGCAGTCGTGTTTTTTAATTTTTAATTAATTTATTTTATTTTATACATTTTAGTGACCATACAAACCAACCACATTTTTTATGATTTAAGGCAATTTAGTTGCTTCAAGGAGCTTTCATCATGTTGAACTTTGATATGTTAGCATAAAACGTGCTTAAAAACGTAAATAGGTCGGACCCAAAAACCAGACGTATTGAAAAGTGCTATGGCTTAATATCTCTGCAAATACTTATGTATTTCCTATTAGTTGGCTTTCGGCCTTCGCAATTAAGATACTTGGGGAAGCTGCAGAAAGCGTGCACCTTTCTTACGCTCCGGGCCTTCGGCCCTACGCGAAGCTCGGCCTTCGGCCTTCGCAATTAACATACTTGGGAAAGCTACAGAAAGCATGCACCTTTCTTACGTTCCGGGCCTTCGGCCCTACGCAAAGCTAGGCCTTCGGCCTTCGCGATTAAGAAACTTGGGGAAGCTACAGAAAGCGTGCACATTTCTTACGCTCCGGGCCTTCGGCCCTACGCGAAGTTCGGCCTTCGGCCTTGTCAATTAAGATACTTGGGGAAGCAGCAAAAACCGTGAACCTTTCTTACGCTCCGAACCTTCGGCCCTACGCGAAGCTCGGCCTTCGGCCTTCGCAATTAAGATACTTGGGGAAGCTGCAGAGAGCGTTCACCTTTCTTAGGCTCCGGGCCTTCGGCCCTACGCGAAGTTCGGCCTTCGGCCTTCGCAATTAAGAAACTTGGGAAAGCTACAGAAAGCGTGCAACTTTCTTACGCTCCGGGCCTTCGGCCCTACGCGAAGCTCGGCTTTCGGCCTTCGCAATTAAGATACTTGGGAAAACTGCAAAAACCGTGCACCTTTCTGACGCTCCGGGCCTTCGGCCTTACGCGAAGCTCGGCCTTCGGACTTCTCAATTAATTGGGGAAGCTGCAGAGAGCATGCACCTTTCTTACGCTCCGGGCCTTCGGCCCTACGCGAAGCTCCGCCTTCGGCCTTCGCAATTAAGAAACTTGGGGATGCTGCAGAAAACGTGCACCTTTCTTACGTTCCGGGCCTTCGGCCCTACGCGAAGCTCGGCCTTCGGCCTTAACAGTTAAGATACTTGGGGAAGCTGCAAAGAGCGTTCACCTTTCTTACGCTCCGGGCCTTCGGCCCTACGCGAAGCTCGGCCTTCGGTCTTCGCAATTAAGGAACTTGGGAAAGCTACAGAAAGCGTTCACCTTTCTTACGCTCCGGGCCTTCGGCCCTACGCCGAGCTCGGCTTTCGGCCTTCGCAATTAAGATACTTGGGGAAACTGCAAAATCCGTGCACCTTTCTGACGCTCGGGGCCTTCGGCCTTACGCGAAGCTCGGCCTTCGGCCTTCGCAATTAAGATACTTAGGGAAGCTGCAGAGAGCGTGCACCTTTCTTACGCTCCGGGCCTTCGGCCCTACGCGAAGTTCGTCCTTCGGCCTTCGCAATTAAGAAACTTAAATTGGGGAAGCTGCAGAAAACGTGCACCTTTCTTACGCTTCGGGCCTTCGGCCCTACGCGAAGCTCGGCCTTCGGCCTTCGCAATTATGATACTTGGGGAAGCTGCAGAGAGCGTTCACCTTTCTTACGCTCCGGGCCTTCGGCCCTACGCGAAGCTCGGCCTTCGGCCTTCGCAATTAAGATACTTGGCGAAATTGCAAAAACCGTGCACCTTTCTGACTAGGGATTGCTCCCGGTACTGAGTTTGTATGGCGAGAACCGGGAATTCCCGGGAATTATTTCTGACACTCTGGGCCTTCAACCCTACGCGGAGCTCGGCTTTCGACCTTTGCAATTTGAATACTTGGGGATGTTGCAGGAAACGCACATCTGTCGTACGCTCCCGGCCGTCATCCCTACGTGGAGCTCGGCCTTCGGTCTGACACTTTCACACTTTGTTCCGTCAAAGTCGGTGCAGATTTATAATATCTGAAGACGGACTCTACAATCTTAGTCTCTCTACAAAGAACTTATTTACACTTTTCTATTCCCTTAGCGCAATTTAGAACATATTGGCTTGGTTTCAAAACAAGCAAAATATGATTCATATAATACTCGTACCTATGTATAATTGTTTTTTAATGATCAGCGGTCAAACCACTTCCTTTTAATATCCCAACAACAATAGGATACTTGGTTTTATGAGATTAGCTTTTCTTAACATATTTTGTGAATTCTTACTTTCTCGAAAGTAGATTGAAACCCTCATATTGTATATATATTATTGATCGTCTTTCAAAGCGCTTCATTTTGATGCCCTACTCGATGGGTTTGCAAGATATTTTTTTCTTAAAGTTGCGCAAGGTGGCGTATTTAGTCCGCCATATTGTTTTTATAATGACGTCATATAGCCTATGTCACCCGGGATGACGTAAGGATTCTAATGATATATCATACATCTAAATCGGTTCAGGCATTTAGCTGCTAGGGTGGAACAAAGAAACTTACATACCCACAAACATGAACGCTGAAAACAATACACTCCTTTTTTTGGGCAGTCGTGTAAAAAGCCATAAATCCGCAAGGCGACTCTGTGACAGCAATATAACACAAGATATCACATAACACCATAAACCCCACGTCTAAGGCTGGCCAAGTGGCCACGTCTTACCACTGGTTTCGTAAGCTCTCATAAGTGGCTATCTTTAGCAAAGCGTAATATGATTGTAATATCCGTAACAGTTACCTATGCACAAATATTGGTTGTCCTGAATTTCGGATTCCCTTGCAAATTGCAATCTTAATGTGATTAGTATATCTATTAGATTAGAATATCTGTTTACCCGCCTTTTACCTACTTCTATTACCCGTTTTTTCTCGTGTGCTAAATAAATGTTAAAAATATGTGGTTTTCTATTAGAGAAGGGTCATTATGCTTCATGTGCAATAAGGACCATTCTATCAGAATTTCTGACGGAATTTCAGATTTAAAAGGTCCATATTGCACTTGAAGCATAAGGACCCTTCTTTGTGGAAAGCCACATATTTTTAAAATTAAGTCACATATAACATTTCTTAAGATTCGCCTAGGTAGTGACCTTATTGATAAAAGTGCAAGCTGTTTATTTTGACTTGCAGATAATGCAGCCCGAAGGCACTTGAGAAGAAATATTGGCTGTCGCTCTTTGGCAGGTTTACAGGCAATCTTTACATTCTTTACACAAGTACCTACCTATGTTTCCTTGAGCGTGGGTATAAAACACGTGGACTGATTTAACGACCTAGTAAAGTCAGGGCAATGACCTGTGCAAATAAAATCGTGTTTATATTTAAACTATGACTACCTACAGCAACGACATAACTAAGAGGATTTTGTTAACCTAACGAGACAATAACATTGCCATAAACATGGAAGCGCTTTAAAAAAGACACCGTAGGGAAAAATTCAAGTTTTTATTGAGCCCGAAATTGCCTCGCCGTGCCGCCATTTTGGTCGGGCAATGCTGGTTTCGTGCGATAAGCTGAAATGTTCTTTTTCCAAATCCTAGTTTCATAATCCCTGTTGCTAAAATAAAACAGATGGACCGCGGGCCAGTAACAGCAGAAGTAAATTTTAAGCTTAAACTTAACCACAAAATTAGTTGTGCCATGACATGACCAAACATAATATGAGCCATTTAAGAACAAAGGAAGGATAACCCAGGAATAGCACACATTAATCACATAAGCCGTAATTTGCCTGACTCATGGTACGAACTACGAGGGGACGCCACTAATATCGAGAGTATTCCAGAACTTTCTAAATCCGGTAATGCTTAGGACAAGGAAAATAAACTACAACTCGTGCTCGCAGAAAGAAAAACGAGTAAACTGAACTCATCAAAAGTTGAGCACAAACATAAGGGGCTTATGGGGTGACATATGAGGTTAGATTGAGAACTGCGGGCGCCTTTCATTTAGAGGAAGAGTTTGGTCTACACAAACTTATGTATAAAAGCCCACAAGGCCATACTACTCGACTAAGCTAACCAATACCTTACATGGCTTACATTGTTTTTCATCTTTTTTGTCTTATCCCATGCCGAGGTTGTCACTTTACAATTCGGTTAGAGGGACCAATATTGTACAGACAGCATCAGCAACTTTTGGCGCGTTGTTTCATCCGCCACTATTGATGCTGACTGTACCTAATAGAATAATGTGACAAATAGCCATATACTTATTTGTATGGACACATTTATAGCGCTGTTTTCTTTCACCAAACAAAGCTTAAGAATACCATATTTGCCTTAAAATCAACTTCATTAAGCTGCCATTCATAAATTGCATTTGCACTCAGCGGTCAAGTGTAAATAGCGTGTAGGAGGAACATGCGAGCTCGTTCATTACTAAGCCATCTCTAATTAAACCGTCGACAGCGACGAATTGTTCCGTAACAAACTTCCTTGTTTATTTACTACAACATGGCAGTTCATTACAATTTTACTAATGCTTACCGGAGAAGGAAGCAATAAAGATACGAAAATAGTAAGACGGAATGTTTATTTTTATATATTTTTACTTATCTGAACGCTTGTGGAAGTATTTCTGAATTGAGAGTTAATATTTTGAGTGAAAACACTGAAAACTATGATTCGCTTTGTTAATTTGAGTTTTCGAATTAACTCATTAATTACTGAACGCATCCGTAATCCGTAAGCGTCGGCATGTTGGGTGCCGGATGTGAGGTCGCAGAACTTCATTTATTTTTATTTTTTTATTTATTTAAAAATTTAATTCGGGCAACAAGGCCCATATTACAAATACCTTACAGACTAACATACATATGCATTTTATAAACTTCAAACGAAACACTAGTTATTTAGTCGACAAAACGGCGTGACGTGGCGTGGCTCTGGTGGTGTACTCATTAAATACCTATTGCAGAATATATATATATATCTATAATTTAAATCCCAATAGGTTAAATATTAAACAAATATTTTCCACCATTTCACAAACTACCTTCCCTAATTCTCTGCACCACACATACATATATTTTATCCATCTGTCAAGAGTTGCCGACATTCAAATACAATCAAATACGAACTCTGACTAAGCACTAAGTTTATGTGCTAAGATCCTTACCATACCTACACACATCCTGCTGATTTATTTTACCTTGCACGGTCCAGTTTGCAAGCAACTTTTGATATTCAAATCCAGACTAAGTAATTCTTTTGTAACCCGTTCAATGGCCATTAAACAAGTGAGCCACTACGAGAGCCCTCAACAGTTTGTTTCTCTCGCCTTAACGCAATCAATCTAAATGTTTACAAGCGACGCGTTCCATTTGGCGCTGGAAATAGATCAAAGTGACGAGGCCCAATCGGAAGCATTCTTTAACAGCACTGGCGATTATGGAGTTAACTAAATGGAACGCGATTAGAAAGATGGACATAGGGATTGGTTCGGATACAAAATCTCTCTTATGGCATGTTTCGTTAATATTGCACGAAAACTTAAAGATTTTGATTAAATAAACGCGATTAGAAAGATGGACATAGGGATTGGTTCGGATACAAACTCTCTCATGGCACGTTTCGTTAATATTGCACATAAACTTAAAGATTTTGATTAAATAAACGCGATTAGAAAGATGGACATAGGGATTGGTTCGGATACAAAATCTCTCGCATGGCACGTTTCGTTAATATTGCACGTAAACTTAAAGATTTTGATTAAATAAACGTGATTAGAAAGATGGACATAGGGATTGGTGAGGATACAAAATCTCTCTCATGACACATTTCGTTAATATTGCACGTAAACTTAAAGATTTTGATTAAATAAACGCGATTAGAAAGATGGACATAGGGATTGGTGAGGATACAAAATCTCTCTCATGACACATTTCGTTAATATTGCACATAAACTTAAAGATTTTGATTAAATAAACGCGATTAGAAAGATGGACATAGGGATTGGTTCGGATACAAAATCTCTGTCATAGCACGTTTCGTTAATATTCCACATAAACTTGAAGATTTCATTACTTGATTTCATTATTTGATTTTATTACTTCAATGATCTAAGTCAGATTATAATCAGTCCTTATTTGTCAATCTTAACCGCCTGGAACCGGCGATTCGCTCCATTTGGCGCCAAAAACGGATCAAAGTACGCACGCGAGACATCCGGACTGTGCGGTATTTGGGTTAGGCCGAATTAATTCACTCTTTCGCCGTTCAGAATTTTCGAAGTTCGAAGTTTAGAAATTTTGGGTGCAATTTATCTGTTTTTATTTTTCGACGCGTGTTCGACGACATGTGTCCATGCAGCATACCAAAGTTCACTCGAACATTTTATTCGGGCATTTTCCAAAGAGGTAATTCTCCATTGTCCTACCTACCTTTGTCGATAGTGTGTTACATAAAGAAGAGCACTGTCGAAAATGAGTGTCTTTTGTGTACGTTTTCTAAATTTATATACTTCACGCACGCTCTACCTTAATATCCTGAGATCCTGACACGTGTCCTTTCAATAAGTACTTTTCATTAGTTTTCGTAATATTAAAATATGTTTAATAAGGGGTACTGTATAGTTATTGAAATCGTTAGTTACTCTAGATTATATAAGACTTACTCCAAAAAAATCTACTTGGATTTAATTAAGGTCATAAGGGTAGCCACTTCGAAAAACCCTACACTACCTTCAACGTCAATAACTTGGAATTAGGTGTTCGGACCCAAATATGACCCAATCGGATAAACGAGATAAAGGTCATGATATGTAGGTAGGTTTATCTCAGAGTTAGGTTTATTGGATCAGCAGTTGTGACCTATAGGTTTTCTTGTTACTTTAATATTACTGTATGTGCCTTCTAGTAAGTTCGATAATAATTGTTACTACCTACCTACTGGTAACAATAATCAAATTAACATGGCAAGTTTCAACATTATCTAGTCTCAATATCAATGTTGCTGATGGCCCTGTTCCTGTATCAGCAACACGCCTAATTGACTATCGGAGAACATATAATTATATTAATTACCAGTAGTTAAGTTTAGTATACCATCTTTGAGACATTTCTCTAACTAAACCATTGTTTATTGAAATTGATATAACTTTATTTCGAACTTGACGTCCATAGGGTTATTACTCATTAGGTTACTTAGGTAGGGTCAGGTTAGGTTGTGGAACCTAATTATTAATAGACAAAGAACAGTACTTAAAAAAAAATCGAAAATGTAAAGTAGGTATATGTATGTATCCCAGGTATCTACAATAAGTAGCAACACAAATCAGCAACCTAACCCGCCACATATTCTAATTGCATCCCGGCTCAAGTTCTAATTAAGTTTCCGTCTCCGGATACTTAGCTGTATTCTAACCAGTAAGCGTGAGGAGGCTTTGTCGTGACTATTATTATAATTATTATATTTTACATACAAAATGAATGCTAATTACTGTAAGACGGTTATTTCTAGTATATAGGTACTTAATTAAGTCAAAGATCTTAATACTTCCTTTTAGGTCATATATTATTATATGACACTGATACAATGCACACAATTATTAAATTGTACAACGGGACTTAATCGCGTATCTAAATTTTTAAGATTTACCTCCGACGTTACGAGGACGGCGTTGTCCCCGTGGTCTCGGAGAAGACTGGCTTAAGTTGACATCAGCATCTTTTAACCGCGCGAGTTTTTCGAACTACCCGCCCTTGGTCTTGTTGCGGTCTTGGTGTTTGTGCGGGTAGTTCGAAAAACTCGCGCGGTTAGAAGATGCTGATGTCAATTTAAGCCAGTCTTCTCCGAGACCACGGGGACAACGTCGTCCTCGAAACGTCGGAGGTAAATCTTAAAAATTTAGATACGCGATTAAGTCCCGTTGTACAATTTAATAATGTGTAAAAATCGTGAAAGTTTAAATCAGTGCAATGCACACAAATTTAACTGTGACTCTAGTTAAAAGTGGTCCAACAGGTACAAAGCCACATAATAGAAGAAGGATAAGAGTTATCTATCTATACATTGTATAAAACAAAGTCTGTCTGTTTGTTTGTTCGCAGTAAACTCAAATTCTACTAAACGGATTTTCATCCGGTTTTCACCTATCAATAGAGTGATTCTTGAGAAAGGTTTAGGTGTAGTATAATTTGTTAAGGTTTACTCGTGCGAAGCCGGGGCGGACTGCTAATATTCCTACATATAAGAATGACACATAGTCCGTCATTATTCACACAAATCGGAGAAGCTGGTGGTAGATTGTGTAGATGGCAAAACAGTGCCGTGGCAAGTATCATATCAGTGGGTGGACCAGGTTACATGCCTACTTACTGCAATCACAACACGACCCCTCTATGAAGAAAGCACTTTCTTAGTGGTCGTGGGACAGGAAGGACAGGATGGAATGAAAACGGCTGGTGAGAGACGTAACCAAAAGCCTTCAAGACCGTCACGAGCGTAATGAAGACAAATTTGGATGAATATTTCACGGATGCGAATGTTATTTCAAGAATATTTTTAAGAATTGTCCAGTTTTTAAATAATTTCCTTACCCCCAAAATAATTAAACCAGCGTGTAGTTAATTTTTGTTTGTGTCAAAAACAGTCATGTTTCGTTGACAGGCCGATTCTCTATTTGACTTGAATACGTAGTAAGTAATTAGCTGAGTTTCAGTGCTCGACAGCGTTGTCGCAACTTTTTGCAAAATTTGTCAACTAAACAGATTCCGATTTTTGTCTAGATTTGAAATTATTTAACTGTTTTTAATACCTACGACGACGGTCATAAAAGTATGATGTCTTGCACGACATGGCAAACAGTTACCGTAGCGTATGGACGCCTGCAAGCATGAAATATATCAACTCATTTTTACAGGTTTAGTAAAGAAACAGCGTCAACACCTCCTACACTTTGTCAGTTTATTATGCTTTAATGTAATGACACCAAGTCTTATTATAAAATATTGCCCCAGTATTCATATTAAAGTCAGATTTCAATTTGAAATTGGGTCATGACCTTACGACATAAATTTGCATATTTTAACTTTTTTACTCTAATTACGCTCTAAATAATTAAAGTTAAGGAATATGAATATTATAATAGCAATCTTACACACAATAAATAGTAGTCCGCTAATGTTAAGATTACTTATGATTTAAATTTTATAAATTATAAACGATTAAACTATAAAATACCTCCATCATCTCCAGCCATAATGAAAAATTCCAAATACAAAATCCAATTCATAAAGTCACATTCACACTTAACGGTCTCAATCCCGCGAGACTGGACGCAGCGGAATTTGTATTTCGAAAATGGAATCCGAAACGGGTGCGACGTGCGCGCTTTGGGCGGCGCGGAGGCGAACTAGCGGGGATATCCTACTCCTACAGGACGTGCTGCTTTACTTTACGATCGATATTTACATAGTGCTTTTAATATGCAGTTGTATGTTTATTTTTAAACGTTGTCTTAGTGGCCAGTGTGAAACAAGAAAGCTGTTTAATGGTTTTTCTACTCCAGCACTTAAATGTGTCAATTAAATGACTGACAGTGATATCTAAAGCAATGTCATTTGAATGCTTTGTCTATAGGCTCATAAGATGACTGCTAGCAGTCATCTTATGAGTATAATACAACTGCTTTATTTTTTTTAAAGATACAAGTTCCAATCATCTTGATTGAAAGAGGTATGTTTTCATTTACAATAATAACTCTTTTTTTTTTTAAATAATAACTCAATTTTTTTTAAATAATAACTCTTTTTTTTTAATAATAACTCTTTTTTTTAATAATAACTCTTTTTTTTTTTTTGCTGCAGCTGTCATAGAAAAAGTAATGTATGCAACAGCTCATAATTGGTTCTTAAAATTCTCGGGTCTTTTTTTACAAAACTCGACTACGTCTCGTTTTGTAACTTCGACCCTTGAATTTTAAGAACCCTTATTATATCACTGTTGCATAAACTACTATATTGTGACAGGTTTGACTAACGTGCCGGTTACTTTCTGTTTTGATGACAAGTTTGTCTAAGGTCGGTTGTCTATTTTTTTAAAGTCTACAGTATAAAATAAATATTGACTAGTAAAAACCCCGTTATTGAATGTTTTTAAATTCAATATTTATTTATTTGAAAATAATGGCATAGTAAGAATTTAGATAAAATAAGTTTAACATTTGCGAGATAGGTACTTTATAACGGCGATCAGACCAATGATAAGACCATGGTTGTTAGTAAAATTTAGGCACTGTAATAATAATAATAATAACGACCCCACGGACCCGAGTGCTCCCGAGAGTCGGTCAGGGTCTCCGTTTCCGGCGTGTCTTCGTAGGTCGGAGTGGACCCCAAGGGGACCCGCAGGACTCTCAGCTCTGGCTTGCCTTAATTGGCCGTCCAGAGAGGAGTCGTTAGAGCTCTATGCTCCAGGGGTGGAAGTGAAAGATGCATAAGACGCGAGTTGGCACAGTGGCTGTTAACAGCCACTGGGTAGAAAGCGGCGCACACCTCTCGACACCCCTGAGCCGCTCACACCGATGTTGCTCCTGGTCGTCTTCGCGACGGCAGTTTCAGGGGCCCATCTAGTGCGCGGCAAGTCACCACCTGCCTCGATAACTTGTGAACACATTGTTATGGCAGGTGTCCGTACGTCTTTGTAATAACCCAGTCTCATAGTCCACCCAAACTTCAATCCATAGACCAGTATACTGTTCTCTTTTTCTACAATAATCCCAATGCCTGCTGAGACCGGTTCATGGGTGTCTATTGTTGCACCTGGGAACGGGTTCCAGCAGGCGTTCTACATGACATAAAAGCTCTCCAAGGGGCCTCTACGTGTTGGATCTCTGTCCCCACGCAAGCCTATCAAAAAACCGGGATTATAGGCCCGTGATATCCAAGGAGATACAAATAATAATAATAAAATGCTTTATTGCACACTACAAAAGAAATGGTACAAAAGTATGAACAGGTACAAAAATGTAGGTAATAACAGGCACAGGCACAGGCAGGCAGGTACTGTATTTACTATCTAAAGATCATATTCATAAATGACCGATGAATCAACGAGCGACTAATCTCTCGACAGGACGGATCTGTCTATTTTTAACGGAAACTTATAAATAGATCGGATGACTGAATCAAGTGAGTCGAGGAAGCACTCCGGTCTTAACTCGACGAACTGACTTGCATACAAATAGAGTACTGTGATATGCGAGCAGGGATGTCACTTATTAGTCAGGGACCTTTATTTTATTTAAAATTTTAATGTTGTATAAGGTTATATTCTGGCAAACTGTCTCTCGGTAGGAAAGTGCAACAGTAGCTATAACAGTCTTATCAAATATGATATAACAAGCATTGCTCTTGTGAACTATTAGGGTAGGTCAAGTTAGGTTAAGTTAAAGGTTTTCTTTCAAAGTAGTGAGTGTCAACAATGATGACATACGACGTAGAAACTCCACTCACAAAGTTACTTAATCGGCAATAGAGCAAGCTATGCTCAAATAATTAGAAGTTATAAGGCTTAGGTAAGCGGCAGTGGACGGGGCGCATTGTTCGTATTATATATAAACAAGAGCTGTAAGAACAGAAATTGACGTCCAACTAATTGTACCTAAGATCCAGATTTCTCAAGGTTCTTGAGGGTGGCAGGCCCTTTAAGATCGCACAGGCAACCACTGGATGAAGGCAAAACGATACGATAGTCGACGTGGAAATCCTTGGGTGAGGTTAGACTTGAGGAGGTAGTGGCGTGGCGTCTTATGGCTGATATGACGATGATAAGGGTCATGACGATTATAATTAAACTAAAAACAAGCACGTATTTAGTACGAAAGCGCAAGTTACGTTACGTTTAATTTGTAAGCAAAAATAACGTTATATTAATTCAGAATGTATGTACGCCGAGCTCATAGCAGTGTGCTCACGGCTTTATTACGCAGGATAATGGAGTGCATGAGAAGATGAGCGCATTTACATTTCATTGCACTGTAATGAACTATGTGACTGAAATAAAAGCCTGCTATGTACTACTATGTTTGTCCATTAGCATACAGGCATAGACAACAAGACTTGCAAGATGAGATATTAACAAAAATCGCGAAGTCTTATTCAAAACATAAGTTTATAGTGTCATTAGTAATCACTGATATTTTGTATGCTCAACGGGTTTGGGTCCTGTTCTGATAGTGACGGCGCACTAAAATACACTTCAGGGTCAGATGAATGCAGTCTGAGAAATAATCAGCGAGTCGTCTTTGCCAGGTGAAAGTGAAACTTGTCAAGTTGTTTAAATTTGAACCAAACTACCGACGCTACATGAAAAATATATTGTATTCTAGATGTCTACTCTAATTATTAGCATTTGGTAGCACATGCCACATTTTCAGCGTTTTAGTGACACATTGAGATAATGATAGATTATATAGGATACTGAGTTTAGTTTAATCAAAGTTGTTGCGACTTTTTCTTCCGTTCCGCTAGTTTAATTTTGATTGTCCCATTAGACTACTTTATAAGTACATTTATGTCGATATTTATGAATATTACAAACAAGTTGTTTTCACAACTCCTGACTAATGAAACTAACCATAAATAGATTTCATATGAGCGAGCAAAGTGATTAGTCATATGAAGATACATTTAACTGGTAGCATTCGGTAATTAATGAACCGCTAACCGTATGACTAACAAACATTATGACAAAGGGATAACCACGACAGCAAAATCTTTAGGAAAATTCATTATTAATTACAAACATAACTAGCAAACAAAAGAAATAAGACTTCGAGTCATATAATATACCCATGCATCATAGAATGAATGGAAATAATGCTCATTTATCATTAATATTCAAGAAGTGACATAATCTTGTTTTGTTGTTTGTTTGTATGTGTGACTATAACCCAATCACACATTAGTTACAGTCCGAGAGACCAATGAGACTATTATACCTACCTAATCATGAAAACCTAACCAAACCAAACTACAAATCTCATACTACATACATTTGTATATTGTATGGTCCTTGTTATCAGATTAAGACTTATGAAGAACAAATTTTACTTTACTTTAAAATAAAAAGCACGTTGACGTAGCATCTGACCATAAATCTGGAGCAAAAATGAAAAGTGTTTTATTGTCTATGGCGCCGGTGTCTATTTATTGCGACGCGTCAGTATAAATCCGTTTCCACAAAGTTCACCAACCAGTCGTTAGAGGCGCCACCATTGTGATATAGATTTTATTGGTAAACATCATCACTTCAAGTTTTATTCTATAGTCTATAGTAGCAGACTAAATATCGCCAGAATGAAATACGTTAAGATATAATACATAAGAGTGAAATTGCAATGCACGAGATGTTTTTCACAAATATTGTACCTATAGTTGCCAGCTTCATATTGCGGAAGCGTTGAACTTTAAGCGGATGTAAATAAGGATTAAAATGCGATGAAGGAGGTGGTTGGTGTACGATTTTGTGTTGTAGACAGAATCGTGACGCATCTTGGACGAGGTCCAGGGCGCCAGGGCGTGTATTCTGATTGATCTCACAAGTTGGGCGTGTCAAGTTCTAGGAAAAACCAATGTAACGTGACCTCGAGATCCTTAAAAAAATATATGTTGTTAAGAGTCCTCTTATACACTGGTTTATTTTGTAAGCGAATGGAACAACAACCCTGGAGACATTGCCAAGGCTAAAGCCTTGAAATGTTGAGGTTCTATGCCAAAATTGGAGATTGGACAATTTCGTGCTTTTTTCAGGAAGTTGATTATTTGGATGAAAAATATAAACTCAGTATTAGACTATCATATTTAGGGTTACAGGCTGGCTTTTGCTTTATATTCATAACGAGTTTGAAAGAATAACATGAGAAAAAGATTCACGCTCGCGGCTCGCAGTCATTTGAAAAATTTAATAGAGTTACGTGTGGTTATAAGTTTGAGAAACCCTGAATTATACATATGCTCAGAGAGATAGATTTAGCATTAAGTAGATTAAATTCAAAGGAACCAATTCGAACGTACTTAGGTATCCAAGACAATAAAAAAAAACAGTGTGTCTGACCAAAAGACACTGACAGATCATATCTATAACAATCCTTCTTTCCTGCAATTTTTTTGGTTAATACACTTTTCCACTCAAGACATATTTTGTCGCGGTCTCTTTAGAATCTTATGCGGGTTTACTGTATATGTATATATGACTGTAGGTATATGAAAACACTGCCCTACATGCCCTATAAAAGGGTCTAATATAGGTACCTATGTGATTTGCGGCTCGCTGCGTCCACACGCGCGTGAACGTCCGGTCGAGTGCGCGTGCTTGCATAATCGAATAACTCTTTGTTTGTACCATCGTCGTCAAAGCTGACCATTCGTGAACTCTATCACAATGGGTTAAGGTCTAAAAATAGCCGAATAAGATTGGTGCTGTTAGTACGATTAGTACGCTCGTTGGTTTGAATGAATTGTCATTGAATGTTCTTTGTGTTGTACGGACGAGACACCAGATTGGCAGACAGACATCCAAACACACACCCTCCCACATATAAACTTTATTCTATCAAATCTGTAGTCTATAAATCTAGATCTAAAATATCTTTATTTTCAATTTCAATGACCGTGGCCGATTTTATTTCTTTTAATTAGAAAGGATCTTCTTAGGTACCTTTATAATCTGTAAAATATTATTTTCTTTAAAAGTTTATTTTTATTTTATTTGTTAGCCTGTTGTGTCCCACTACTGGGCAAAGGCCTCCCTCTCTTTCTTCCACGCGTCTCGTTCTAGGGCAATATTAGGCCAATCTTCCCGAAAGACGTCAAGATCGTGCCGCCATCTCCTTCGAGGTCTGCCGCTACGCCGCACTATGTTCGGTGTCCACTCAGTAGTTTCCTTGGCCCACAAGTCGTTTGGCATACGGCAGATGTGTCCGGCCCAGTCCCATTTAAGTTTAGCGGCTGTCAGGGCTACGTCGGCTACTTTAGTTTTGGAGCGCAAGATGGAATTTCTGATTCTGTCAGGAAAATTAATTTGATTCAGGTATGGTATGGTATTCTAATGTAATTTTTTATCTTAATAAACTGTTATTTAATAATTATGAAATAATAATTCAGGTATGAACTTTTTAACCCCATTAATAATTTTACGGGTTTACGTGTATGGAAAGTGGAAATTTGGTCTCAGTATTCTCAAATGGATACCTAGGCTTTCCAAAACATATAGAACGTAATGGTTGAAAGCTCGAGTTGAAAGCCAAACTGCAAAATTACGAGTAAGTAGGTACTTAAATAGGTAATGTGGTAGGTAGGTAGATTGGTGGTAGCTTAGGTACTTAAATACTCGCAATTTTGCTCAAATACCAAGCACGTCCCACGAAATTCCATTTTTAATTTTGACATCAATATCAATATCAAATAAGAGTATGAAACGTCGTTGTCCATCAAATCAATACCCTCAATTATATTTCTCCGAGAGGCCAGTCTAAATAGATTCCCTAACCGTCGGTATTACATTCAATGCACCCAGCGTCTTCAGAATAACAATTCTGGAACATTTCCAACGTGAAATTGATACTTTATCGAGTATTTTCTTTATTGCTAAGAGCGCTGGTGGCTTTTTAAGAGAAACGAGGCTCTTTGTTTAAACGGCTGTAGGGTGTCGTGTGCACGTTCGACGCTTGACATTATTGTTTTATATGTTCACGATAAAAATAAGTTCAGTCACCATCAATAGATAGAACAACAAACAACGCACCAAGAGTATCTTACAACTTCACAGTTAGAGATATCTCGTCTCTACAGTTCTTGAAAAGCACTTCTTCTCATGGTTCAAAAAGTTTGATCGTGGCTTGAACACATACATTGTATACTATACCTACATGTACATGTACGCTCATAATTTGGCACGGCTGTGTTTAAAGTCCAGTCCTCACACAGAAAATCGATTAGTTAGGTGATTGATCTGTCAGCTCTCATGACTGCCGACCACCGGTAAGATATGGCATTGGAAGAATATAGATACATGGGATATTGCATATAGGTAAGAGCTAGACATATTTGTGGACAGTATGGTAGATATGCGTATTTTTGGATTATGTGGCTCGGTTAAGAGACTTTAAGCTAAAGTACAGTCACCACACGGGATTGTTACGCCACTTAGGGTCCTAGCTAAATTGTTCATACTTACCGTATGGAATTTCCAATTTAGCTAAAACCCTAAATGGCGTAACAATCACGGAACGTGACTGTACATTCGTAGTAGTCTAGGTCAGGGTTGCCATACTGGAAACTTACCAATTTAGAAACACCAAATTAGTAGGCCAAATGCATTAGGGGTACAATATCGATTTATGAGTCAAGTAACATTTGCGTTAGGGGACTGTTGCACCCCTGCCTTGATGGTCCACTGACTCACAGGGGTAAACTTGAAATCCAGTGAATTTTGAACCTTATGTCCTTGTAATATGGTGTTGACATAAGTGTGAATATATGGCCGTCAAATATTTGGCCATTACCGATATTAAAGACGCCGCAATTTCATTACGGAAAACAAGTAAAAGTAAAGCGTTGGTCATCGCATCAGAGATACACTGGATATACATGACAAAATTAAATGTGTAGGTATGGATATGGAGTATAATTAAATATTTACCAAATATCATAAAAACTG
Source organism: Cydia amplana (assembly GCF_948474715.1). NCBI lineage: Eukaryota > Metazoa > Arthropoda > Insecta > Lepidoptera > Tortricidae > Cydia > Cydia amplana. The sequence continues at coordinate 8,417,041 of NC_086081.1, read as the reverse complement.
TTTTATAACTATATGTACCTAATGTTTGAGAGAAAGATAACACCATGATAAACGTTTTATATAAAATGCTTACCACATAAAACGAGGTAAAATTTAAGTATTAAAATACTACAACAAATACTACAATAATGGAACGGAACTATATTTTGAACTACAGATATCCGAAAAATATAAGGTAAGTACGTACCCTTCCTTCTTTTTACTTCATATTTATAACCTTAAACTTTAGTTTGTTTATCGAATAAACAATAAACCAAACAATAATCATTTGCCCTTTAAAAACTTTTTGATTAGGCACTTTACAATAAATACGTATATTAACGTATATACCCATGCATTCTCCAAGAATTAAAAGCAGCCCACAGCCACCCTCACATTACAGCCATCTTTCATCCCAACAAAACAAACTAAAACCTTTCCATACAATTTGTTCTCGCAACCTTTGATCCGTTGAAAGGTTCAGATAGCAATCTATTCAGATTCTGTTATTGCTAACCCTCACAGGTATAGTTATAAAACATTTGTAATGCCAGGCGAAAGTAAACTTTATATGAATGGCGTAGCTTTGATATGTGCGAGATACCGCATATTGCATTAAAAGAACCAGTATAATGTATGAGCTCGATAGACGTAAGAACTATGCACTATGGGAGATCCACTTACATAAGTGCATACAGTAAGAGTGGATGTATAGGACCTTTGCAAGTCGGGCAGTGGGGCACGGGTGAAGGGTTATCAAAGGTTTGTTTTTTTATTTATTCCTGCTTTTACTGACATTGAATATATTAGAATACGACCAACAGCCAGCGACTCTGACAAAACTCGTTAATAAACATTCCTAAAGAAACTATTCCACAACCCTTTTCTCTAAGTGCATGGTTTTCAAATGCAGGTATCATTCAATCACGGCACAAATTATTGTTTGAACCCTGTCATCGAATTTCTTTCGAACAAATATCTCAAACATCCATCAGTCTATTGGATCCAGGTAAGCTGTCTTGGCAACGCCTAGCCTCTCTGTAACAATGCTTTTAACGCAATATTACATTCAAGTGCTAGAGCACTGCAATTGAAACTAGAAGCATATAACATATAAGTATATATAGTTTCATGTAATCTATGTTTATCAAAATAAATGAAATGAAATAAGGTGCCAGAGATGAGCACATGAGCAGTCTAACCAGCTGCTGCCCTAATGTATCTACTTACAAAAATTTAGTGGCGTGCTCTTGTGTTGGAGGCCAAGACTCATTTTGGGTCATCGCGCCAGCCAAGTAAATAAGTAAGTACCAAAATTTAGAGCATTAGTGGCACCATTGCCCTCAAAGTTGAGAAGAGTAGAAGTTTAGTCTGATACAATTTTGATATACCTATAGGCTAAACTTCGGGAGCAGTAAAGCGGTGTTAGTCGACATTTGACCGATTTAAACCTTCATTAAGATTTTTTTCCAATTTGTAATGAGACGATAACGTAACTTACCTACGTAACTCAATTTCTAACAACTATCCCGATAGTAATGCTGTTACGAACGTCACTCATTATATCAAGGAAATTGAGTGGTGAAATCTTCAGCCATCTTTGGTGACGTCACAACCATAACGCGACTGTTCACCCGGCGCCGGCTAGCCGCCTTCGGTTTGCTTTAAACTAATTTGTCGAAAGAATTGTGGAACTAATCGACTACATGAGTTTTCTGATTCTGGTTTCTGGTAATAGGGCGTTCGAATGTTGTGGCAAGAGATTTACACGTGTCATTAACTTTTGATGACTGGTGCTTAGTTCTATTATTGACAATAATACATAATTCCATTTCGTCGTTGGTTGCACTCTTGGTTATCTTCTTGTCAAGTGTTGGTTTACTTCAGACGAGAAAAATAAATAGATAAGCCTTTAATAATTTAATTTCAAGGTGATATCAGAGGTAAGCTATATAACTGCAAATAATAATCATAACGCATTTTGTCTAATTTCAATCACGACATAGGTTTTCCTAGTTATTCAGCCTCCATTAAAAGATTAAGGACACAGAGACCATTTTTTGCACATTGTACTCGTAACTTTTATAACATTTTACTATATCAACCCAGAATATTTACCTGTATACAAACAACACACCTATAGTTTGTCAAAGGACTCTCTCATTTCAAACATAGACGAAGATAATCATACTATCTTTATCTTACACAAGTACTAGCACCCAAAAGAAAAGGATGAGTATAGTTTTCCAGGTTCTTATTTACTGACAAATTGGTTTGACTACAAATATAATAACATTTCATGTCTCTATTAATTAAACATGTCTTTCCATTATGCCTAGTTAACATGAGCAAATAGGGTGTCTGTCCATTAAAGTCACAACTGTTCAAATATCGCGTGTAATGTGAAAGGGCGGATTGGCGGCCATGATGAGTAATACCTTCTAAATGGCGGTATATATCATTGGCGCTGAAATATGGCGCCATTCTTACACGTCATGCTTAACGAAAAATCGGGTAAGTAAGGGTTGTTTATTAAGAGTTATTCGGGTAGAATTTAATGGCGGTGGGCGGGGCGCATCGCACGTAAAACGGACGGACGGTAGAATGGTTCTCGAGTGAGGATTAAGACCACGTACTGGCATAGGTACAAGTGGAAAAGCCAGACCACCAGACCAGACCAGAACCAGAACCAGAACCAGAACCAGATGGACCGATTATCTCATAAGGGTCGCAGAAAACCAGCCTGGTCTTGAAAGTGGTCATTCAGCTGATATGATGACTCGTGTAGAAATGTCACAGAATGGACGATTCAATATTTTAGTATAGAAAAATATTTCACGTGATAAAGCGTTATCTACTAGCCGAATTTAAAGCAAAGCAGAGAAAAAGTTAAGGAGAAAAGAGATCTTGTTAAATGTTTACACTATATTTAGAGTGTACGTAGACAAGTGGACCTGTTTCCTTCTACATATATACATATTTTCTTTTAGGATGTACGTTTATGTTACATTATTTTACTTATTTTCTTTTCGGTAACATAAATTTGCATTGTAATATTCACTGTCCCAATAAATCTCATACATGCACGCAGATACTTTTCGTAAGCATATTTAATTCGTAAATATTCTAAAAAGTTTCCGCAGAACCTAATGTCGGCAGGAGCTTTAAGAACAGAAAGTCCAAGAAATGTCATTTGAATACCATTAGATAAAAGCATCAACGTGTATGGAATATAAGCTATATTCGCATAGCGACCAAAGTACCTGTATATATGTTTTAAAGTTTACGTTAAGTGTATTCGTCCTTCCTATGTAGCTTTTACATCCACCACATTAGTAAAAACATATACATAGTTATATAAACTATAAGTACATATACAGTATACATAACAGTGCTGCAAAAACATACCATACCAAACGGAAATGCGGTTGAATCCCTCCTACAAAACCCATAACATAACACATAATATCCTCATGCCGTTAGCATTATGCTCGGTAAGCACCGTTGTATTTCTATTAGTCATGCTAAAGTACCCTCGGCTAACGCGGTCCAAGGGATTAGGATAAACTGGCTGTCTTAAGCGGGTCCACACACTTCTGCTAAACAGTCAGTCGACTGACAGTCGAGTCTCTAGATACGGCTTATAAATTTTTCTTTTCGTATTTAGATGATAATACATACATATTTTGATATTTTTGATATAAATTCCATAATAGTAGCAATGGCACATCGTTTTGACAGTTCGAAAAAAGAAACTGATTTGACTAGTAGTATTCTGGATTATCTGTTTGATAGAGCAATTTTGGCATTTAAGTACCTAATGTCTTTAAAGAGTTTTAGTGTGTATCCTTAACACTACTCTAGGGACGGAGTAAGTACTAAGACCCGCTAAAGTGCATCTAAGTTTAACTACTAAGGAGTACTGTTAAACGTAAACATCCCGTGTAAAAAGTTGCCAAGATCCTAATTAAGAAGTTCAAGTTAGCTCAAGTCTTGGGAACGTGAAGTTAGATTTTCAAACACTTTAATAAGAAAATAGGTTGCATACGTGTAAGTGAGCATACTTATAGAAATATTTCACTGTGTAAGTTTTAGGAATATCTTTTGTGGTATACAACATACGAGTCAAGTTTTGTCCGTACCGCAGGTCATATGCATTGTATTGCATCTTGCAGATGCAGGTGTATCTTTAATATTTAGAAACACATTTTTACGAGTCTACACAGACGGACAGCACATATTGTCACATATTAGTATCTGTATAGTCTGCAAATTATACATTGTAAATAATTAATGTTACTACCCAATTATTTAATACACCGCACATCAGTAACCTCGTAGAATTTTCGAGGCAAGGCATCTAAATAGTAAAGTTTATTTTTACAGTACATAATGGTGCTACGTTACCGCCCTAGGGCGGGATTAAGGACAATACGTGCCTATGTCAAAAATTTAAAGGGCCATATGAACTGTAAAACTTTGTATAATACACGTGCGAAAAGGCAATTCGCAACTCCTGTCGATTTAAAACACTCCCTTCGGTCAATTTATCGCCACTCGTTGCGAATTTCCTACTTTTGACACTTGTATCGTAATGTCCTATTAAAGACTTACTCATAGTTTACCTGAGTAAGTATATCCGTGTGCAAAAGTCGGTATACCTACCCTGCTTCGGTGCAGTGTTGCATCGCAATAAACTGTCACAGCAGCGGCCATAAAGTAACGCTGCGAAATCGCTGTCGCTAGCCTTGCTGCTATATTTGAGTCGTTGAACACTTGAGCTTCGTTGTTGAGTTGAGAGTGGCTTGTTGTAGCAAGCAAGTTATTTACTTATTTAGCTACATAGTAGTAGTAGTAGTAATCACTTTATTGTACACAATACAGGTACATTGTGTTTATTAACATTTATTTAGTTGGGACTGGCAAGGAAACTGAGAAGCAGACTGTGAAGGAGACTAGAGTTGCAAGCGCCTTTAGGCTACGGAAACAACTTACTATCAGGTGGGCTCTAAGCTAATAGTTTAACCACTGAGGAATTGTAAATTTGATGGCTCGATATTATTACCTAATATGTTTATATTACAAGTCAATAAAAAGTGCAGGTTTGGTCTATTAAGCGCTTAATCTCTAAAGACAACAACGAAAAATCCTGTACTTACCTATCTACAATCTGGCGACTATCCAAAACTGGATTCGTGCGCGCGGTCCAACGCGATACGATTGAAAATTCTCGTATCTTCCAACAAATCAACATGAAAAATTAGAAGATCAACTTTTTTTTTCAACTTTGACCTATGCCACTTTTGTTAATAAGTACTGATGGGATTTAACGACGTGAACTTGTTTATAATTTTCGTTGTGAACTGTCATTAACAGGCCTCGGAGTTTTTTTAGCACGGTAAGACTAAGGAGAGCTATGGAGTCTTTGTTAACATTAAAATTAAATTCATACTCATACTCATCCTCATTAATTAAGTTCGTCCGAATCGTTTTATAAATACTTAGACTACTTATATGTAATTAATTCTGTTTACATATATTTAATTAAATGTTATATTATAAAAAAGTAATAATATGTATATGTGTATGTTAATATTATTATATTACCCATATTGCAGTGTCATCGCTCCAATATTTTATTTAAGTACTTAACGTACCTACATACTATAATTACTGTTAAGATAAGGAACTATACGTTGTCACTGGCCGCTTTAGATAATGCACTTAATGCACTGTCAAATGACTACCTCGTGAGGCTATATCTCTTAAAGATGAAGGCATGAAATCAACTGGATATTGTGAAGATTGCTGCCGTCACTATTGGTGTCTTGTAAATGATGCCCATGAATGCGACTTACGACGTTTATACTGCCCATTATGTGTGAACGAACTGTTTTGTAGACGTAAGGAAGAGTAACGCATTACTATTCTAAAATATTGTAGCTCTATATCAACCTTAATGAATAATAAACAGTTTTAATATCTATGGAATATCGTTTTAATATGTCGAATACGTATTACCAATGTTTATAATCATAGGTTGCATGTCTTAAGTACTTTTTTAAGTGATAGGCCACTTATGATTAAACCTCTTTACCTAAATATGTGTATGAGTAAATCAGATGTCACATTATGTCATGAATATATAGTTACGTATTTCGTTATTGTGATGATCGCTGATATTTATTAGGTCTAGAGCTGTACATAATTTACTTGTACTTAATTAATGAGGATGAGTATGAGTATGAACTTAATTTTAATGTTAACAAAGACTCCATAGCTCTCCTTAGTCTTACCGTGCTAAAAAAACTCCGAGGCCTGGTCATTAAGGATCATTTGCAAATACCGTATATATGAAGGTAAAATAAGGGACCTATTCTCTATTGTTTCCCAAATAGTTTTAAGCCATAATGTATTGTTTGCCCGCATCTTCGTTAGTCATAGGTAATTCATTTGGTTCAGAAACGCGTCACTTTTCAGGATTGCCATAAAACAAACCTAACCTAACCTAACCTATACATAGTATAACCTAACGAAAATCCTGAAATGTTAACGGTTTCAGTTTTATGACTAATGATAATAATTATGACAAACAATAGGTACATAATGACTTAAAAACTTTATTGGAAACAACGGGACTCCTGCTATATTGCTATTATTTTTTTATAAATAGAATATTGTTATACTTATTGTTTAAAATAACTTGATTTGTGTTTCATATTTCCTTGTAATAACATTCCCATTACATCGAAGTGACGGACGGACAGACGCCGAATATAGATAAGGTGAAGGAAGTGTTCACTTCCTGGCCCGAGACGTGACGTCCTCCAGATATTGCACTCTGATTCTTATTCTTACTAATTTTATGTTATTTTTAGGGTTCCGTAGCTCAAAATGAAAAAAAAAAAACGGAACCCTTATTTATAGGATCACTCTTGCGTCTGTCTGTCTGTCCGTCTGTCGCAGTCTATTTCTCCGAAACTACTGAACCAATTAAGTTGAAATTTGGTACACTGACAGGAAAACCTATTTTACTTTATATTTTGATGTTCAGTTCTATTCTTATTATTATTCTAAAAAAACGATCATCATACGACAAGTAGTACAAGCTGAAATGTATGTATATTTTACCTGTATGAAAATTGTATATTGAGATAGATAAGATAAGATAAAAGATAGTTTATTCAAGTAGGCATAATTACAATGCGCTTATGAACGTCAAATAAAGCTAGGTAGACCGGCTCCAACCCTACACCTCTGCCCCGAGAAGATTTAAATCCCCCCTCAATTGGAGGAGGGTATCCCAATATGGGACCGGCAACAAACTCGGCGGGGCACATCTTTTCAAAAATAATTACATCTTATAATAAATAAACTAAACTAAACTATTAGAAATGTGCAGTCAAGCGTGAGCCTGACTTAATTACCTACTTAGTTATTGATATTGTTAAAAATTGTGTAATGTACGGATTGTACGGAACCCTTGGAACGTGAGTCCGACTCGCACTTGACCGGTTTTTAATATATCTTTTTGTACAATAAAGAGTTACTACTGATATTGATTCTTTGGAATCCAGTGCTTGTAGTACCTACACATCCATGTAGGTATTAGGTAAATAACCTGGGGACCTACTATTCGACTCGTCACTGACAGTTTTTTACGCATATCACAAAATTTTATCACATCACGATTTGTCATTTTTATAAATCGAATATGATATCTGGATATAATTTTTTTTATTAAACCAAGAGTTTCAATATAAGTAAAACCACCTCTAAATAAATGATAACGCTTCTTTGAGTATTATCATTAATTGATTAAGTATATGATTAAACAAAATAGGCCTTTTTCAACAATTATTGCATAAAGTAATACCTATGCTTCTTTGAAACGGTATTTGATTTCTTCTAAAAGCATTTTTCACCAATCGGTCAAAGCCATATATCACAGAAATAGAGAATTGATTTCAAAAACGCCATTACAATTTCCATACATCGGTAAAGATGGGTAATTTCAAATATATTGCCACGGCAGCTGGGCCCAATGGTGGATCGGGAATCTATGGAAATGCCCAACTTGGGTAACTTTCGAAAGCTCATATGACCCTTATATTTCTTCTTGAAAGTTAAACTTAACGTTATTAATACTAAAGTCGCTTTTTGAGTGGATGTTGGCATTAGATATGTATGTGGGAAAGTTACCGGTTACTATGTAAATGCGCAATGCGTCATACTATGTGCAGACTTATGAATTATGGAGGTTCTCTAGGGTTGCCAACTTTCCACTTGCCAAATCTTTTTGCAATGATAAAGTTGGTGTATGGCCTTGAGATTTTTGGCGTGATTTAAGCAATAAAATCGCACTTGGGAGAAAATGTGCCAGGGCGCCCAGGGCTGTGTGGCAATTTTATGTTTTATATCATCGATTTTACTTTCCCAATGAAAAAGCAAATGCTTCTAAGGTTCTATTTGATACATTAGTCAGGTTTCTCTTGGATTACCAAAACAACCCCATTTGGATAGCCAAATAAATTTGGGGCCCAACAATAACCTAAAAATTCAAAAATATTCATAAGTTTTAAAGTCTAGTCGTTATAAAGAATGTGTGCAATATTGTATAAGTCATTAAAAAAAAAAGATTCGTGGTTAGGTACTTATGCCGCCGGAGAGTTGCCAAAATTGCGAAATTTCACTTGGGAATATTTCGGAACAGTGACATATTTTTGTATCAGATCAAAATAGGTAATCCATTTCTAAAATTAAAGTTTCCTCTGTTTCCTGTAAATTTTCCTGAAAATTTTGAGCACTCTTCCACCTTTTAGGAAACTTTTCTCGACTTGCAATCTGTACTGATGTGCTGTCTTCCTTTATGAAACCATGGTCTTTAAAAAAATATGAATAAAATATAAAATACTATACATAAAATAACCAGGCAATTGGGACAACCCTACCTCAATAGTGCAGAGGAATTATGACAATGTCGTTACAACTTCTTGCCTTACTTTATGGAGAAAATTATTCCTGTATTCTCTATGTTCGTTCAACGTCAAAAGGGGAATATTATTCCTATATTCTGTTTTGAACGTTTACACTGCAGTGTGTTATCGACGATTTGGAGCTATAAAACAATGTATGTATATAGAAAAAGAAACAGTTTAAGGGTTAAAATAAGAGGGAAAACCGTTTTAACAGACTTCAATTTCAAGATTTTCATATTTAGGTATTGTTTGTTTGTATTAAATGTTCATGTTTGGGTATTGTATTATTGTTTGTTTGTATGTCAACTTTGTTTAAACAAATTAAATTCAAGTTAAATTCACGGTGTATGTATGATGGCATTGATGGCGTTTGATCTTAATTTTCTAAGCTACTTTAACAAACAAAAATTACAAACTCTTTTCTGCTAACCTTGTTAATAAAACTTTCCATATAAACCATATACTAGGTACTTCGCGTTGCAATTTGCTGTAGTTTGAAACACTTTTAAATATTCTTTAGCTAAAGTAAACCTCATATTTTCCGCGGAAAACTTATCCGTCGTAGATTCTGGACGTGAGCAAAAATGGATTTTTTAAAGTCCTTCTATAGTTAATTTATGTAAAGTACGAGTTGCGAAGTTAGTATGCAGTTTGTTGAATTAATTTACAAACTTAACTCGAGGTATCGAATAAATTAACTTGAAGTTTCCGTATTAGCTTTTCAATATTGTCCCACGCGAAATATACTTACCTACCCAGAAACTAATAGTCCTCTTCTCGGACATAATATTAATTTTTTACAGTTTTCGTCACCGTTGGGACATAATTGGGAATTTTGCAGCTCCGAATACTGTCTCGTCACTGATACATAATAGTGCACATAAATGATTTCAAAAACCGAACTTTGTTTTAAACGCCCGCGATCACACTGTTCTCAATAAGCGTCGCCGTCGTGGGTATATTCAATGCGTAAGGACAGCTTAGGTACTTTTGTTCAAGGCGCTTTTGGTCCAGGTGTTCAAGTCAACCTTCTATGAAAGTAATTACACCTTTTCTTAGGTTTTCGCGCCATTCTGATCTAACCCCAGGCTCCTTCTAGCTCTCAACACAAGAGGAAATGTTTCATTCATCTCATCGGAAGACCAGCGCTGGAAGCCGCCAGCAACATGCTGAGATGAGGCCATTTCGTGGCACTTTAATCTTATTTTGTGTTTTCTTTTATATTATGTATTGTTTGTGCTTACGAATAAATTATATTCTATTCTATTCAAGCTTTGAGCGCTTCAAAACGTCTTTGTATCGCAGAAACTGTCCCCCGCGGTCTTTACTTGACTTGACATCCCCATCCCCAGGAGCCTTTTCAGTGTTTAGATATTCTGCTCGTGATTGGCGAATATATATTTATGAAACTTAACACACAGGACTTAGATTAGTACATACGACACAGCAAAACATGGTTAGCTCACGTTCACAGCGGAGCAAGTTTGCCAAGTTTCCGTCCCAGAGCGCCTACCGCGAACCACGTTCGAAGTGTTGCCTCTCTGTCGCACTTGTAAATTCGTACGTAAGTGTGACAGGGAGGTAACACTTCGAACGTGGTTCGCGGTAGGCCCTCAGACTTGTAGCTGTTTTCCAACGTCAAACTTGCCATGTTACAACAACAATACTTAAGCTCACTCGTGTTAATACGTGGGGGGAATCGGACTACTTGCCTGATAAATCTTATACGAATCTTATATGTAAACCTGCTTGCATAGAGACTATAACTTTGAACTAGGAAGTTTCTTCACGGATTTTTCTACTTCACTGGTTAAACTTTTAGAACAGCCGTTAATTTAACTTGACGTATAAAAGCGTCTTTCCTCACCCTTGTGGCCTATTTTAGGAATATATTAACGAGAAAGTTTTCAAAATAAATTTAATGTACCTACTATAATTTTAATTTAATTAACTTAACGGGAATCTCTATTTTTCCTGAACATCGTCATCTTTTGTACGTACATACCACCAAGTTACACTAGAATTAATACTCTATCGTCTATATTGGTAAGTATATCGCACAATTCCATTTTGGTTTTTGACAGCTAACATACGTATACTAAGTTGATTAGTATAACACGTATGACAGACTGCATAAATAATAACTACAGCTATAACTTTTTATAGTTTCGCAAGTGACAAAAAAGTCAAAGTTGATCATAAAAATGCGTTTTAGGGTGTTAGAGCGTTACCCCTTTCCACATAATTTTAAGTTTTCTATCAATGGTTTCATTTACGGAAGACTTATATGAACATTGTTGTGTATGTCCGTTTTCTACATGCAACCTTTTAAGTTTTGACGGTCTGTCTAAAAAGGTCCCACATGACAATAATATGGCATTACCCCAATACCGTTGCTCTATCCGATCCGTCGCGCAACTAATCCGCAGACTGGTCGCCGTCTGGCGGGGTTAGTGCACTATGACTCACTCTCCTGTACTTACTATGTTTGTAGGTTACTTTACTTTACAATCACCTTCATATTTCTAAAGGTCGCCATGCACTTAATCGCAACCCTGACAAACATGAAACGTTGAAGTGGCATTAGCATGCAATCTTAAGATTAAGTAAAAGTAGGTAAGAATAAAATTATCAATATTTCAAAGTGACCCTAGATTGACCTGATTATAGGTACTAACAAAACAACAGACCAGCTTAAAAAAAGCCACGAAAAAAGAATATCAGCTCTTAACCTTTGAAAATAAACATAGTTTAAAGTTTTGTCGAGTGCACTACTTATTAGTTTTATGTTTGTTTATTGGCTCATGGCACGGTGTTTGTTTTTAATAGTTTTTATACATACATTATTCGACACGTAGTTTGAACTAAAGTTTTTATAGGACTTGTGTGTGAATTACAGATGAAAAATAGTTATTTGTACAACAAGAGATCAAAGTTTGATATTTCTTCGAGTGCTTATTTTGAGTCCCGTGCAAGCGAAAGATTCTATAGTAGATTCACGAGCGTAGCGAGTGAATCTAATTTAGAATCTTGAGCGTAGTAAGGGACTCAAAAGCGCACGAGATGTAAATAACTTTGATCTCGTGTAGTTCACAAAACTTTTCACCTCAGCAGTGAGAACATAATAGACAACCTGAAAAATGTAATCCTTCTTCATCACTTACCTATTCACTCATGTTTTCTTAAGATATACTAACAATTAAGTTACCACAATCAAACACAAAAACAAAACGTAGTAAATTTCAGTAAAATAGGTAATATATAACAACGACCAATTGATTGACACTTCAATCGACAACTTTTTTTTGTAAAAAAAAAAAACATTGTAAGATACGGTCCGAATTGCGGATACTTACTATTTGTAAACTATAGTAGAGATTCTTAAAAGTATAATTATTTATTTTACGTGATATTTATTACTGTGTATTTTTTGAGTTCATTATTTTAATCGTACAATAAATTACCTACGTAAAATATAGTGTTTCTATCAGTTTTTACCAAATCTTAAACTTTATTTTCATTAATTAATTATTAAGAATTCATACTCGTATGTATTTTGGAACGATGCGTTCTGACGTTTTTCAGGGGTCTATTATAAACCATCAATCAATATACCGTTGAATGTCGTTAGAACTTGTTTGTCTCTTTCTTTTTGCTAACGACGTGAAAGGGACAGAGATAATAGAATTCAAGTATTTCGAATTTGTATTAGACCCCGCATGTTGAAATGAATATATTCCTAAATATATTTTTCACCTCAGCAGCTCGAAAGCAGCTTGTTCGAGCTGCTGAGGTGAAAAATATATTTAGGAATATATTAGGTCGTTATAAAATTTCTGCACTGTTATGTAGGTACGAACTGTAGGTATGTACCTATTTACATACGTGTGACCAAAATCCGTACACGTTTACGTTATAACGATAAAGTAACTGTGTTCGCCACTACTTAACCGATTTTGATGCTATTTTACTTTTAGAATACTTATTAGGCTCAGTGGATAGAACGTCTGATAGACGCTACTTTTTTTAACCGACTTCCAAATCTCAAAGAAGGAGGTTATCAATTCGGTTGTATGTTTTATTTTATTATATTTTTTATTTTTTTTATTTTTTTTTTATTTTTTTTATGTTTGTTACTCCATATCTCCGTCATTACTGGACCGATTTTGAAAATTATTTTTTTTATTGTATGTATATGCATACAGATTGGTCCCGTTTTTGTCAAAACCCAGTTCTGATGATGGGATCCATGAGGAATCGAGAGAACTCCTCAAATCTTAAAGGCATACATATAGTGATTTTTGTGTTTTTATCAACAAATCAAGCATATACATTCAGAAACGTGACATTTGATGAAGTGGAACTGCTGATGATGATCAGAACAGAACTCTTCAACGACGCATAGTTCACGTTTGGCGATTTGTCCTCTTCGTTATGTTTGTTAAGCAAGTTAAGTTTTTAAGTCACATTTTTGTCAAGCTCGAGTTCTGATGATGGGATCCATGAGGAATCGAGGGAACTCCTCAAATCTTAAAGGTGTGCGTATAGAGATTTTTGTATTTTCATCAGAAAATCAAGCATTTTTATTAAAAACTGTCGCATTTGATGAAGTGGAACTGCTGATGATATCAGAACAGAACTCTTCAACGACCCATAGTTCACGTTTGGCGATTTGTCCTCTTCGTTATGTTTGTTAAGCAAGTTTAGTTTTTAAGCCACATTTCTGTCAAGCTCGAGTTCTGATGATGAGATCCATAAGGAATCGAGGGAACTCCTCAGATCTTAAAGGCATACATATAGTGATTGTTGTGTTTTAATCAACAAATCAAGCATATACATTTAAAAAGTAACATTTGAGGAAGTGTAACTGCTGATGATGACCAGAACGAAACTCTTTAACGACGCATAGCTCGCGTTTGGCGATTTTTTCTTTTCGTTATGTTTGTTAAGCAAGTTAGGTTTTTAAGCCATATTTATGTCAAGCTCAAGTTCTGAACATGGGATCCATGAGAAATCGAGGGAACTCCTCAAATCTTAAAGGCACACGTATAGAATTTTCTGTATTTTCATCATAAAATAAAGCATTAACATTAAAAACTGTCGCATTTGATGAACTGGAACTGCTGATGATGATCAGAACAGAACTCTTCAACGACGCATAGTACATGTTTGGTGATTTCGAATGTCGACTTTGACTTGGACTGGGACACGGACTCGGATCCAGATCCGGATTCGTACCCGGATCCGGTTCGGACCCGGACCCGGACCTGGACTCGGACTCGGACCTGGACTAGACCCGGACTCGGACCCGGACTCGGACACAGACCCGGACCTTGACCCGGAAAACCACTATGATACCTAAACTAAATAAACCACTATGATTACCTACCATAAAATGTAGGTATAAAGTATGATGAGGCCAAACCCCTCCCGCTCAAACCCCCGTACACCGCACCGCATGCGCCGTTAAGTGGGTTAGGTTAGGTTTGAACTGCTATCCTCACAGAACCGAACAAAAGTGGGTTAGGTTAGGTTAGGTTAGAACTGCGAGCCTTACAGAAACGAAATGCTTCCTTTTCTACATAGCGCACCATCTACAATAATCTTTCACCGGGCCGCATAGAAGTCGGTTTTTTTTTCTTAATAACTATTTGGATATCTAATCTACCCGTTGTAAGAGAGAGGGGAAATAATACTTAGCAATATTTTTTGTTTTAATAATTCTCCTGGAATAAGAATGGGGAAATGAAATAAATGAATAACATTTAGGAAGCCTAATAGCTGATGAAACTTTCGTTATACAATGAGAAGTAGTAACATTTACCTTACTTCATTCTAACTTAATCGAGAGATTAAATCTAAAAGGAAAACTAAAGAAAATGTTTTACTCTGTAGATATAAATACCTAAAGTTATAACCGTTTTCATAGTTCAATATCCTTACTATGGAAAATAGCACAAGGTCGTCAAGCATTTCAAGAACTCATTTTTAATGAAACGAGTAAGATGGAGGGAAATCAGCGCGCGACCGCGCGTGCGCGTTCGGGGCCGACGGAACATTGCAAACGCTCACCGAGTTAAGAACTCTAACAAACCAGAATAAGCGTATTCTTAGATCACGCGTAGATGTCATAGATCTAGAGATTACATTACACTGGCCAACGTTAAACCTCTACTCGTCCGTGCTCGCGTATGTGGTGGGAATAGTCGGCCAGCTGAAGCCGCCATGTTCGTTTGAAGTCATGTGCTTAGCGTACGATGCAAACTACGCCCTTGTATAACCTAGGAATCGTAGAAAATACTAGAATAAACCCATGAATTATAAATAAGAAGGTTGTACTAGTCGATGAATGGGAGATTTTTGGGTTTGATGCAAATATTTAAAGTGGTAGAGGCAGTAGACATGTCAAGCAGTGTAGCATTTGCGTCTAGCAATGAATGTATGGCTAAATAGATTAAAATGGGATTGTATTAGGTATAAAGAACTGGTTCCAAAGTTACATGGTGTGTATAAATAGGATAGGTACCTAGACAAGAGGAAATTATTTCAATAAACATATCCACATCAGATGTTCTGACACATCCTTCGAGATATTTTTGTAGAACGAATTGATTTTTGATTTAACCGCAAATATCAAAGTTATTCATTGAATACACGTCAAAACTATGAGCGTAGTCTGTCTGGCAATGAACGAAACATATGATAAAAACAAAACTTCAGTCAAGTTACGTTAGGTCAGGATTCTAAACTTGAACTCGCATATTGTAGTTTATTTTTAAAGTGTAGTAAATATTGTACTTACGGCCGGCTGCTATGAGCTGTTAGGATCAGCTTTCTTCATAGCCTGTCCTCGTTTCTCAGCAAACTCTGCACTCAGTCTGTGAGCCTTCAGAGTGGTTGGCTTCGACATGGTTCACTTAATAAATTGACTTAGGACACACTTATATAATATAATATATGTTTGCTTAAAGCAATTCGTTGTCACGACTTATCGTAATATCACACTCAAAGCAGAAGTTTTCGGTAACACAAATAATTAAAGAGAATCTATTGATCACGTATATTGGCTGGAGAGAGCACGCGTTTCTAAATGAAAAAGCGTTATATTCTATTTTATACTATGTTTAAACACTTTCGTTTTGAATATAGACGGATTTTTAGGATGTTTCTTGTAGTATTTATGGGTTAAATTGGTAGGAGATTTTGTTATGTATATACAGTATTTGGAACGAAGTTGCCGCGTATGGAACGCTTGGAGTGAGGCGGGACGCATGCGCGAAGGGTGGCCGGGAAGGGCGACTTTCCATTGTTGCCAGTGCTTTGATATAAAAACCCTATACAATTAACACCACATTACACGATTCAGCTCAATTTAAATAAGTTAGTTTTTATTGCGCTTACATAAAGTTTGTATTTCAATGTTTTTATTTTTGTGAATGTAATATTGGGATAGAGCAAGGGGTGAGTGTAAAAATCACGGCGTTATTATGTCATCGATGTTCACAGAATATTTTATTATGGGAATGTTTTATCCAATGCAGATGTGTTTGCACAATTTTGATTATTCATGTGTAAATCGGATTGCGTGCTACAGTATATATTTTTATTTATAAAATACCATAGTCCAGTGGTGGGCAAACTTTCTTCATAAGGGGCCAGAAAGTTTAGGAAATATAAGTGGAGGGCCAGAATTGTAGCTAAAATTTATTTTGATTAGCGATTTCTATTTGAATCGTGGGCCAATGCCATATATTAATTATTTCATAGGACCGGCGGCGGGCCGGATAAAATCCATTCGCGGGCCGGAGCTGGCCCGCGGGCCGTACTTTGCCCACCACTGCCATAGTCCAATGTCAGTACATTGTAATAGGTAACTTGTAATTGAACAGGTGTTTTATATGAGGGAAGCTTGTTGATATGTATGTTGCGTAGGGGTTGCAAATGTCTCAGTAGGGTTGATAAGCTGCAACTTCACTTCAGACTTCCTACGTTTCAATATGTAGAGGCAATAAAGGCAATAGTTGACTCAGTTGACTGTACGTTGCTGTAAGACAGTAACTTACAACTTACAGTAACTTGGTAACCTGTGTTATTTTCTGTCAGGTTACTGTACTTCAAGTAACTTGACAAATCTTCAGGTTTTCCCGTAAACTTAACTATGAAATTATCAACCCTCAAATTTAAAAAAATAACTGAGAACTATTCTTCCCCCCCAACCTTTGGAAAGAAAGTTTGTCTGATTTTTTTTTAGAGATAGAAAGCCTTTTTCTTTGAACGAAAAATATTTACCTAATACTAAATATGATCTACATCATATTCATATAGGTACAACAACCAACATCTAAGATATCAAAACCAGCCACAAAAATATGAAACCATAACCCTTCGTTTCGCCTTGCTTCCATCAAAATAGATTACTACAACTTCCTAACATCAATATCCACTTATGGCAGGTTATTGGAAAAGGAAAAAGTGGAAAAAACAAAGGAAGAGTGAGTCATAATCCTGCAATTTGGAGAATCAATAGCCGGAGCCTGCACCGCGCTCTGATTGTGTACCGTCGGCAAACCAAATCGGAAATTAATTCGATAATAAGGAAAATATAACGCAATCAATTAATATTTACCACCAGACACCATCGCACTGGCCGGTGAAGAAAAATATCGTAAGGAAACTGGACTAAGTAATGTCGAATATCCTAATTAAGGTCTAGTTTCCGTTTTAAGCAGTAAGATCGGATAGAATATGAATGCAGCTGGAAGGCAATGACAGTGCAGGCGTTAAACAAGAGGAAAAAGAACCCAGAAACGAACGTAGAACGTCGAGAGTCGGAAAAAAGGTAAAATAATGAAATTTAATCGCGTTAGACCCATTAATGACATTAATTATGTGTACAAAACGCGAGAGTTTAAAGTTTTATATTAACCCAGAATGCGTGTTTAAATATGTATAAGGTTAAAAAAATCTGTTCCTGAAAATTAAGAACATTGATGTAACACAAGGGGGAATAATTGCCCTTTGGTTAAAGTGGTCCATGCTACGTGGTGGCAGCCTGCGAGGACCTATGCGAGCTGAAACTGGCAGCTCTTGCAAGCAGTTTTGGGCAGCTATAGGGCGGTAAACCTTTATATGCTCAGGGCGCCAAATCTTAAAATACGCTAATGATTTTAGCCGATGTAACTCACAGGCCAATTCGAACGTGCACTGACATCAAATCGATAGGTATCAGAATTCCATTCCAGTTTTCTATAAAATATGTTCATTACTATTTACCTGTTATTCTGTTCGCACCCTAAACCCCAGGGTCCATCCCTCAGTCATCGTAAAGGGTGGGTTATGACTTATGACGTTCCGCTTATGTAACGTTAACAAATATTTGTTAACATAAAATGTAGCTGCACTAATTAAATATAGTACTGGTCCATAGAAATAATCTTAAGCGATCCTGGGACCCTGTTGCAAAATGACAAAAAAAAATGATGATGAAAATGATCATACTTAGACTTCTCCATGCAAATGCAAACGTAGGCCCAATTTTCCTCCCTGGATATTGAGAAGATGGAAATTTTTATTTTTACACCATTTGATGTAGAGGTACCTACATTAATTGACTTTGAAAAACAAATTAAATATTACTCAAGTCTTTAAAATGTACTCTCAGGTGGCCTATTTGACTTGACATAGGTAATGACAAGAGAAAAGAAATAGTTATTTTAAATCGAAATACTAAGTAATAAAATACCATATTCCAATATTAATTGGATAAGCCAGCAGCATTTTACCACGGCCGTTAATTAAGTTTTCGAACTGTTAATTAATAACCCGCCCTTAAATAATTAATTTACTACTTTCCAGCTGTTAATGCCATATTTGACATTTTTATTATCGCTGACCAGTAATTCCCGTTATTAATTAATATTGAAGTTATTGATTTTTGCTATGTTTATTCGTTTAGCTATAACTGAATTTACGCAGTTGTGTGTGAGTTAATTAAGGCGACATTCAGATGGTGACTGTAGCGTTACTTGATATTGCAGCATTTCTAGAGGCCTAGCCAAAATGTCAATTTTACAACGACCACACCAAAAGAAAAATAAATCGGAATTGTTTCCATTGGCGTTTTCTATCCATGATTGTCATCTTGACTAGGCTTCATGGTGCAGCGTTGCGCCAACGGGAGATGGGCGATGGCACTGTCAGTGTTGATAGCTTGAGCGATAGATTGAACGTTTCTAATTAATCGTGGTAGCAATATATTACGGTCATGAATCTAGTATTAAACTGGATTGGGCATGAGTGGTGGGGATAACTGATAGAACGGGATAGTCTTATGTATCTTTCAGTAGGAGTAGCAGCGAAAGCGCTATTATTGTTTGTCCTTGTCACAGTCTCACTTTTTTTTTATTCCCCTCCGTAAATTAGATGCATGATTGGTCGAATTTATTTGTTGCCCACCATAAATAAATTAGACCTATCATAGCATTACACCGCCACGGCTGCTGAAGTGGTGGAGTATGTACACCAGAAGACCGGTTACACGCTGAGGGTGTTCCGGCTTCGATCGCGCCACTACGTGCACTTCAACTCTTTTGTGGTGCGCGTGCCGCGACCGCTGCAGGGGACCATCGAGTGCGCCGACTTCTGGCCGAAGGGTGTCGTGTTTCGGAGGTTCCGGGGCAAACTGCCGAATCCGACACAGGAGCAGCCGATGCAACGGAGCCACGCCGTTTTATCGACTAAATAACTAGTGTTTAGTTTTAAATTTATGAAATACATATGTTTGTTAGTCTGTAAGGTATTTGTAATATGGGCCTTGTTGCCTGAATTAAATTTCTAAATAAATAAATAAATAGCGTCGCATTGCGTATGCTTTGTCCCTCACGGAGGCACGCGTAGACCACTTCTATAGGATTACGGCTATGAAAGCAACGCCATCTATCAACGAAATGACAGAGACATCGCCACTTTCCCGCTGCTACAATGCTGCACCAGCGACACTGCAGTAGCAGTTAGTAACGCTGCGCAGTCGCAATCTGGATGTCTCCTTTAATGGGGCTGAAAAGCATTTCCCCCACGTTACCCTAAATAACTTATTGTTTGTACTTATTTTTTATTATAGTCTTCTTATTTTTTTAGGGCCACCCCACATTTGGCGTCTTTCGGGCGTCGGTGTCTGAAGGCCTACCGCGAACCACGTTCGACGTATTGCCTCTCTGTCGCACTTGTAAGTTCGTACGTAAGTGTGACAGGGAGGCATCACGTCGAACGTGGTTCGCGGTAGCCCCTCTGGTCACCGCTATGGAAAATGACGTCGCTGCGCAGTTGCGTCGACGTTGCGTCGAGCAGCGGCCATAGCGCTGACCAGACACCGACGCCCGAAACACGCCAAATGTGGGGTTACTATCAAATGTACCTTATCGCTAAAGGACAATATAGCTGAAATGTCTGGATTGTGTTATGTCTTTGTGACAACATAGACATGAATGCTAAATGCCTCTTTAGCAAAACGTCTGGATCTTAGAATGTTACAATTTAAAATGACCTAGCAGCAATAAATCTTTATCTTCGAATGTCTTTAGTTATTAGTGTTATTACTTAATAGACATAAACGCTAAATAGTCTGTATTGTGTAATGTCTTTTTTACTAAATGGAATAAATGCCAAACGACCCGTTAGCAAAACGTTTTGGTTTTGATATGACACTTGATAATTAAAACCTTCCCGCGCATACTTTGTATTGTAAACACATTGACACATTACATTTCATGACGTTTTGCTACTAACGCGTTCTGTGTTCACGTCAATCAAATAATTTTACTTTCGGCTTATTAGGTATTCTAATCATACGGACTATTTATATTTCCAGACGTTTGGCTACTTAGTCAATCTAATTTTTAGCCATCCAGCTAAATTGACTCTTTGCTGACTGAGTATTCTACTTTCATGTCGTCCAGCTGAATTGACTGTATGCTGACTGTGTATTTTACTTTTATGTCATCTAGCGGAAATGGTCGTTTAGCGATAAGGTAATTTTGATAGTAACCCCAAATGTGGGGTGGCCCTTAAGGTACATCACATCAGTTAGGGTTATACCCAGACAAACAGATAATTTATTCTGAATTGTCGTATCCTAAAAGTTAAGGACATTCATTGGTGTGACAAAGGCATAGGTACTGCTGCTAAATGCATGCTGGTTTTCTTAGCACGGCTTACCTAATTAAACTCTTGGACTGGTCTTTGACAAACATTACAGGCGTCGGTGTACAAAAACGTAGTTGGATGTTTTTTAGGATATGTTTCTAAAATAAGATTTGTTTATTCAAAATCTGACTATAGAATCTTTCTTATTGTAAAAATTGATTAAAAACATTTCGGATCAAAACAGATTGACGAAGGTTCCCTCGTGTCAGGATTAATGGAAGTTTGCTGACGCTACAAATGAACACTAATTTCAATAGACCTTGTCCCATTTGATTAAGGTTCAAAATTGGTTAACTTGTTGCCTTTGATGGTACCTGACTTGCACATTGCAAGGGAAAGCAAAAAGAAGACCTTTTGTGAATGGGAAAATGGGAGGAAGTGTTCTTTTATGAAACACATGAAGTAAAAGGCTACAGTTTATTAGGTTTTGGTAATTTTATTTTTATTTTTTAGGATCCAAGACAATCTTTCAGTTATCTTCCTATTCTTGGCCAGAACAGGTGTCTAAGGAATCTGACAGTGGGTTTGCAATAAAACAAAGGTTTTAACATACCTAAAGAAAGTACTTAATAAACATTTCTTACCTTGTCCTCTGCTTCCTCGGCCCGCCCCTCGGCCTCGAGCACCCTCTGCTCGAGCTCCGAGAGCTGAAACAAACAAAAATCACCATAAAAATCACAAGAAACAACAAAAAACTAAACACACGTATCCTTTCGAACGGTACTGTTAGCGCCCTCTAACGGCGCTGTAAAGCACAAACCCGCCACACGCTCAACCACCCACACTTTACCATGAACCCTTAGAAAAGCGCGCTGTAGCGCCAATTAGTTCCACTACCACCCGACAGATGGCGCTGTCACGCCGCGCATACTTTATTGAACCACGTGGCGTTATAGTTAGCTATTTATCATGAAGGCTGTAGAAAGGTATTATTGTTATGTAAGAGCCGTGCGGTTTCTGGGGTGTCGTATCGTATCGAGAAAGGGTGGTTCGCGAATGTTACTGGTGTATACTTGCGTTTGATAAATATGTACGTTTTGCTTGATATACGGGATTGTTTGGATGTTTATGCAAACGAGAATGTGAGATACAGGCGTAGCGACATGTAACGTTACCATGCTTGGAAAATAAACATAACAATGTTTTATTACCTTGAGATAAGTATAATAAATATATTCTTTTCATCGTCGTTTTATCAAAGAATATGAAATATCAAACGATGAGGAAATGGATATCAAATAATACGGAAGTAATATGTATTTTCTTCACCTATTTCAAAGTTTTAGGAAATCCGGTACTGTGGCACCTGTTTAGTTCCACAAGCTGAATCATTAAAAGTACTTAGATACCCCCGTACTGACCCCGCCCGACGTTGCTTAACTTCGGTCAAAAATCACGTTTGTTGTATGGGAGCCCCACTTAAATCTTTATTTTATTCTGTTTTTAGTATTTGTTGTTATAGCGGCAACAGAAATACATCATCTGTGAAAATTTCAACTGTCTAGCTATCACGATTCATGAGACAGACTGGTGACAGACGGACGGACGGACGGACAGCGAAGTCTTAGTAATAGGGTCCCGTTTTTACCCTTTGGGTACGGAACCCTAAAAACTATCTATACTTAATGACTTAACACTAACCAAGGAGAAAATGTAAAAAGGAAAAAAAAACTATTTACTTTTATGAAGTAGATTATTAAATGAAAAGTGTGGCAACGCAGATATTTACTTCGACTCTTTGAGTAAATTCCGGACTAACATCCAAGACTGAGTCACTGTATGTTATCGTGTTATGTTGCTTTTTTTCTCTTCTGCATTCTCCCTCTTCATTCCTGTACCATATAATATTAGTATAATATAATAACATGTAAGATCATATAAATACCTATCACTCAACACATAAGTTGGAACCGTAGAATTACAACGCATTTCCGTTTCCTATTTTATTTAGTTTCTTAATCTTATTAATATAACTTTAAGTTTACACATGTGGTGTGTGCCTATAATTAGCTGTGCAATAAACTTAAGACACCTATCGAATGTACCTATACCTAACAATGTATCATTGTAACTGCTGTTGGCAGAACTATTAAATAAAAATAAAAAATGAAAGCTAAGTTATATGAAAAAAATAACTGATCTTGCTTTTTATACTTATACATATGATAAAAATGTGAAAACATACGTTTCTGCAAAATCAGATTAACGAAATTCCGGAGCTACCCATCGAATAACCATCATGTCGAAACTGAAACCTCCGCACAATAACAAAATGTCTATAAAACTGACATTTACCCTATACGAAGAGCTTCTTTCCCTAAAAAAAATAACCGACAAGAATTTCATACGAATATAGGATCTTTTTAACAAACAGGGTACAGTTGTCAGACTCTGACCTAAATGTGTCATATTATTGCTCCATAAATGTATCGTCGCCAGCGTAGCTTGAGCTTTATATCTAGTGTAGATTATAACGTCAAGGGGGTCAAGTTAGATGGGGGTTGTAAGCTGGCTTGCTATTACGTCGATTTAGGGACGATATGTGACCCGTCACGAGTGGAGTTTGGTTGGAGAGAGTAATCGTTCTCACTATCTGGTGTAAAGCTATCACGTCGATACCCTTAAAAAAAAAAAGATTACTTTTACACTTAAAGAAGCGCTAAAGAGCGTGCAACTTGCAATCCGGAGTGAGTGTCTCGGAATGAGTGTCTCGGAACTTATGTGTCTAATTTTAAGTCACCATCTACATATTCACTGTATTCTGGCAAATAAATAATTTGTATTTGTATTTTGTATTTGAAATATCATGTAATATTTACCAGTCGCTTTTCGGTGAAAGAAAACATCGTGAGGAAACCGGATTAATCCCAATACGGGCCTAGTATACCCTCTGGGTTGGAAGGTCAGATGGCAGTCGCTTTCGTAAAAACTAGTGCCCACGCCAATTACTGGGATTAGTTGCCAAGCGGACCCCAGGCTCCCATGAGCCGTGGCAAAATGCCGGGACAACGCGAGGAAGATGATGATGACACTTAAAAAAAATACTCCGAGCGCAGTGAAACCTGTAAAATCAAGCTGTACCTAGAAATCTACATACTTGTCTTTTAAGTCAAGTCTCTTTCTTTCGATTGTTGTAAAAGTGACCGAGATAGCTGCGTTTTCTTTCGCATTTCACAAATTGTCTCCATTGAAGTAGGTTTTTAGGCCTGCATATTGTAACTGGGACGCATGCTAAAACATAGTCATAGAGAAATATAGTAAGACAAGAGTGCTCACTCCATACATCAGTTTAGACTATTAATTTCAGTGTCTACATCTAGCATCGAGTAGCGGAACTATCAGTACTGCTACTTGACAATAGATGTAGCACCGGCCGGAAAGTCTTATGCTGTTGAGATAAGACTTTCCGGTCGGTGCTACATCTATTGTCAAGTAGCAGTACCTACTGATAGTTCCGCTACTCGATGCTAGATGCTAATAGTCTTTTTGGTATTAAAACTGATGTATGGAGTGACCTCTCTATGTATTTTTTTTCTCTATGACATAGTCGATGTGTAAGTTTATGTTTACATTTTTTCACCTTGTATTACCCAATGTATAATAAAATAGTTATTTGTACAACAAGAGATCAAAGTTTGATATTTCTTCGAGTGCTTATTTTGAGTCCCGTGCAAGCGAAAGATTCTATAGTAGATTCACGAGCGTAGCGAGTGAATCTAATTTAGAATCTTGAGCGTAGTAAGGGACTCAAAAGCGCACGAGATGTAAATAACTTTGATCTCGTGTAGTTCATAAAACTTTTCACCTCAGCAGTAAGAACATTTAGACAACCCGAAAAATGTAATCCTTCTTCATCACTTACCTATTTAGTAATGTTTCTTAAGATATACTCACAATTAAGTATAATTACCACAATCAAACACAAAAACAAACAAACAAACGTAGTAAATTTCAGTAAAATAGGTAATATATGAAAACAACGACCATCAATTGATTGACATTTGAATAGGCAACTTTTTTTTTGTAAAAAAAAAAACATTGTAAGATACGGTCCGAATTACGGATACTTACTATTTGTAAACTATTGTAGAGATTCTTAAAAATATAATTATTTATTTTACGTGATATATTGTGTATTTTTTGAGTTCATTATTTTAATCGTACAATAAATTACGTAAAATATAGTGTTTTTATCAGTTTTTATCAAATCTGAAACTTTATTTTCATTAATTACATATTAAGAATTCATACTTGTATGTGTTTTGGAACGATGCGTTCTGACGGTTTTCGGGGGTCTATTATAACCGTCAATATACCGTTGAATGTCGTTTGAAATTTTTTTGTCTCTTTCTTTTTGCTAACGACGTGAAAGGGACAGAGATAATAAAATCCAAGTATTTCGAACTTGTATTAGACCCCGCATGTTGAAATGACATTTGAATATTAAGGTCACTTGAATGTCATTTTGTCTCACTCAGTGAGCAAAATGCGATTTTGCTCACTGTTTTTAAGTAGCAAAGTACCCTTGTTCGAGCTGCTGAGGTGAAAAATATATTATATATTCACTTTAATTTGATTTTAGAAAATATTCGTTGCACAATATAATATGTGACATTGTCACACACCTAAAATGGTACGGACAGAACTATGTATACGTACTAAATGACTAAATAGGTATACTGTTAAAAATACTGTTATCTCATACAAAAAAGGTGTGTACAGCGACCTGCTTCAATCAGCAAACTTGCACACAGGCAAAAAGAGCTTAAGTTCTCCAGCATCTGTAAGATACATAATACTTTTACTCTACGTTATATTCTTCCTTATAATTAATGGTCATAACAATACTTCATTCCCTATAAACATAAGGCATTTTGATCAAACTTGGCAAAATTGATGGTTCCACGTTGGACAAGCTATCAATCACCGGGCCTATCTATTCACAAAACAAGCACACGTGTATGCAGTTCATCGCAATCATTGCTTGACCCCAAGATGCGCAACAGTTATAAGTATGCACAATTCACTCTTATACTGGTAGCAAGTAGCAAAATCGGTCCGTGCTTTGTGAAATGCCGCCCTGATGTTTGGACGTTTCTTGTCGTATATTCTCGTTAATTTCGCGAGTTCAGGCGAACAGAGATAGTGGTATCGTGACCTCGAAACTCGTAACAACTGTTATCATATAACGTAGTTACTTATACTGGTTATCTGCGCTAGGCAAGATTGGAATAGCGAAGCTCGAGTGATTGGACGCGAACGTAACTCAGTTACGGGAATGGTTCATCATCCGAAGAATTAAATTTCAGTCACCGGCGATTTCGTTGTAGGTCGAAATGCCGATTTTGTATTATAAACAGGGAGGTGTTACAGGTTATTCATATTTTATGTCGAGTTTAGGACGGAACAGCAGATATTGTCTCCGACTGGAATCGTATTTATTATTTACCTATTAAATCTACTTCAAAATTTAAATACACCTACTTCAGGGCTATTAAGTAATTAGGTTATAGACGGTAAAGAGGGCTGGTAGCTACTTAATTTACCTTACCCTACCAAATCAATATAGATATATGTCTCTAATATTTTAAGAGTTGTCTCGATTTCTCCAGGATCCTATCATCAGATGCTGACATAATGACCGTCTTAGACCAATTAGGGAAAAAGATCCCGACCAATCGGTAACCTCCTCCTTTGAAACTTTGAAGACTATTAAAAACTACTAATATTAAATATTGATCAATTGATCATGGTGTCGATTGAAATTGATCGTCACTAATTATACCATCACCTGGGAATTGACGGTAAATTTAGTTACTTGTTAAACTGAATTCGCACGTCGGTAATGAGCCGGCTAATAAGTAATGATGGATGGTATGATTGATGGCGATAATTGGTCAGTGGGGCGCGTTAATTGGTTTGCCAGGGGCCCGTTTTCAAAAGCTTGTAACTTGTAACAAAAGTGGAAATCTCTTTCTAACAAAAGCTGTCAAAAAATGACATCCGCTTGTATTACAAGTTACAAGCTTTTGAGAAACGGGACCGGGTCTATTAAAATATGAGGTATCAGGTTTTTTCCGCTTCTTTTCATATGCCCATAAATATTTGACTGTACTGTAACATGTACTTGTCTGTAAATGTACTTAAATTTATTATTGTGAAAACGCGTTTTCACTAACGCGTTTCAGAAAACTAATTTTAACTAAGGAAAACGTATTATTTACGTTAGCATATATGTACATTGCTTATTGGAATTGTGGTACAGTATTTTATTTCCAGTTTAATGCGTTAATAAGCATGCCACAATATCGTATCATTATTCGAGTTAAACAAAAAGTATAAAGTAAAAAAACTCTGGTAATATCAACGTTCCTATTACATGATTACAGGCAGACCTGTTTCTTCAGCGGAGTCGTCTTAAACTATAAGCTATTCCAATAAATCATATCGCACTACAAATCAATCTAAACAATCGCAGACGTCCGCCCCGCTAGGTGGTCGGACGACGAATGACCGGCCGCCCGAAATGCGACGCGAGCGCTTAAATATTTACAAACTACCCGCGTTATTACTGTTTATAGCGCGCCAGCCGGGTCGCAAGAATACCAGAGAAAATACCCTTTTGTTTCATTTTACACGAGCGCTTGTTTAACTATTGTAGTCACTAGTTTGAAAATTGTGGCACGGAGCAATGGTGGTAAAAGTTATGCAAATTACGCCCTAACTAAAGTTTTCTAAGAACTCGTTAGATAGAAACTTTAACTTCCATATATATAATTGAACAAGTGAAGATGGCGCTGGTGAAATTTAAACATAGGTAATAGGTAGGTACTTATCTGTTTAATATTAATTTCGTTGTCTATTTATCTTATTAGTTTCAGTACACATTCAAAATCAATTACAAAGTTTTTTTTTTACTGAACTATTACAATTCATAACTTATTATCAATTGCGGAGTAATTAAAAATCTCAAAGTTTCTCAAGGCGGTCGGCGGAACAGCGCCGAATCCTTTAATAAAACATGAAAGCTAAAAAAGCTGAAGGCCGCTCAAAGCTTTATACACATTTAACAGGAGAGTTTGGAGGCAGGGTTACCAGGAGCGTATTTCACCATGCTTACAATTGACACTTGACAATGACAATTTTGTACATGCTGGGCCAGCAATGCACGAATTGTCAATGTCAGGTAACAATTGTCACAGTGGTGAAACAGGGGCCAAATGTTGACTTCTCCTGACATATCAGGAATATATAATAAGTAAGACCAAAATTTAAATTATTTATCGCTAAAGCGCGATATTTTCTAGATAACCTTTGGGTAGCGGTAGCGGAAACAAAGCACTGAATCAAAAAGAGTAGGTGGTATAGATTTATTATATTTATTAATTATTCCTCTTATAGTTAATAATTTGCTTCAACAAACTAAAGATTTTTGTCGAAACTTGTCTTTGGTAGCCCTACCCGAATGCAACTTGTTCAAATATTAACCAAGGAAGTAAGTCGCGGCGAGGAAACAGTTTATAGCTTATTAAAGCTATCTATAGCTTTGCACGAAAGCTTATCGCTCCGTGGTGCTTTATGTGTGTAACAATAGATCGAGCTTTTTGTGTGACTGACTGACTGAGATGTAAGCTATTGAGGTAACTTTGAAAGCGGGGTAATTTTGAATATAGCCATTATCTAATAATCTAGAAGCACTTTCTACTGTAATAAGGGTTGCTAAAGTATGAAATGCTTATGGTTTTATAGATATTGGCCATTTTCAAAATTATGGCGCTTTATCGGCCATAAGTATTGCAACTAAACAATTTTTTCTAAAATATTAACTAAAAAAGCGGTTAAATGTGTGTCGGACCATTCCATTAGATCCATTTTTTTATAAACATTTATGTGATTTATCATTGTCTGTTATCCTCACTAGGTATTATAACTAATAAAATAATAACGGCTTACTTACACGGCAAGAGTGATAAAAGTTTATTACAAACTTCACTGAGGTTTTTACTCAAGATAATAAATAATTGTAAGATAGGCAAACTTAGATAAACGATAAACTTGATCCAGGCAACTGTAATAAATTTGTATGTCTTTAAACTTAATGAGAACTTCCATCTCTTCAACAGAATAATCCTGGAGCGAAGTTTCGCGCTCTAAAAGTTCTAGATAAAGTTTTGCGAAAGTTTTGGCATCGGATCATGAATTCAGTTTTAATAGAAGCTTATGACTTGGCATGAAAAAATTGTATACAAACACCATTATCTACCATTATCACTGTTTTTGCTACGATTTTGATTAAATCTTAGGGTTAAGTTTAGGAACATTATCTGAAAACCTAAATTGCAATATTTACACCCCCGTTTCGCTGCCTTAAGTTATGACACGGAGATAAAAAGTATTCTATAGTATTAAACATGATCTATAATATATGTATATCAGCAATCAACTTTTGCTACTTTGAATTAAATCTAAATAAACAAACAAATGAATACGCAGTGAATCTAAGCACCTAAAAGCATGTAAAAATCAGTATTAAGTTCCAGAAATGTGGCGACTAATCCCATCATTTGATTACGAGAAAAATGAATTTACTCGAAATACGAGAACGCAAATAACAACAACAACAAGAACTACAACTTTTAACAAGGTATTCCACACAGATTCGCCGTTTATTTACCAACATTCTAATAAATCCTAGGTAAAACTCCCGAGGAAAATAACAAGTGAGTTGGTGAGGTATTAAATTTTTCAGGGAAATAGAATTTTCACTTCAACTCGCAGTGAACTCGATTTATTAAGCCAATGAGTGGATTCCCCGCCTCCGGCTGTTTCAAGTTCCTTACAATAATGCTTTATTCCGAAATGGATATTTTCATGTAGGAACAATTTTCGGGAAATTTAAGTAGAGACTTTAAGCTAAGAGCGTTTTCACATTGTTCGATCCGATATCGATATCGGATGTCGGATGACTCTTAGAGAAAGAAAACTGCTTGGGTGCCTCCTGACATGGCAGGGCATTGTCCACAGAACATATTAAATAGGTTAGAATGGCTATCGCGCGCAGTTAGTATCGGAACCGGTGTCGCCGCTCGTTCCTCTCCACATTTACTAACACTCACGCAACGGTAGTAAAATAAAAACTTGTGTGCGTGGTGAATGGATACGCCTCCTTTAGACAGATTTGATGTCTGGCTTCTTAATCTGAAGGTTATTGTGGCACAAAAGGCATGTTTACTTCGTTTTTCGGTCAGCGCGGGCGAGTAGCATGCGAGCGTTTGCTCAAAACCGGCGGCGACACGTACCCTGCTCGCATCGCCATTCTAACTTGTTCTGTGGCATTGTCCTTTTATTTTTAAACTAACCCCTTTTCTAAAATAAACATAAAAATCACATTTTAAATTTTGCTTCTTATTTTCGTATCCTACATTCGATATCGTATCGGATAATATGAAAACGCTCTATGATGACTCTGCATCGACTTTATCGTGACAATTTTTCATATAATATTTAATGTTTATAGTGACAATTACACACTTTGTCATCGGAAAGTCTATGCAGAGTTAGCTTGGTTCGACTCTAACCATAGGGTGTTTGGATCACGGTTATTATTAAAAGGTAACGAAGTAATGAAGGTAAATTAGTTTATTTACATTATTCGCAATTCTTATTGAATAATGTAAAAATGCGAATAATAATGCGAATTCTTATTCTTGTACTACTACTATTGAATTAAATACATCAAAAACAAGTGGTCGATGATAGGCGACAAATGCACATTCACATCCAATATCGATAAGAAACAATGTATGCATGATTGATGCCTGACGGGGCGCGTCAGCTACAGATCCACCAACATGTTGTACACTACAGACAAGGAAAAATATATTCTATCCCTTTGTAATAAGCATGTATATAAATCCCAAATAATATGGTCGAGTTTTCGGCGCGAAACAATTGAGGAACGGATTGTCTCTCCAGTGATGTGGAAACGTTCAATATGTGTCTAAGCCACGGTTGAACGAAATGAAAGGGATTTTTGGAAAACACTGTTATTGGAACTAGCACAAACAAATAGAATGTACCTACATGAACATTCCCTCCCGACTCTATACAGCCAGAAATTACACTTCACTGACCTTAATTTTTAACACTAACTTAATAGAGCCAGTAACGCTTAATACCCTCTAGTTAAAAATAGGACCAGGATAATACTGGCCTTTTTTTTCGGGATGTATTATATAAAAATTTATGGATTGTAATGTTATGTTGGTTATGGTATGATTCGCGAACATATGAGCTGAAATGTAACTGCAAGACAAAGAGCTTCTCCGGAGATCTCCATCACAACGACCTATCATCCTCGTCAACGCCATGCCATATTAACTACCCTTTCAACGTATTCCAACTAAATAAGAGTCGTAACAGAAACAATAACGCAAAACGAAGCTTAGCACATCACACACAGTTGACAGAATGAAAAGAGTTTCGTAAAAAAAAAACGCATTCAACCGCCAATCAACAGAATGGGTGCAATCCATCACTGTGTCGGGAAAATTCCCATTTCCATGGGAAGTTCCATCTATTTCTGAAACTGGGAGCAATTAAAATAACTTCTGTGATGGTTCATTTATCATCTCCGCTGACGTCTGATGGCTTGTTATTGAATCTAAGATTATGTCTTTAGGGGAAGATGTAAACAAGACTTTGAAACAAATAGAAAATGTAATGACGTGATAAAAGATAATTGTTTCCGGTGTTCCTCATTCAACAACAACGACCAATTAAACATGTTCTTAGACGCAAGAACCTATTCGTGTTTCTGCTAAAAGCAATCTTATAATCCATCCTTAAAAATGTGTCATTTAAATGAATGACTATTTTTTCGACAGAAAGTTCGAATTTTATTGACAGATTTCTGTTGGTGGGATTCTTTTTCCTAAATTACATCCAATTATGATATGGACAGGGTTTAATTCTACATTAAAAACTGTTATTCATATATTGTACTTTGTACAGTGGGCCAAGAATGTGGTCTACCAGTTTTGACAAAAGTTTCTGCGACATCTAACGATCGCTAAGGTTGACTTTTCTAACGGAGTTTAAAGTAAATCGACCTTGTTGTCTCATGACGTTTAAACGAACCTCAACCGTAGGGTGGTAGACCACTTTCTTGGCCCACTGTACAATGATTGTTCAGTTCAACATCGAAATAAACAGAAGCTTACGATACCCGGGTATACGGATTGAAATCACGTTATTACGCAAACACGCTAACGGCGGCTAAGTCTGCCAAACGCACAAAGTTTTCCTGTTAAGTCGTTCACCAGGACGATTGCCATCCCGTTGGCTTTGCCATCTGGATTGTTCTGGATTAACGTTTTAGTACTACACCTGCCAAGTATGTTGGCTATAGATTTTTAGTAAAAACATGAGTTTTGCTCGAAAACATTGAAATATATAGATGGCGCAAATAATTGAATAACTTTTTTTTTATTTGGTGAAAAATTGTTAAGAAACATAGGCACTCTTGGAAGTCAATGGGAGATACTTAAAGAGGCAAGAAACTTCCTATGAGTAGGAACACAGCTCATACAATCGAAGGAAATAAGTTTGATGATGCTGACAACTTGTTATTTCCTTAGTCACTGACTCTGATACGCCCCTTATGTCCTATTGATTCAAATCCACCTTGTTACTGAATTTTTTATTTTATTTTTTATTTTATTTTAGTACATGGAAAACCAACAGCGCTACATATATCCAGAAATTACAATAGAATCACAGAGCCAATTATAGGTTCTCACTTATAGAAATACAATAAATTATAAAAAGTTTTTGCCCAACTTAGTTACACATACAAGTTCACAAAGCATAAGAACAGATGATCTATATGTATATGATCTATGTTTACAAAAATAAGTAAAGAGAAGAAAAAAGAAAAAAACCTTTTGCGAGTAATACACATTCAATAATGCACCGAGCCCTGACCTGCGCCAGAATTATTGTCACCCATGAAGTATCTAGTTAATTTATTTTTTATTACTGGTATGCTATCACTATATATGTCAATATCACAATTTATAAGAACTTTATTTAAACTCATGCCTGCCCTGCATATGAAACTGTTTTTTCTATATCTAGTAGCAGCTTGGTAATTACTACTAATGCCGAAAATGCCTAAGCCTCCTTGACGGAACATTAAAAAATATCTTATTAAGCAAATTTGGACAATCTACATTACCTTTTATCTTTTATCTTTTGAATGATTTAAATCAAACTGGCTATCCATGAGTTGAGAGAGAATGTGGTGTCTGTCGACCAGAGGTGGTGACCTCCAACTCTTCTGTATCCATTAAGCCAGTGCTCGAACTGTACACTACGTACTGACTATTTTGGAAACAACTCTGGCTATCATTGTACTAAAATGTAAGTTACTCTCATAATAAAATCCAACTTTACAAAGAAAACATATAAATGTAGAATAACATTACTACATTTTAAGTAAAATGCAGCCAGCAATTTCAGCTAACCGAGGCTTGAGAGAGCTTAATCTAGAAGTTACCGG
Organism: Cydia amplana; assembly: GCF_948474715.1. Lineage (NCBI taxonomy): Eukaryota > Metazoa > Arthropoda > Insecta > Lepidoptera > Tortricidae > Cydia > Cydia amplana. The sequence goes on along the minus strand of NC_086081.1, from coordinate 8,383,321 downwards.
CGGCCATACGTTAGCGTAACGATCCCTGAAGCCGAGTTCCCGTAGTTTTAACGGCCGCTTTCATCGACTTTAAACGTCGATTTAAGACTGCAACCGTGAAACGAGCCACGGGGCCGTTTGCTTTTAATAGTTTTTTTTCTTTAAATACACTGTGTTACTCAAGAGTTATGTTAGTCAAAAGAAAATCAAACCATAGGTATTTCTCTCTTTCTCATATGCAGTGTCGCATTCAGTACGGATCAACCGAGGGCCAATGATCCTAAGTAATCCTCGTGGCCCCATACTTTGGTAGCCATCACATGCCCAGTTTCAGGTATTAGCTGCTTAAGGGCTCTTAGAAATAATCAAGTGACAAAAGTTAGGTGAGTACGGTTCAAGAACCAATTTTGACTAAAAAAAAAACATACATGCATGAACATACATGGTAAAATCAATAAATAGCTCTTAAGGTCTCTGCCCACTACACCGTATCATACCATGACCGTAGTAGGAACGTATCAGGCACGGAATGTAACGCGATACGGACTACTATGCCCACTACAACGTATCCACACACCTTTATTGCCCGTAGTATCAGCATATCATCCCCATAGCATCCGCCTATAATCCCCGTAGTATCCGCGTTTCATCCCCTTAGTACCCGGGTTTTATTCGCGAGAGCCAGTCTCGTCAGAAAGAGCGAGCGAATAGATATCATACTGGCAAGAGCGAGCAACAGATACGGCACCGCGTTTATAACGGGCTTAAAACGGTCACCATACGCGGTCATAACCCGTATGCTCACCGTTTCGCCGCCTGCACGCACCGTTCCGTGCCGTGCACGGAGCGTTTCGGCACCGGCAAAATATCCTCGCCGACAATTTTTGACGGTCCGTGCATGGCACGCTACGCTACGGGGATGGTCGGTGACGGAACGGGCTAGTGGGCAGATAGTCTCATACTTTTTAATACAAAGATATTTTTCTCAAAAATGGACGGCAAAGTCGACGTTGCCGGTTAAAAAATAGGTCGCGAAGTGCGTAGTTTATGGTCATTCAAAAAATTAAAAAGTTAAAAACATTGCAGTCTCGATTTCGGGACTGCAATGTCGCATACAAATTCCATTATTTAACGAGTTCCAAACTTTTTAAAACTTCAAATGGCCATATCAAATGAAGGCATAGGTCCCTTAAACAGCCAAACAGATGATCAGCACTTATTATTATAAAGCCTATAACAGACTATCGCACCGCACCGCGACCTTGGAGCGTCGCACCCATAAGTGAGAGCGAGAAACAGATATCTCTTTCTCGCTCTCACTTATGGGTGCGACGCTCCAAGGTCGCGGTGCGGTGCGATAGTCTGTTACAGGCTTAATGTTGGTACCGCGACTATTTAGGTGTCTCAAATAGGTTGGCGTATTTTCAGCAGAAAAATACACTTCTTTGCTTTTTAAAGGCGGCAAGCAAATTTTTTTAATGGTTGTATTTTTTTCTGTGAAAATTAATGGAAAATTAGAACGTTGCTTCTGTAAGTTCTGTAAAATATTTCTATTTCTTGCACCATTTTTGAGAAAAGCACTATATATGACTCGGCTGGAAGGCTACTTGCTGGCTTCGGATTCAATTAAACGGAGTCCCAAGGTCGTCCGTTTAAAACGAATCCTCAGCCTGCAAGTAGCTACTTCCGAACCTCGACAATAATGTACTATTTTTTGCCGGACACGTTCATAGCACGGTCATGGTATGATACGGTGTAGTGGGCAGAGACCTTTAAGACCCCCTAACCCTATGATTGGACTTCGTTTGACCTATGCAAACAGCGACATCCTGTATAAATATTGATAACCATGTTGTGTCTTAATCTGTCATTTCGATTTATGTAGTTATTTGTAAGAAAGTGATAAATCATAAAATTACTAATTGAGGCTTATTCATAGAGAAACCTATACCTACCATCTACCATGCAATGTAGAGCAATAGTTATTTGTACAACAAGAGATCAAAGTTTGATATTTCTTCGAGTGCTTATTTTGAGTCCCGTGCAAGCGAAAGATTCTATACTAGATTCACGAGCGTAGTGAGTGAATCTAATTTAGAATGTTGAGCGTAGTAAGGGACTCAAAAGCGCACGAGATGTAAATAACTTTGATCTCATGTAGTTCACAAAACTTTTCACCTCAGCAGTGAGAACAATTTTCTCTAATTGTTCTCACTGCTGAGGTGAAAAGTTGGTTGGTTGGTGAAGTTGGTGTTGGTGGCCGAAAAATGTATTCCTTCTTCATCACTTACCTCTATTCACTCATGTTTTCTTAAGATATACCAACAATTAAGTTTTCACCTCAGCAGCTCGAACAAGGGTACTTTGCTACTTAAAAACAGTGAACAAAATCACATTTTGCTCACTGAGTGAGACAAAATGAGCAAAATGCAATTTTGCTCACTCAGATTTTGCTCACTGTTTTTAAGTAGCAAAGTACCCTTGTTCGAGCTGCTGACGTGAAAACTTAATTGTCATAGCTTCAGTGGTAACTTGACTCGGTAGAGTTAAGACTGCGTTTAGGCCGTTTTGGAAAACTAGTTCCACGCACAACGTGAGTCTGTGTCTGTTTCAATTAGTGCTAACGTGTTTGTTGAGTGAGTTTCTTAATTGTTACCGTAATGTTGAGTTTGTTTAGGGTGGATGTTAACCAACTCTCAGTAAGTAACAGGTAAAACGAAAGGACTGTCTAAATTTGAATTAAAAAAAAACCATATACTTACAACACACGAACCAATGTAAACAAACAAGACTTACGAACCAATACGTGCTTGCAATTAAAGTGAGATACTTCTAAGAAAAAAAACTGTAAATGTGCTTACTGTCAATGTAATTTTTAACTTTTTTTTCAGTACTAGCTGTAGACATATTGTATTTTTATTTTATTTTGTATGTAGGTAAAATAAAAACCTAAAAGAAGTTTCCTCGAAGTAAACGGTATTGAAAAAGGTTGTCGATGTACATATAACTAAACGCAAAGAGAACAAAACAATATCTTTCGCATGAGAATCATTGTTAAAAACCAGAGACAAAAGGAATTGCCCGTCTACCACAGACAGACAAAAGAGCATCATACCTATCCAAAGAGATAAAACGCACGACGTAAAAAGTAATTTGAACGTTCTGAAAGAGCGCTGTCATTTGCCGCCAGTGTTTAAAAATGGCGCCAGAGGTAGAACTGTCCAGATTTTTTATTTGAAATCGAGCATAAGTTCTAGTGAACTATTTTGGGTGAATATGAATAAAAATTTTTTGAACTCTGTTTGAACGAACGAAATTTTGTGTGATGTAATTAATGGACGACCCCCGATTTTTTTATACGTAACGTAAAAAAAAGCCATGTTAGACAAACGTCAGTCCATACAGTGTGTATGACCATTGCTCATAGAGTTTCGACAGAGGAGAACGCCTGTTAATGGCTACTTCTTAAAGTTGGGTGGTTTTCTGGCATTTGTTTTATTATTCATATCGATCTCTAAGCTAATGACGCATAATAAACGTCATTAAAAAGCACAACAAAATGGATCCATGTACATTATGTATGAAACCTCGGCATCCGGACGGCGAAACTGACTGTGCGTTTCTTTTTGATCCCCCCTGCGGTCTTTTTACCGCGACAATTTATTCAGTGGACATCTCCGCTTTTTGCCTGTGCTTAAATAATTGTTCAGGGCTTTGTTTGACTTTTTCACTAAAGGCGAAGTTGCTAATGAAAATGTTGGTATACTGTTGTTGACGTTGAATTGTATAAAATGTTAAGGAATATTCGAAAACAAAATCGTCCATGTGTTCTAGGCTATATTATAACTAGATAAGGATACCATAGGCATTGTATAAGTGGGCACGTGCCTTAGCCTCTCTAGCGACAAGAAAATTTAATCAATGGTATTTGAAAATAAAATTGAATTTAGAGTCTGTGCGGAAAGAGAAGAGTCGTAGAATGTATAACCTTTTCGACCCCGTGTCAAACACAAAAACTGTCACTCATACGCCACGACACCGAAGTGTCAAAACAGTTTGACTTACGTCTATGTTGCTCTGTGGTCTGTCCGACGGACCTACGGTGCGGATATATTCGTAATTGGCGAAATAATACAAAAGCAACTCTGCTCCATTTAATAATCAAAACTAATTTTAGGACGACGGGACGCTAGGCTAGAGGTTAACAGTTAAAAAGCATAGTCATAATTCGTTTATGCTACTGCTAAAGTTGCGTCGAAATATGAACAAAATTACATGAACGTTAAAAATGGCGACGGAAGCTGTTATTTCATAAAGAACTGTCTAATTTTACATGTCAGATGGTTTAGTGTAAACGGCCTAATTATGTAATCGTAAATAGGTACGCTAAATGTAGACTGCAGCTGTGGATATTCAAAATAATTAAGTCCTTCGCCTTAAGTAATCGCCCACGTCTTTGTTTTGCTCATTGCTTTAAGTGTCGCTGTGCATTCGTTTCCACGATGCGTTAGCCGCGGATATATGACTCTTGTTTTAGACTAATTTATGAAGATGTCGGGAAATAACACAACATTCATTTAAGCAAAATTGTCAGTAGGTGCTGGGTGTAATTTTAGAAATGGAATTATTAAGAAACTTTATCCAAGTGTCCTTAAAATTTGATTCTTGCCGGCTTGGTTATTTGCGGCATTTAAGTAAGCACTTTATATTCATAACCTTAAAATAGGGTCGTGTCTTATTAAAAGGCCAGTAACCTGTAAGTGACGTTTGTTTCTTTTCCTAACAGCTATATTTGTTAGAAAGAGAGGCAAATAGCGAAAAGGGAATTTATACGTCTTTTAAAACGCGACTCAGGTTTATATACGACAGGAAAAAAGTAAAAGAGTCCTAATTAACTAGTGGTATTACTGCATGTTTACGCAATTAAATAAAATTCTAATATACTTGGTCAACCAGATCTTGACAGTAGAGAAAGGCGGCAAATTTGAAAAATGTAGGCGCGAAGGGATATCGTCCCATAGACAATTTGAATTTTGCGCCTTTTTTTACTGACAAGATTTGGTTGACCTGCTATATTTCATAAACAAGTCTGCGCACACCTAGTCTCAAGTAATAAACATAAGTAAACGCAGTTTTTTCTCACAAAATTTCAAACTAGGTCATTCAAAAACCACAAGGCAACGCATTTCCCTCTTCCCAGGCGTTTTCCCCGTAAGAAAACACGCGCGTTACATATATTTTTCACGCGATTCCGAACATTAATTCCGCGTTAACTTACGCGTTATAAAGTGGGGCGCGCAGGTGGCAGCCGGAGTGGCCAGTTTCAAACTTCGCGATTTACGATTGAATAATACGTGGGTTTCGTCAATAGTGGTTTAGGGGAAAACGTCCCTTAAGTAGGAAGTTTGGTTGCAAAAAATATATGCTCCTTGATCGTCCATTGAATATTCCTAAAATAAGCTACAGCCATTTTACGTATTACGATGAAAATAGTCATGTTTTAACTTTAACAAGATTTTGTACGATTACTTATAAACAAATATGATGTAATGAAATATTTGAAACGGGTCACTCGTGTAATATTATTTCAAATTGACTCTAAAATTATGTAAGTTTCCCGATTAAATACCTATCTCAATAACAAATGTAAGCTTCACGGGAGCTTTATATTTGAAGTTTGCAAACTTCGACAATTCAGTTATAGCATATACTCGTAGTTTGTCAAAAGGATTATCTCATTTCAAACATAGACAGAGAGAATCATACTATCTTTGTCTTACACTAGTAGGTACTAGCACCCAAAAGAAAAGGATGAGTATAGTTTTTTTTGTTTTTATTTACTAACAAATTTGGTTTGACCAGCTATATATCATAACGCAGATCAATTGTACTCAACTTTTAACCAAATAACGCATCAGACCAATGGCACTTACCCAACTTATAACTAAATGAATGTGTCTTGACAGTCCCAAATAACTATGCATCCTACCATTACCGTCAATGGCGTGCTCCATTTGTCACCCCCGCCCCTGACGTGTACGCACTTTCTTGCCCTAATCTGGCAGTTTGGTAAAAAACGCCCAACACCAATTTGTCATCCATCGGTACTGGCTGTTGACATGATTTGACTTGAGTTAATAGAACGCCTGAGATATTGTTGTTGACAACATTATTGATGAAGCAGCGGTTACGGTTGTTATACAGTGTGTGGCGTACAACACGGGTGAATAATTAAAACGTAGATTCTACTCCTCAAACAATAAAACTTTTGTTCAACAACTTTTTGAAATTATGTAGTCTTAAAATTGTCCCTTTTTCAAATAAACTAAATAATATTTTCAATGTACTTTAAATTCCGTCTAATTGACATTGCCCGTCAGTCTTGTCACCGTACAGGCATAATCAATTTCGTAATACATTGCGTGTTCGAATAAATTTTAAAGTGTTTTAAAATACAAACCACAGGTTATTTTTAAAAGTCGTTGAACAAACATTGTCTAGTTTGAGGAGTAGAATCTACGTTTTAATTTTTCGCCCGTGTTGTAGGCCACACACTGTAGATCTCGTTACAGTAACAATTAAATAGAATGTAATCGTGGATTTCGTTAGATTAGGTAAGTGCGAATAAGTAAACTATAATATTTATGGGTCAGAGGAATGATTAGTTTTTGGGTACATTTACGTACGTGTCAATACATGTATTTACTTAATTGTATAAAGGACGGCCTAATCTTTGAAAGCCAGTACTCTCTAAAAACAGCGTTAATATTTAACAGCATTAAAAGCGTCCCACGAAACATCATAAAGCATTTGGAAATATGTTAAAAATAAAAAAGTCACAAACTCCGAACAAAAGAAGTAAATACATAATGCAAAAAAAACGCAAAACGAGCGCAAAGTTTGACCCAGTTCGGCTAATTCGTTCGGGTTTTACGGTGAAAAATTACGCACGTTTAAGCCACACTGTATCTTTTAATATAGTAAAGCGGGGTAATACAATTGCAGTGTTTTATTAAATATTGCAGGGAGAGTGGTTAAAAAGAAGATAAGTATGTTATGATCATGGAATTTATAAAGTTTCAGTTTAAACTACTTACTTTAAAACATTTTAACATTATATTTTGGATAAGAACGTATAACTGATTTAACTGTTCATGTGGTTAAGTACTTTTGTAACAATTTATCACACTAGCTTTTGCCCGCGACTTTGTCTGCGTGGAATAAGTAATTTGGCTACCTTACTTTTTAAACAAATCTGCTTTTTATTCATCCTTTTTTCATCCCCAAATGTAAGTATCCACTTTACAAAGTTCCACCCCATTTTTTACACCCTTAAGGGATGATTCCGAGAATAAAAACTTTTTTATATTCTTCCCCACAGCTCAAACTATCCACATACCAAGTTTCGTCGAAATCGGTTCAGCGGTTATTGATTCCCCATACAAATTTCCACCCCCCCTTTTCACCCCCTTGAGGGGTGAGTTCTGGAATAAAAAGTATCCTATGTCCTTTCCCGAAACTCAAAATGTCTGTATACCCAACTAAATCGGTTCAGCGGTTTAAGCGTGAAGAGGTAACAGACAGACACACTTTCGCATTTATAATATTAGTATGGATTATTTAAACACGAAATAGTAGGCTACCTACAATCAGTGCCTATTCCATAGTTCAATTTATAATAAATTGGTTAATTTTCACACTCGACATCGACATCGACCGCACGAACAATTTATCTAATTTGTAGACTCACTTAGTTAAGCCACCTGCTGTCATCTTCTTATCTAACTTTTAGGATTATCAAAACTTCAGGTTACGCAATCTAAGTTTAGGGAAACTTTAGTAACGCAATGACGTAAATAAAATTAGTCTTACCACAATTTTATAATTCTCTTTATGAACCCACGTAGACTAAAATTATTCGTATTCTCACTGTAGACACACTTTAATACTTTGCGCTGAAATTATGAAACAGTGATTATGGTCATACTTGGAATAAATTATATAGGTACTATAATTTTTTCTCCTCCCCAACTCTCACTTGTAGAAAATGTAGAATCTATAGATGAATGTATATATAGTCAGCATCAGAAGTGGCTAAGCAGGGGAGGTTTTCAAAATTACCTTGACACGCTCTTATTCTCTTAACAAAAAATTCCATATCGTAATTTTTTTAAATGGCTCAATAAGTTCGCCCCTTATAAACAATGAGCTACTTCCAGAGCATGAGCATCATAGACGCAATCTGTATCCTAATGAATTAGCGTAATTACTAATTAACTAGCCAGCACTAATCAGTAATCACTAATCAAGTAATCACTGATTCACGAGTCGGATCATACAATCGCGTGGCAAGCGACGCCCCGTTTCCCTAATCGCGTCCAACATTCATTCATTAGTGAAGTTTACTGCATTTTAGTATTAGTTAACATTATATCATTTATAAACAGCGGCAAGGCATTCGATTTTTGCTAATTAAATAAAACAGTCGCTTTATATTGACAAACAACACATATATCTTGTAAGCTCCAGTGTACGACAGCAATTTTACCCCTAATGGGGTAAAAATTAAGTTGAAATTTTTATACTTCTAAGCGGAGTCACAGGCGAATGCTTGTCTAATAAACAGATAAGGAAGCTTGAAACAGTGACAGTCACTCTAAACACATAGTCAAAGCGAATAACGAATGGATATACTGCATTACAGAAAATAGAAGGGAATTTGAAAGCTCAAAACGGGTTTTATTTCGAGGACTTCATAATAAAACGCGAAATCGAAACTTACTCCAAAAACCTCATATCTTTACTAGACGGTGGTCTGATTTAAAAACTTAACCAGCACAACATAACGTTGCCTTTTCGTTGCAATTATTAGTAGAGTAGGATTTTGGTATGGCGAATACGGCGGAAATCTTAATTTAGCGCCTGAAAATGTTAAGTAGTGTTTTTTGTGAAGATTTGCGTGGCGGCTTTGAATGGACTGGAGGTTCTGAAGTTCGTTGAGGATTATATTTAAATCACATTATAAAAGAAAAAAAGCCATTAAACTTGTTTATAGAGCAAATACCTAAGCCAAAAAGGGAGATTAGGAGATTTCTGATATACAATCTCATTGCGCTTCAAATGTTACATAGGGCCTATCGTAACGCGCTTCACGGTACCTTTTCAGAGTTGCATGGTGTTTTACTTGTAAAAAGATTAAAAAGTATAAAAGGTGATTATATGATTTTAACATTACAATGTCGGATTCGGAGCGCAAATTAAGTCAAAATCAAAACGGTGTATGTTTTGATTTTGACTTAATTTGCGCTTTGCGTCGATTACGGTACGATACTGCAACTTAATAATGCTTACCTAATGCTTGTGTGAATAGACAGGGGATCCCTGTATTTACCTCGGCAAAGTAGCAGGTGTGATGATCAGTCTTCTACGTATATGGCTTCAGTTAATTTACAAGAAATGCCAGAGCGAATGATTGAAAAGCCTTGTGGAGAGAATTCGGTTTTGGAAAGCCGACCAATTCCCTACGAAATACCACAAGTATACCTAATCTAGAATGACATATTGGAAATATAATAGGTAACTAGAGTGGTGGCACGCAATGCCTACACGCATGCTACCAGAATATTGGATTAAAAATCCCTTTCCAAAAAATCTATCCCCAAAACTATTCTGTTTTGTATTCAGTGCAGTACCTTAACTGGTTTTATTTCATTTCGGCCGCGGTCGACCAGCATTGTATGGGTCACTGTTTTCCGATTTTTACTAATGTCTTTGTTGGAGGGCGATTGATTTAGTTAGGTGTATTGTATTTTTTTGCGAAAACAGCCATATTTTCTGTTTTTAGGATAGTTAATAATCTGTTACCAAAAGGTAAAGCAGGTGAACTAGTTAAAAAAAATCTAAAATCTCTAAACGGAATTCGACATCACCTTGGACCTAGACTTTAGAATGATGACACATGATTAAACTAACTTGATCTAAGTTGTTATTAATATGTTAAACAAAAAAACTTAATTATTTTGTCCTAAAACAAAGAAAACAGTTTTAACACAATAAACCGAATTTCCTCCGTAACTGTACCAATATCCTCCAACTCCTTATATCTGCATTGGATCAAAGCCAATAAAGTACTTATTTAAAAGATCCATTTTTCCCCAGCCCACCCCCGTATATTTCTGTTAAGATTATTTGAAATCAAGCCAATCATGAACATCAAAGGGGAGGATGGGGCCTTGAGGAAATCAGCTTCGTTAAAAATTTATTTCAGCTGTTGCCATCTCGGATCTGTTCCCCGTTTAGTGTAGGCCCTGGGGAACTGATAAGTACTTCACCAATCATAGCTTATGTTATAAGTAGGTATGATCCCACCAAAAAGTCCAAAAACATTTCATGTAAAGTGTTAGGTACAGTCAGCGTCAATAATAGCGGATGTAACAACGCTCCAAAAGTATCTGCCATCCTGGAATTATTTTTCATATAGGGGACATACCAGAGTTACACCGTGTTCTAACTGGTTTGTTCCTGGTTCGTCGTATTCCTGTTTCGTCGTATTCCTGTTTCGTCGGATTCCTGATTCGTCGAAATGTGCTAAAAATGCTAAAAAAAGTACTATCACTGGTGATTACATTAAATCTTCATATTTAGGTAGTAAATACTGGTTTACTGCACGACATATTTAATTATATGTATATAATTCCGACGAAACAAGAATACGACGAATCAGGAATCCGACGAAACAGGAATACGACGAAACAGGAATACGACGAACCAGGAACAAACCTTCTAACTGGATCTGTCACAGTTTATTTGCACTACATAGGTACATATCATCATCATCATAACTTAAGAGCTTTGCTCTTGTCGGTGGAGTAATTGCCAATCATTTCTTTCTTGTGTCAGTCTTTTAAAATTAAAAGACATACTTACATATATATATAGGGTCTTATATATTTTTGAAAAGCTATTAAAGAGGCTTATTTTGAGGCGTAATAGTCTGATCCGTAACTTTACTTCCATACCACCATACATAATACATTTCTACATTTCAATCCACAGTTCACCCCTAGATAAAGGAGTAGGTATTATAAAGCTTCATATATCTCATGATTGCGGTCGTTCTACTATGATAATACGTCAGACTTGATACCAGACTTTACTAATGCGATTCTCATGCCAAACAGTTCAATATAGCGATATCAAAATCATAAAGGGTGTTATAGCAACGCTGCAAAAGCATTGTTTTATGCTTTATAACATCATAAATCGTATAATAAACGACCGACTGTAAAAAGCTCGTAAACTAGGCACCGAAGAAAAAGTCCACTTACGAATCACGTTTTCAAGTTCTTTTGGGTCTATTTATAAATTGCTAATTTCACATTGCTTCATTACTTAAAATGTATAAAACTACAATTGTATAAAAATCAAGGAGAAAATAAACAAATTTCATAAAAATTTTGAACAGCTTATAATTCATATATGTAATTAAAAAATAAAATCAAACGCCCCTTCGTTTTCGTCATAGCTAAGTTAATGTTTATAAAATTGTGTAAAAATGTTTTCCATAACGTTAATATCCATAGAGGAAAATAGGGACTACGTTTGTACGGAGAAGCGATCATTCACTATCGTCTTAAGGACATTACATCAGTTACATATATTATGACGTCAATAACGTCTTTGGCATTATACCAAATATTTATCCAACGTCCTTGCAATGTTTATTATGTTATCATATCGAGGTCAAAGCTTGTAACTCATGTGTGCTCTAGGATAACAGTGTCCGCTGACACAAAATACCGCGTTGATATTAGTGTTACAGTTGTGTCTAAATAATAGATATAGTAGATATTAATGTCAGGTGTATCAAGAAAAACGTCCTTCTTCGTAAGTATTTTATTAGTTAAATGTTATATGCATTGGTTTATTTTATATGTATGCTTTCGGTATTTCAAATTCACAAAAGCACAACTGTTACATTCTCAGAAATCAGTCTGTCTTCATCTCTTATTTTTAAAGCGTACAGAAATTATACCGAAGGTTCAGAAATATCGAGAAGAAATCTAATTACAATAACATCGATATAACAATGTTTTCGTTCAATCTAGACGATGTTCGCGCACCGTAGAATACATCAAAATGTCCGCTACTGCCGGTATAACACAGTAATCGTTGTGGGCATCTGCTCCGAGAACAGTAAACAAAATTATAGAAGGTAAATTTTGTAAGAAATTAGTAGGTGATATTAGAATGGGTATTGGATTGGGTAAGTGAGATATTGGGGCAACAGAAACACTTGCAGGGAATTCTCATACTGTTCCTCTTGCCTCAAGCAAAATTAACTATTGTTCCACAGGAGGCACAATTAATGTATTTGTACATTTTGTACACCGCGTCTTGCCTTGTCTGATTTAATCTAAAGTGCTGAAAAGTTGAATACCTACACTTTACAATCCGCATGTATCTCGTTCTTTCCAAGTCAAAATTAGGCTAGGTAATACAAAACCAATGTCAATGGTGGCCCTGTCCTGCTATGTTGTCAGTCTCTAAGTTTATAAGGTGGAACTGCGACCAGTCGCAGGCGAGGCGTGTTTGGCTCACGACATGGCATTATGGGTCAGCCCGAATGGTCCAGCAGCAAACTTTCTGATTCCGCGCTGTGATTCTCAGCTGTTTTGTGATAAATCATCATTCGGAGTTTTAAATAAAATTGAAATTAAAACCCGTCCTACATTTTTTTTTGTTTTAACTAAAAACCTGTCTTCTGTGTTTTCTCAACTGCGTGCTCGCCGCAATATTCTCATTTTTCACCCGCATGATATGAAGCTTCTTTTGGTTTTCGTTTAAACGGAGCATTTTCACAATGTTTCAAAATATCGCACCTACAGACTTTGAATCAGTTGAGAAAATGATAACGATACGATACTTAGGGTATGACCTTTCAAAAACTAAACTAGTACTTTTTTAATTACTTAACCGTTTTCTTTTATCTTGTGTTTAGGGTTTGATCACATCTCAGAAAGAAAGAAAAGAAAACGGAGACTGGTCCAGACTTTATCCATGGAAAGGATTCAATACTTTGTTATGTATATTAAAAGTAGTTGGACAAAGCGCCGAGTCACAAGTAATTTTTCACTTCACTAACTCGGAAAAAGTTTGTTCTTTTTTATATCACTCGCTTGCGCGCAAATAGTTATTTTCCATACAAGTGCGAAAAAGAGGAAATTTGAAACGAGTGGCGTTAAATTAAAACACGACCGAAGGGAGTGTTTTAAATCGACACGAGTTGCACGTGTATCGAACAACGTTTTACAGTACATATGACACTTTAAAGTTTCGACATACGCACGAAAAGTGCTATTTTACGCACTAGTGCGGAAATATAGCCCCATATGTACTGTAAAAATCATTTTAACATCCTTGGTGTGAAATATAATGTGAAAATCAAATTTAAAATACCATCATATTGTAAGTACCTAATTATTGCACTGACAATATACTCTCTACTTACCTAATATTAGATTAGAAGTATACTAATTTAATTTAGTCATCATCAAATCTCTCTCTTCCTTCCTTGCCGTATCCGAAAATGGAGACTCCATCAACAATTCTTATCCGGATTATGAAATGCCCTAATGTGGCTCGCAAAACCAAACTTTGTCTTGAAGATAAGTACTGAAATAAATCGGAAGACGTCTTAATTATGGTGTGTTACGATTGATAATTTTATAAGTGATTGTGTCTAATTTCTTTCCTGTTTGCGACATCTGCCAGCACGCCCGAAGGTTTAACATAAGCACTTGCTTCATGTTTATAGTCTGGGTACTGAAATAACTTTTAAAAAGCCGGAGCTTCTAAATGACACCATCTTGCATAAGGCAGGTATGCTTGGTTGGTATACAGCTGTTAACAACAGTGTCATAATACAATAAGCCAGTAATCTGGGGGGTTGACGCCCCGAGTGCACTAATACCGTCTGCTACTAACTCGGTTACCGGCACGGGCCTTTTGTCTAGCCGAGAAGATGTCAAATATATCGCTTGGCAAACAATTTGTATAAAAATATAAGGAAAAAAATTGGAAGAGTGACACATTTGGCCACTACGTTATCCAATTTAACCGCTATTAGACTGGGTATTTTTTATTTCAACCTTTCGCCAAATTTTGAGAGGTTAATATTTTAGTCATACTGAGCAACTTTAACTACGGGTGGACCTGGAAATTACATTAGCAAAATTTGGCTAAGGATTAAATAAAACCTTAGCAAAAGTTGCCATTTAACATTTTTAATACATTTTTACGTTATCTTTTATTTATACACACTGAATAAACTGTCAACAATCACGGCATAATAACCAGGTGATCCTGTGATAATTGATAATCGATACCCGTTTCATTTCAAGTGAAAAATATATTTTCCTGTAGCTATTTTCTCCACTTTACAACCACCACAATATTCTCATAACGATGTTTCATTTTGTCAATATCTGCCACAACAAAGTCTCGACTATGTCCTCATAATTAAACCGCTGCAGTCTGGTCACGACTGTTTTTTTTCCTCTGAATTTTCCACTGCCTTGGTCAAGGATAATCCAGGAAACGTAATGTAAACCTTTGTAGTTTAAATTAGGTGAAGCCAGTCTGTTGAACTAAAAGTGAGTTATTGGGGCAGAATTGGTTACGTCATACATTTATTATCTTACAACTCTGACTAAAAATTACCTTCGAAATAGCCGCCTGCCGTACTGTAGAAAAACCAGACCTGCCGCCCGCTCGTTGCAATAGATATAGATTTAGATTTATTTATTCTACAACATATGATTACAGTACAATTTACATTAATTTAAATTTATAAGAATTTATATTGTGCAAATATGCACAATATAGATATAAATATAAATATAAATATGAATATAAATATAAATATAGATATAAATATGGTTGACTGGTAGAGAATGCCATTTGGCATTAAGTCCGCCATTTGTACATTGTTGTATATATTTTGTGCAATAAAGTTTAAATAAATAAATAAATATGCAAACAATTTATTTTTTGAATGTTTCAGGGAGATGCGGTAGTTTTCATTTAGTTTAGTAGCTTACGTATTTATTGCACTGTTCATTCCCAAGCCAATGTCTCTTTCTGTTTAAATAACAAAAGTCATCACGCGATATTCCGTAAATTAATTAGGTACACTTTAGCAAATTGCCACATCTCGTAAATTGTAGAAGTACCAAAACTTCAGGTCCATTGGGTAGACAAATGCGCCTAGACGACCTAGATCCCGCACATTCATTACCTTGACAAAAGTCTAGCTCATCCTAAAAAATTGCTCGGACTAGAGCTAGCGCTGAGTGTATCTTGACTATAAGTTGCTTGCCTCCACTAAATATTCATATATTTGTTTAAATGGTAGGTAATAGCAATTAGTTAACAATCATTTGTTCATTTATTTATTAGGTCAAATACTGTGTACTACATACAGTTTATTAAATTTAGTATGAATCTAAACTGATCACGGGCGATCATTCGTTTTGAGACGATTGCCACGATGCTCTAAAAAATTGTAAGTTGTAACAGTAGTTCATGAACACAAAACCAGAAGAACTAAACTACTTAATGCGTAAGATAAATCCTTTTTAAAAGATTAGTGTTTTTAAATCCAAAAACAATCCTAAAGTAGGTTTTTATAAAGTTCACTAACAAAGTCTACATAAACTTGTATTAAACCCTTTTAGAGTGTCCAAAACGTGAAAACTTGTGGTATTTCCGAGACGTGCACCAACCGCGCTCACTTGGCATTCAGCGCGCAAACACCGATAGAAAATTTTCGCTCGCCGTGGAATAGGTCCCAGTCTGAAGACAAATAAACGGACACCGACGAGGTGTCCGCAAGGTACTTTAATTGATTGAATTTTTTAAGTATTGGTTAGTGTTGGACCGAGATTTGTTGAGGAATTCCTTAGTTGTGTGAGTGTGTTAAAACAGGTTAGATTAACCGGTGAAATAGTTTTGGAAGGTGAAACTTCATTTACTTTTATAGGTTTCTTCTGAATTTGTTAAAGAAGAAGAGATTGTTGAATTGGCTCTTGCTAATGAAATGATTCCAATGTAAGAGCAAAAAGAAGAGCAACACAAATTATAAAAAGATAATTAAGTCACCGGCTTGTTAAAATAACAGTAACTAATACAACCAAAAACCAAAAAGCCTAAGATACGGCTGAGCACAGGCTTTTGGTCAAGAAATGGGAAATATTTTCCTTTTATTCATAACTGTATGATAGTACTTACCTAACTTAAGGTCCATTTGTTGTTCAAGATTAGTTCATTATGTAAGACTGTTTGTTTCTCCTAGTACCTTGGTATAAGAAACACACAAAATACCTATATTTATCTCGATTCATCGTGTTCAGGTTAGAAAAAGCAAAGCAGATTTCGGTCACATGGACAAGACGTTTCGTTGAATTGCAGGCAATGACCTTTACGTCAGTATAGATTTGAAAAGTAGGCTCCACTTTTCCACTTATTCCGCTTTTTTTCAAAGTCTCAAAACACATATAAATACAAATTGCCGAAGCACTCACGCTCAAACCTAATAACATGGCGCTATTTTGAGTGTTTCACACTCTGTAATGCGTTTACACTCCTTCCTCACGTGTAAGGACTTAATAAAATAAGTGCGAGGTGGAAACGTGTTTAATTTGTTTTCGATAGTGCGGTGAAAGAGATTGTGAAGGAAATGTCCGGTAAATGGAATTTTAAGTTAGTTTAGTGAAAGAAATACCTAGGTATGAAGCGATGAGAAGTGCTCTAACGTCTGGGGAAGTCTTACCAAAACTGCTATACTCCATATATCCATGTCGGTAGGTACCTGAAACAACATCACTTTACATTAGTCTCATATTTTTGAAAAAGAAAGAACTATTTCTAGGGACTACCCTAGTAATATAAAAAAATACAGTGGTTTGGAAAGAGTCACTTTTTTATCGTATACATAACTAGCGACCCGCCCGCCCCTGTTCCTCTTGAATCACTCTATCTATTAAAAAAACCGCATTACAATCCGTTGCGTAGTTTTAAAGATCTAAGCATACATACAGACAGACAGACAGACAGCGGGAAGCGACTTTGTTTTATACTATGTAATGATTTGACTGGAAACCAAACAGTGCTAGTGACATTTTTAAATTAAATTTATAACATCGATAACACACATCTTGACAAAATGTTACGAGCAAAATGTGACATAAAAATGTAATTATACAAGAGTTTGCTAATTAATTCCCAGATTAATATTAATATCACTTTAGGTACATGTACGAGTAGATTCGTCCCCTCAAGGACCCCTAAAATTTCCAACGATGAATCATTCATAAAGCCATCTGGGATCTAAAGGTTTAAAATGTTGCTTTCGAGTGGCCCTCCTAACATATTAGATATGGATCTCTTTGAATAATTTAGGGATTTGTTGAGATTGAACGCAAAATTAATAAATGACTTTTAGGATATACGGAAAAATATTCGGTGTAAGTTAGGTCGAAAAATTATTTTATGTAACCAGTATCGATGTTACTGCAAAATCCCGGTTTTAGTTTAAAACCATTTTTCCTAATTGAAGGTAGTTTTCCCAAGTGCCTATAGTCAAAACTTTTCCTAATACAACCTATTTATCGCCAAGGCACTTTAGAAAAAATAAAACAGTTTTGTCCAAACGACAGTTTTAACCAGGACAAGTAGGAAAACTAGATTTTTAATATAACATCTACAACATCCGACTAAACCCTTTATTTCTCATTTTATTGATGGATTAAGGATGGCAAATATCAAATTGGCTTGAACGGATTACACGTACGTCCTGCGGGCAAGGGAAGACGGAAATTGACGAGTGACGGTTGTCAACGTCCGGCCGGGCCAATCAAACGGCTAATTACCCGGCCAATTTGAACCAGTGCTGGAAAAGACTCGAGTCGTTCGAGTCTTGACCTTTGAGATTACACGAAGGTAGACGAGTGGCGGCTTTCACCGTCCGACCCGACGAATCAGCGGAATAATTACATGGACAATTTTAATTAGTGCTGAAAAAGACTCGAGTTGTTCGAATCTCGACCTTTGTGATGACTTGAAGGCGGAGCAAGTGACAGATTTCACCGTCCGACCAGGCGAATCAGCGGAATAATTACATGGACTATTAGAATTAGGTATTATTGGTAAAGGGGTTTTCGATGCGGGAATGATTTCGTGTATTTATAACTTTGTTTATTGTAAAATAATTACCAAACTATGAATTAAACGTATTAGGTAGTAAGGTCCAAATGTGGCTTAGAAATGTTAAATTAGTATCGTTTTTTACAGTTTTTACCTGTTATTTGGCTAGTGTAAAACATTCCCGCACCGAAAACCCCGATGTATGTATATGAGACGATTTCGAGTCGTCTCATATGAAGACAGATCGAGTAGCGGCTTTCACCGTCCTAACGGGCCAATCAAAACTTGCAAGTTATTCGAAATAGTGATGGCCATGACTCGAGTTTTTGAGACAGCAGTCACCGCCAGAGAGGGCCGGGCAAATGGCAATTTGATTTAGGGTTGGTAAAGATTCGAGCCTTTGAGGCGATTCGACTCGAAGCGACCTCAATAACGACTTCCAATAGGTAACGAATTGAACTAAGTTTGTTTAGGTTTATAGATAAGTCCTTTAAAATCGAGACTCTAAGTTTTATTTTTCAAAAAGACTAGGCTATGTACTCCCGACAAAACAGTCTAACAACTCTTTTCGACACATTGATCAGGACTTGATTTTCAAAGGTTTGTTTGGGCAAAATTACCACGTGTGCTACGCTGTAGCTCGTAGCATTGTATTACCGAACTCTTCTGAAAAATAAATATTTCGTAGCGCGTCGCTGTAAAATCGTCTCACGCGCAGCGGAAGTCTTTTCAAATTCTGACAACAAGGGTATACATTAGGCAGGTACACCTATATCATCTTCTATCTATAACATGTGTTTCACCTACTTAATAGAACATCACAACTTTAGACCATTTATTAATTTCGCAAAGTTATTTAGGTATATCGGGAAATGGGTCGCAGGTTTCCATGGCAGTTAATTATAAATTCATAAAGGGCAGGTCGAGAGATCCTATTGCTTCTGCAAGTACGGACCGAGAGTTAAACCAACGTAAATAGAACTCGAGGTCCGTAATAATAGTAGGTAAATGCAGAGCGCCCTTATAATGGTTTTCTTGCATTCGAAAAACGACTAGAATATCACTCTAGTCCGGGATCACCTTTGAAATCTTTCACTTACTAAGTGCAGTTAATACATTTTAATACTCATTTAATTGTACACCTTATTGTCTGTGAATAAGGTGTATCATTGAATATATTTTTAAATGTAGTTATTGCGATTGTGTGTGGCAGAATGACTTGTTTTGCTTTACTGATACCTACGTAGATTTTAAATGGGGGAGCGCGGACGTGTTTCAATATTGTTCGGACGTTAATAAAGTATCTTATAATTTAACCAGATACTTACATTATATGATACCTATTGAGTTAGCCATAAGCTTTTTTACAATTTTGATTTCAATATCAATTTGTATGGCAAACGAAAAAAAACAAAAACACGACATATTCATATTCAAGAGTTATTGCGGATTATTAAAATATAGTGTGTCAAAGGTCTGTTTGATTTCAAACATAGACAGAGAGAATCATACTATCTTTGTCTTACACTAGTACTAGCACCCAAAAGAAAAGAATGAGTATAGTTTTTTTGTTCCTATTAATACATTTTAATACTCATTTAATTGTACACCTTATTGTCTGTGAATAAGGTGTATCATTGAATATATTTTTAAATGTAGTTATTGCGATTGTGTGTGGCAGAATGACTTGTTTTGCTTTACTGATACCTACGTAGATTTTAAATGGGGGAGCGCGGACGTGTTTCAATATTGTTCGGACGTTAATAAAGTATCTTATAATTTAACCAGATACTTACATTATATGATACCTATTGAGTTAGCCATAAGCTTTTTTACAATTTTGATTTCAATATCAATTTGTATGGCAAACGAAAAAAAACAAAAACACGACATATTCATATTCAAGAGTTATTGCGGATTATTAAAATATAGTGTGTCAAAGGTCTGTTTGATTTCAAACATAGACAGAGAGAATCATACTATCTTTGTCTTACACTAGTACTAGCACCCAAAAGAAAAGAATGAGTATAGTTTTTTTGTTCCTATTTACTGACAAGATTTGGTTGACCCAGTATAACTCTTAAAATTAGAGGCATATTAATAACGACGCGCCTCGCCTGTAGGTAAAACTTACTTCATTTTTATGTAGCGGTCTAAGATATAATATTAATGTGAGAGAGAAATACTGCCGATATCGTCATCAACATCATGCTGCAGTTATCATATTTTGATATATGAATACGCCACATATTGACACAGACTTTTACGATACACATTTTAACTAAAACGAGACTGCCAAATTACATGCAACCTTTCGGCATTGAAAACATTTCCTGGTATTTGAAAACGTGTTTTAGCGTGCGCTCTGGTTCGCTTAAAAACACATCCGAAAACTCCATAGAATCTCACTTGACATTTCGCTCGCTCCGCACCTCGCTCAATGGCGAAGGCGGCCTAATCCGCTGAGCCCGCCATCATCTAGAGACAAAATTAATGGACGCCCGTGACTCCAAACTGGCTTTTTTAGACATTTGTGTAATCGTTTTTCGGGTTCCGTGACGTGAACCGTTGATACAAAGTTAAAGTGCGAAGAATAAACTGAACTAGTTCACTAGTACATCAGAATGGAAATCGAACTCTGTATTTAAAGCTAACTCAGATCTTTTCAGTCAGCCGTTTCACCAACATAATACTGTAAAACATATTTCTGACAAAATTATACATCTCCTCTTCTAACCCAACTCCTGCGACAGAGACAAATCAAAGTCAACAATTCTGTAAGGCTAAGGATAATAAATTCTCACTAAGATCGATCTTGGATCTACTGGTCGGATCTATAGAGAATGATTGGACTGACTAAGTGTAAGCGACTACTCAAGAGCAATGAAAACAGAGGGCTAACCGCGAACCACACTCGTTGTGTTGCCCTGTCACACTTACGTACTACGAATTCACAAGAGCGACAGAGAGGCAACACGGCGAACGTGGTTCGCGGTATGCCCTCTGGTTTCACGACTTCTAAGCAGACAAAACTGAACAGCCTAAGCTAACGTTACAATTTGATGTATTCACGCCTCCGTTTACAAAATGGTTTACAAGAAACAGGATACCTTATCACGTCAAAAAGGGTCCTCAATCAAAGTGTTTGCTTTATTTTAGACTAAAAGAATCTCCGACAAAAACGTGAAACAAAGCTAATATCTGTTGAAAACTCCATAACCAGTTGCGACCTTTTCGCACTAAGAGTGAAATAAAAAGGCACTCGGCAAACAATCCCCAGCATTTAATAAATTTAAAGCGTATCACTCCCATTTCCCGCGAAAAAACAAAATATTTCATACATTTTATATTAACTCAATCACGTGATCAAAGAACCGAGGTTGGTTTGAAACCGGGGTTCAAACACAAGTAAAATATTCAGTACCTTCACTTAAAAAACGGAAAAGTCGAAGTCTTTCACAGTCAGTTGATTCAACTAACATGAAAATATTTAGGTTAATTTTATTAATGGGTATTGTAAGAGTTACATTACTACGATAGAAAATCTAATGAAACCCTAACTTGAGCTTACGAAAAAGTAGAATTTAGTAATAACCAGCTGTACGATACCTGAGGGCCTAGCCAAGATGACAATCTTACATCGACAAACGTCAAACAAAAAAAAATTATGGGATGACAGATGCTACGAAGTGGAAATAGTCATGTGGCTTTTCCCTTGCATTATTTTGATGTTTTCTATCAATGATTATCAACTTGGCTAGGCCCCCTGACCATGTAGAAGCGTCAGAGTATCTTGCAGCTGACTCAGCTTTCATATGAAGTTAAAAGACTGATAATTTTACTTGTACGTGTGTTACGTTGGAAAGTTTGAACCTCCCAAATGCTTCATTATACTCCACTGCGTTGCAACTTCAAAGATTTTTCCAGTCTTTGTGGATTTCTCCATATAAATAAAGCTAGTGGAAAAGGCACGCAATGATGGAGTAACGTTTTATTCACAAGATGTTATTATAAGTTTACCTTATTGTGTGCTCAGTTTGGAAGAAATATTTCTAGACTGACAACCGGGAATGTTTAAGATTAAAATGTAGAAGCAACATCACAAGTTCAGCTTTTTTATATACCTAGACTATTTCACTGGACTTGAACAGATCAAGATTATTAAAAATAATAGGTACATATTTAATTCTATTATCGTTTTAAATCAGCTAATACAGGATATTGGCAATTTAGTTTTAACGTCAAAATAGCTTTATATGTATAGGTGAACCAGGATCTATTGAGGGTGCGCCATGTTGCGGAATTTCACTGGAACTAATTTTTTCATACTACACTGAATTGTCACCCTATACATGAGAATAACAGCGCCCTCTTGACAATTATCATATATTACTGGTCAGGCTATATTAGGTATATTGAAGTTACATGCCGTATTAACGTAACTAAAGGCATCCATAATTTCTTGCTACCTTAGCTATAATATTTGGCAGCATTTACATTAAGTAGTGTAGGTAACGACCCTACGATGAAACACACAAGCCAAATGATTGCTCAGTCAGCTAATTAAATGGCAATAAATCAATATTCGCGAAGAAAAGTATCTGGCTCAAATTAAACCGGATGACCCGGATATTTTGCTTCCCTTGTAATTCTCATTAGTATTAAAATACCTTCATTAGCCAGACGGATCAAAACGAGCCTAATAAAATAACGCTCTATCTTGTCATTATCGCATGATCAAAAAATAATAAGCTTGATAGAAGCATTATACATACAATATCGTAGGCGTCTTTTTATCCGTTTGTCACGGTAAGGTTCACGCTAAACATCCATATTATTGTTTTGTTTTCCCTTTGCAGAGTTTAATCTAAACATAACATAGGATTATTCTCAGCATCACACGTGATAAACAGTATAGTTGAATGTATGCGAGCACGTTTAATCCGGCAAATGCTGGTTACGCCCGGGTAGGAACGGCCCGATACCGATACCAGATCAAGCGGGATACAACTCATACAACCGGCATTACCGCGGGGCTCACGTACATTTAAATGTATTTCGTTATTTCCTTTTCAAATATTGCTTAATGCCATTGTATGCGATATAAATATACTTCAACTGTTTTATTTCCAATATTTATATTTGTTTTGTTTTGATTCAGTTTTGTCCAAGCAAGCCTTGTGGACAAGACTGACAAACAAGTTTTTTCATACTTGTTTGAGCAATTCAATATTGCTGTGCCCGTGTCTAGTTTTTTCATGCACATTGATACTTACTTTGAGTGTTAGTAGAATATCCAGCAAATATACTTAAAACAGAAGTGAAGCGAAGCCACTATAATTTAAGGGTAAATTGTGATTTTCCATGCTTTCCATGATATTCATTTGCTTGACCTAGTTTAACCTTAACAGTTTCACCTAGCTTACATTCAAAACCGATTCCGAAACCAGGGATCTTCCCTCCGCCGATGCCGGTAATGTATGCATGGCACGGCACGGCCCGGTTAAGGCCGCGCTTACGCCGGGTTAGGGGCGCACCTTTACCCGGTTCCGTGCAACTCTCGTTCTTATTACTTAGGTATTCTATTAAATGCCGTAGACAATTTGTGCTGCAGTCTAATGCAAAGACTTGATAAGAAATATTGGTAATATACAATACAAGTTTTGTGGAACATTCATTGTTTGGTTTTTGCTAGGTGTCAACTTACTAACCGGTTTATTTTTAACCGTTGACCTATATTTATGGGTCCAATTTAACCGGTTTCAAAATAAAATCCCTACTTGGACAATAAGCACTTCTTTTATTTCAGAGAAACCGTATTACAATACATTCAAACTTTTAATTTAGATAGTATGACTTAAAAAGCTGAAAGAATCTTAAAACAAAAAACAACTTTGTTTGTCGCACTACAGTTCAAATACTACACGCACATTCAACATTGCAAAAATATAAATCAGCGCAGTTCTGGGATATCCGGAGAACATAATGCTCCGTAGCAAATTAGCAATAATTAATGACAAAGAATGTCACGGTCATAAATCAAATAGCACGAAGATTAACCGGGCATATCTTTTACACCTTAACCGGATTTCGCCTGGTGTCGTTCGACGTGAAGCGAATATATTAGCGGGTATTTTCGCCCCGGGCCACTTTTATCCGGGCACATGATTATCTGCGTTTTCTGGTTACTTCGTTCGGCCGTGCTTTGTTTTAATCTTTGTTTGTTACTCATTTTCTTAGAATGTTTGCGGTAACTATATTCTGTATAAATATTATGTGCAAAAAGGTGAGGAAAAGATATTACATAATTTTAGATCTAACAGTAGTATTTGAGCCGTAAGAAAGTTTTAAAAGTAATATTTGAAAACCCAAATCTTCTATGTACCTACAGTTACAACTAGTTATAAGTTCGACACTTTGACGTGTATGTATGTATACGCTGAATCGTAGGTAAGTATCCTTACGTAAATAAAATCCAGCCCTGGCGCCAAAGATTTGCTCCTTATTGTCTAATAAAGAAAAACACGTACTTTGGCATTTCTAATATTAATATTTTGTAATTTTTACTAACAATATAAACTCTGATAGGAAATTCTTGATCCTGATAGCAAAAAAGCGTAGCCATTTTTTCAGTCAATTGGTTACGTTTTCAATACCCACAACCTTCACGACTGTAACGAATGGTACCTATAAAAGAGTATTTTTTTCTCTGGTTGTTCAAAGTATTCTTCTAGTAGGTACAAAATTACAAATACCCTTTCTCTTTGCGTTCCTTAATTTCGAAAAGCATCGATACAAAGGGGTTACCGTTACACTACCGTAAATAGTGACACGATGTCAATAAATAGCGTGGCGTCAAGTTAATTGCGCATTTCGCAGATCGTTAACGCTGACGTTTCCGGGCATTCCGGGTGATTTCCATTTGAACCGGCTCTTGGACCGGCCGGGCGGCGGCAGGGTTATTTGCTGAGCGTGTTTTATTAAAACGGCGAAACCGGGTTATTGACAATTCACTCGAAATGACAGAAGTTGATGCGATACGTGTTTAATCCTACTCATGTGTTAAGTGGCGATGTCACCGTACTGTCAAATTTAACAAACATGACGCCATTTTAAATTGCAATTCACTGATTTAAACTTTCACGATTTTTACACATTATTAAATTGTACAACGGGACTTAATCGCGTATCTAAGTTTTTAAGATTTACCTCCGACGTTTCGAGGACGGCGTTGTCCCCGTGGTCTCGGAGAAGACGAAACGTCGGAGGTAAATCTTAAAAACTTAGATACGCGATTAAGTCCCGTTGTACAATTTAATAATGTAAAATGTAATTGTTCCGCAGAAAGAAAATTTGGAGATCGTTTGCAACATAACCAAAGACTTATTGATTATAGATATTAATAAAAAAGCGGCCAAGTGCGAGTCGGACTCGCCCATGAAGGGTTCCGTATTTAGGCGATTTATGACGTATAAAAAAAAACTACTTACTAGATCTCGTTGAAACCAATTTTCGGTGGAAGTTTACATGGTAATGTACATCATATATATTTTTTAGTTTTATCATTCTCTTATTTTAGAAGTTACGGGGGGGGGGGGACACACATTTTACCACTTTGGAAGTGTCTCTCGCGCAAACTATTCAGTTTAGATAAAAATGATATTAGAAACCTCAATATCATTTTTGAAGACCTATCCATAGATACCCCACACGTATGGGTTGGATGAAAAAAAAATTTTTGAGTTTCAGTTCTAAGTATGGGGAACCCCAAAAATGTATTGTTTTTTTTTTCTATTTTTGTGTGAAAATCTTAATGCGGTTCACAGAATACATCTACTTACCAAGTTTCAACAGTATAGTTCTTATAGTTTCGGAGAAAAGTGGCTGTGACATACGGACGGACAGACAGACGGACAGACGGACAGACAGACAGAGAGACATGACGAATCTATAAGGGTTCCGTTTTTTGCCATTTGGCTACGGAACCCTAAAAACCGTGCACCTCGAGTTTGACAGCTGATGTCGATAGCGCTACGACGCCATGTTTTGTGGCAAATGTAATATCCAACGTTAAATTTTGACGGACAGCAATACCGATAATGTACGGAGCCTTATAGCGCCTTCTACTTCATAGTCAAATTCACAAATTATTTAGTATCTTTGTAATAGGAGGTTAATAACCTTGAACGATCAATTAAACCTTGAATAAATATATCAGAAATGATTGATAATGATAGTGCTTATTACGCAGCGCGTCGAATCCTGATGACGGCAAACAAACTTATGTCAGGCGTGTCTCACTCCGCGACAGGTTCATTCGGCCCCAATTTTGGGGAAATCCATAAGCCGCGCGTGGGGCTGTCGCCACCTAGCGGCCATATCTGTGCTGATCGTAACAGACGCGTTTTGTTAGAGAGTGAGTCTTCTGTACTTAGTACTATTATTTATTCTGTGCTTATGTAAGAAATGGTAAGCGGACATTGTATTCTAGGCGTTTGCAACTGTATACGTCAAACATGCTTGTTGAAACTAGGTAGGTACTTGAATATGTTGAGCAAATGGACAATATGGACATATCCAGGTCTCCAATAGTAAATGTCATTTACATCCCACAGACATCAGCTTGTATTCTACTTCAATCAATCCTCTGTTCCTCAAATCAGAGCGGTCTGATTAATACCAAATTGTCGGGTCCTTCTCAAGTCGACCGCGTAATTTCGAGGACCCGACCACAGATAATTAAAGTTACAGAGCAACAGCCACTTGGTTGAACAGCCACACGCGAGCAAAAGCTGATAATTTTCGCGAAACACACCGAGCGCAAAATTATGGGAGGCAAACGAAACGAACCCCTCAACGATTTCTCGATGCTCGTGTGCGTGGAGAAACATTTCTTAGCATAGCTGTATGAAGCTGTTACTCTGTAATATCGGTCCTCTGTTACTCGTGTCAAATGTGTCACAATCAATATGGAGTAGCAATTAAGTCCGGGTGATCGCAGCGAAGATTGCTGTGGATGCGAGCATGAATGAGATATTCGTATGGGCATATGTCTCCTGCTTTTGATTATAATTTGTATGGATCGATCAAATATTTATTTTTGTTATTTTGTAAAATATTTTTATACATTAGGAACCTTCGATCCATTCTCTCTACCCTTCAATGAAACTACAATTGAAGCATAAGTAATGAAAATTACACTTAAGTGCCATTTGCATCATCCCACTATCCCGGGGTTAACCGGTTAATCCGTTAACCCCGTGTCAAAATATACGGGTAACCATGGTAACTCCAGGTTTAACCGGTTAACCCCGGGTTAGTGAATAGTGCAAGTGGCCCTAAGGAAGTCTAAAGAGACTATGACCTCAATAACAGTCGACAAAGATCTTTTGCACTGAAATCACAAGCAGAACCCAAATCCCTCTTAGACAGCCTGCAGCCCAGTCCCTTGAGCAAAAGACAATGGCCTCTAATTTGGGCAGGCGCTTCCTCGGACCCTCTAGAGTCTCTAGACGTCAATCAATAGCTATTCAGCGACAAGCTGACAGGCTGTATACTATTATGGATATATGACAGTCTTTGATATAGGTACATTATATTATCTTTTCAGGTACTTAGGGAAACATTATTCGGTGATTACATGAATAGGTTTATCTTGATTCGATTAAATTTTTTGCACTATTGTAAGATTTGAACTAGGTAGGTTACAAAACTACAGTTACAGTTACAGTCTAAATGCAGGTGCAAGACACGAATTAAATCAACTCTTATAACTTTAAGTTCTTAGTACGAGTAAGTACACCTGGTAGCTGGTAGTGAGCAAATCGTTTAAATTGCCGTCATTTGTTCTCAACGTCTAGCGTGTTGACTTGAACTACGGCGTCGAGATTCTAGTGTTTAACTCGCTTAAGTACTAACTTTTCTAACTGAAATATTACTTTCTTCGCGTTCCAAATACAAAGAAGTTGAGCCGTACCTGTCATATCCGTAGTGACCGTAGTCGTATGTGCAGATTTAGTTTGTATTACAATGAAATAAGATGCAAAAGTGAATATATTGTTGTTAATCTTTTAATTTTGCTACTTTTGTTTCGTGTAGACATCAGTACATTATTTAAATCGCTCATGTTGAATTTACAAGCTTTATTTCACTAACAGGCCAATTCGAGTTATATTGATTAGATCTGTTTCCAATATGATACTGATCTCTCAGTGTTAAAAGTTACATTTTTTGTTGCAGGCCTGTAAGACTAATTACATTTCACAATATATGACACGTCTTGACGAAAGAGGGGTTCTCGTTTTATACGTAATTTTACACTTCACAAAGAGTTTAATCATCTCCACTCCCTAAAGCCGGTCTCACACAGCCCCGTACAGTGTACAAGACACTTTATTAAGCCGAACTCTTTGATCGCTGGCTGTAATAAAAAAGTAAAAGACGAAATTTCGAAAAAGGAATGTCACGTTCCATTGTACGCTGACGCCTCGAGCGTTCATATTCACCAACTTATTTATACTTGGCTGAAATCCTTCACGCAATAGCAATACAGTTAATTTTTGCATTCCTATTTCATGAATAATACGTGCGGCTGCTGAAAATGCACTGGGGATGCATATCGATGTTCACGTAGGTATACGAACTATATATGTATGATAATTTTTCTACTCCAGCACTTAAATGTGTCAATTAAATGACTGACAGTGATATCTAAAGCAATGTCATTTGAATGATTTGTCTATAGGCTCATAAGATGACTGCTAGCAGTCATCTTATGAGTATAATACAACTGCTTTATTTTTTTTAAAGATACAAGTTCCGATCATCTTGATTGAAAGAGGTATGTTTTCATTTACAATAATAACTCTTTTTTTTTTTTAAATAATAACTCAATTTTTTTTAAATAATAACTCTTTTTTTTTAATAATAACTCTTTTTTTTTGCTGCAGCTGTCATAGAAAAAGTAATGTATGCAACAGCTCATAATTGGTTCTTAAAATTCTCGGGTCTTTTTTTACAAAACTCGACTACGTCTCGTTTTGTAACTTCGACCCTTGAATTTTAAGAACCCTTATTATATCACTGTTGCATAAACTACTATTTGATAAATTCTTAAATACGTTTTGACATTAGTAGGTACCCACTTACCTACGGTCCTACGAGCACTTTTTTGTCATCAAAACAAATTATGTTCTGATATTGCTTGTCACAGCAACAAAAAAGCGGCCAAGTGCGAGTCGGACTCGCCCATGAAGGGTTCCGTATTTAGGCGATTTATGACGTATAAAAAAAAATTACTTACTAGATCTCGTTCAAACCAATTTTCGGTGGAAGTTTACATGGTAATGTACATCATATATTTTTTTAGTTTTATCATTCTCTTATTTTAGAAGTTACGGGGGGGGGGACACACATTTTACCACTTTGGAAGTGTCTCTCGCGCAAACTATTCAGTTTAGAAAAAAATGATATTAGAAACCTCAATATCATTTTTGAAGACCTATCCATAGATACCCCACACGTATGGGTTTGATAAAAAAAAAATGTTTGAGTTTCAGTTCGAAGTATGGGGAACCCCAAAAATGTATTGTTTTTTTTTCTATTTTTGTGTGAAAATCTTAATGCGGTTGACAGAATACATCTACTTACCAAGTTTCAACAGTATAGTTCTTATAGTTTCGGAGAAAAGTGGCTGTGACATACGGACGGACAGACAGACGGACAGACAGACATGACGAATCTATAAGGGTTCCGTTTTTTGCCATTTGGCTACGGAACCCTAAAAAGATACTTACTTAATAGGTATGTACTTAAAAACTGTGAATAAGTTATGCATTTAGTACGGAACATCCGTCAACATTCATATCGATAAGTAGGAATACAAAATGCTGTGATTGAAAAAGCCACACGAACGTTTTTCTATTATATTTACCAAAACTCACACACGTTTAAAATGCATATTCCTCCCCCTTTACGTGAAACAT
The DNA here is from genome assembly GCF_948474715.1 of Cydia amplana. Classification (NCBI taxonomy): domain Eukaryota; kingdom Metazoa; phylum Arthropoda; class Insecta; order Lepidoptera; family Tortricidae; genus Cydia; species Cydia amplana. The sequence goes on along the minus strand of NC_086081.1, from coordinate 8,353,154 downwards.
AACGTAAACGTCACATAAATTGAATCGCCTATTAACTTTTTAAGGCCACAGACCTTTTACGACATAACGTAAAACGTAACGTTAAGAGTTCGCGTAACCGTTAAGCGTTGTTTTGGAGCGTGTTCGAAAGTTAATCAAAATCGTTGCGTAAGTCGGAACGCGGAGGGGTCGTTCAGAGCCCGTGCATAAAAAGAGTTTAGTGTCCCAGTGCTGGGCACGTAGAACAATTTACTTGTAGAGAGATATTGCGTACTTGAGAGCCTTAGTAGGTAAAATTTAACTTTGAACCCTTGGTAATAAGTTAACACGTGTTTTTATGCCATGTTGGAGGAAAACAAGCGGAACAACTAACTGGACAGGTGATAAATATCGTGTTGTATGCTTTCTGGCGTAGTTTGATAGTATAACATGGTGGTAGGTTTTCACTAGTAATGTCATAAAAAATATGGCATTGAACAGTTACGTTATTTATATAAAAATATATCATAACCTGTACATATCCACAACACAACAAATCACCCTTTTGCGGATATATTTTTTTTTCTTTCATACCAAACAACTTTTAAATTCCGAGACCCAGAAAATACCCCGTAACTAACCAAAAAGTTGGCACCGCAAAGTGGCCCCACTATTAAGCCAAACAAACTTGCCGGCAGGGGGAGTTACTAGAACCATTTTTTTCCTTTAACTGCATTATTGCGTGTGAAATAGGCATTAATCGGGGCTAGAACCCAGCCAGATAACATGTGGCCCTGATACGTGGGTTTTACTCGCTGAAGGTGTAAACTCTATTTGGGCGAGTTTTAAACTGCATTGCAGGTATGTAGATGTTTCGAAGTTTTAATGTAAATGGAATTAGTGTTTTGAGTTTTGGGTTGGGGAATGTAAATGTAGTATTGGTTTGTTCATTAGATGTATAATAATGTAATTAACAACTTTCATGGGTCATACTGATATGTGCATTGATTTAGCTTCTTTCGTCATTCTGTACGGATACACGTATCATTCTAACTAAAATACATACAAGCTGACGCAAACCGTTAATCACAATCAGTGATTTTTTTGTATAGGTACGTGCTGTTTTGATCTAAGGCGATCTTAAATTTAGCCCTATAGTTATTCAAAAGCTGACGGGTTGGGCATACCTTAAACGGCTTGACATTTTTAACCTAAGATTAACAAGCAAAAATCGAAGTAGCCAAAATTATTGACTAATCTAATTAAATTAATATAGGAACCAAAAATAGGTTTAGGTTCAAGATGTTTATTTCTCGAAAGATTACAAAAATAAAAATATAAACACCTATTGAAAAGTCTTTCAATTGTGTTGTAGCAAAATTAATTAGACAGTAAACTAAAGCTCCCAACAAGCTTAAAGCACGGCCCATTAGCGAGAGCCGAAAGGGCTTTCAAAGGCGTCTTAAGTTTTTACAACAGGCCTTAAGCTGCAAATCTCCTTACTCTAGACGGAATGGCCGCGACACTCCTATTCTGGAGGGGCAATATAAATCAACCAATGTCTTTAAGACTACTAGAAGTACTAGATAAATACTGATGTAAGGTCGGAAAAGAGTTGATTGAAAAAGTTAACCTACTTAAGTCAAATTTCAAAGGCGTCTTAAGTGTTTTTATAAAAAGCCTTAAGCTGCAAATTAATTTATTGTCACACTGCACAATCAAAGTAAAAATATGGGTATACATACAACTTACTCAATAATATGTTCCATACTTCTTAATTAATATATTTTGAGTGATAAATTAATCAATATAATAAGCATTTTTGAGACTAGAGGACATTATACTACTCACGTCACGACCTTTGAATCGTAGAACATTAAATCTTAAATCTTTATTGTAGTTTTAAACTAAGTTGTACCAGAATTAGGATTACATTTAAACGGCTTTCACGACAAAGTCTCTGTCAATTAAAACGTTGTCGTTGGAGACATTGTCAGGTATCCTTTTGACAGTTTTGAGTACTTAGTAAAGTATTTCCTAAGTGTTAGATTCAAGTCAAGGCTTATTTATTGAAGCAGTATGTTGGTACATACTAGGGATGTTGCGAACATCCGCATCCGCATCCGCAACCGCGGAACTTCTGCATTATTTTCAAGATCCTCATCTGCATCCGCATCCGTATAAAATCGATGCGGAGTTTAATGCAGATGCGGATGTGCATCAGGTCGGTACAGGAACGTCTTAGCATCGGCGTAAGTGCTAGACTGCTAGGTAATTTAGTCATTAGCCAAAAAAACCTATTAGAAATGAGCAGTCAAGCGTGAGTGGGACTTAATGTACGGAACCCTTGGAACGCGAGTCCAACTCGCACTTGGCCGGTTTTAAGAAATAAAAATTACTTCTTCTTCTTTCTTCTGCATCCGCAACATCCCTGGTACGTACTTCTACTGCTTAATGCTTCTTGGATTGACGAGAGTAATAAAGAGTGATCATCGAATAAAAGATAATTTAAAAACTGTATCTTGAAATAACTAAAAGAAAACTCAATACACTTGGCTATCAGTCATTTGCTCTCTTAATAGTAAAATTCGCGCTCTAGGCCGTATATCCAAAAGGTTAGCTGGAAGATAGGGATAACTGAGATAAGTTCGCTTTTGTACTTTCGAATGCATATATCTTTGTTTCGCACAATAAAGTTACGTATAATTGTTAGTGCAATAAAGAATATTTATTTACTTACTTAAAGTGTTTATTAGTTTTATTACTTACTTTTTCCAGATTGCCCCTTTTTGTAATTATTCCAAAGCAATTTAATTAATTCAATTTAAAGTTACCATCCTAACAATTAATACTAAATTTACCTCGTCCATCAACTTCCCTAAACCTCAAATTCATAACTTGCCTAAATCAGCTAATTAATATCTCAAACGCATTGTTTATCAATCCGTCAGGCGACGCCGAATGAATAAATAAGCGCGTTTTGGAAATTTGCTCAAATCTGTTGCCTTAACGAGTTCAGTGCTGTTATTCCACATGCCTTATTGCTATAGCCTCAGATAAACCAGTACAAGTGAGACAAATTAAAAAAAAGTTTTAAATTCCAATCTTATCTGTACAACTAGTAGTGGCAGCACCGTATTGCCGTCAATGCCGTGCTGTAAGGTCTTAGCAAAAGCTTATCTAAGTACTATAAAAACTAGAAAGTAATTTCCAAGTAGGTAACAGAGGTTGTCAAAATTTGAATAAAGTGAGAGAGAAGGAAATCAGAATCAAGTAGGTACGAATTAAAGCCGAGTTGCGAAATGTATTTAAAAAAATATTTATCCCATAAGCAGGCATCAATATTAGTTAAAACTCAGCCAAAAGCAACAATGAAAATATCGTTGTGCAACACTACGTCACATTATCGCATTTGTTTCTTCAGTAAATATACTGTAACGGCGGACTTTAAATGATGAGCCATTTAGGATTCACTTTACATTGGACAAATCATACCGTTAGTAGTATTTAGCAGCTAATTTTAGATTGAACCCTAAATAGGATTCAACGGGTACTCGCTTGCTTGAGGCGTTTACCTTACCGCCGGTAGGAATACTCGTCGAGATTGTCGAGAAAACAAATAAAGGCACGGGGTAAAAGTTATTATGCCCGGCAATAAATAATAAAACCCTGCTCCTGCGGGGGCCGTGGTAACTTTTAATACGACAGAGGTCAGAGCAACGAAATGCATGCGACGTAAATTTGAATTTGGAGCTGATTTAATTATACACGTCGTTTACTTTAATCGTGTGTAAGTGGGAACTGACGGAAAGTTTTCTACATCAATTTTCACGTTATTTCGATATATTTATAAGAAATAAAGCCTACAGAAATATAAAACAAATTGAGTCCGGCCACTGGCTCGTTACGGCGAAACAGATGAAACAAAAGAAGAGGAATAAAAGTAACGAGTGTTTTTGAAAGTTCACTTTTGAATAAAGCTCTCCAAATAATAGGACGCTTCCCAGTTATTTCCAACTACGGCCATTTTTCTTTTAAACCGAATTTTTGAAGACATGGTTAGTGTTTTTGTTAACATATATACTTCCTCAATAGTTTCTGTAACATCAGGGGAATTTGTTTATTTGGGTACATCAACGTTGACCATCAAAGCTATGGTTACATTACATCACCCGCGCCCGGGCCACACTTTAAAATAGTAATTACGATAACTTTTCGATAATTTTAAGACCCTTTTCTTTAACTTATAGGCTATCTAGTAATCATAAAGTACGTGTTATTGCATTATTTCTAACAATCTTTGTAAATGTTATGCCTTTGCTCACAGGACAGAACAACAGCCAAAAACAAGCTCCAACCCATTAGTTAAGAGTCACAGTTGCTATGTTTTTTTTAATGAACGGTACTCAACATTAACAATTATTAATGACCACAAAATTATATCAGCCGTAAATGAATATCAGTTATGCAGCATCATTCGATATTAACAAGTCTGCAATGAGCAAGCATAATGAAAATTAATTAATTTCATCCAGAATAAATAGATTATTTTAATTAAACAGCATAATTGCTCGTTAAAGCTGAAAACTGATTCCTGTACGAAAGAAGAGAAGCGAATAAATAGTTTGATAAATATTTAAAATCAATGGCGGCCAATATAGCGTTAGTGATCATTCAATGGTTAGCGTGTTGTTTATAAATTATGTTATTAATTTTGTAACTACATATTATGTAACAAACGTGAACGTAATTCCTTTCAAATATTGAGATTCACAGTGTAAATGGAGGCATGTGATCACTACATACTCGTAGTATAAAACAAAGTCGCTTTCCGCTATCTGTCTGTCCCTATGTATGGTTAGATCTTTAAAACTATAATTATGCAATTATGCAAGGGCGGGTTTAAATTCAGCAAGCTGTACCCGCACCTTTTTCATTCCTTACACAATTTGTTGCACAATGTTTAGATAAATACTTACCTACTTACTTCATATACCTAAGATGGACTAATTACCTAACTAATATATATTATACCTAAGAACTGATGTAAAAAGTAATGAAATAAATGCATTTGTATTTGTATGTATGTATGTATGTATGTATATACTTTATTGCACATAGAAATAAAAACACGAGAAACATAGTTACAGAGTAAATTAAATACAACAAAGGCGAACTTATCCCTGTATGGGATCTCTTCCAGTTAACCTTTGAGGAAACGAATAAAACAAAACAGAAGTAACGATCAATACAAACACAATTACAATTACATACAAATACAATTATTTGTATAAAACTACGCAACGGATTTTGATGCGGTTTTATTTAATAGATAGAGTGATTCAAGAGGAAGGTTTATGTATAATTTGTTAACCCGTGCGAAGCGGGTCAGTAACTGATAAATTAATTTGTAAGGCCAGTAACAGTAAATCCCAGAGATAAATAAATTCACTTCAGTAGGTATCGAGCCAGCGATATTCTAATTTCGTATGTGAATGTGTAATTCGGAAGGTCGTGAAATTTTAAGTGCCTATTCATCCCGCAATTTAAATTTATGTGTTCCTATGGTAATTTTGCCTTAAAACGATGTTGCTCTGAAATTTGGAAGTGTTTATTGCGACCTAAACTTGACATATCCAATCCCAGTCATACCATAAAAAATAAAAACCGACCAAGTGCGAGTCGGACTCGCGCATGGTGACAGACGGACGGACGACGGACGGACGGACGGACGGACGGACGGACGGACGGACGGACGGACGGACGGACGGACGGACGGACGGACGGACGGACGGACGGACGGACGGACAGCGGAGGTCTTAGTAATAGGGTCCCGTTTTTACCCTTTGGGTACGGAACCCTAAAAACGTACGTTACGGATACCAGTTACGAGTAGTAGTTATGATATATTGTGAAGATACCAGCGAAATAAAAACGATGACCAGTGACCAGTGTTGTTAATTGATTTAGTTCCTATCATTTGTATTTCAATAATTTTTTGGGAAGTTCAAAAACAACAATATACGTAAACTACCTGTGATTTTGTTATGTCTGACCCTTCTCTGAGGGGTAAATATGTAGGTCGTACTGAAACAAATTTATTATGGCGCCAACCCTGAAATCTCGAAAAAAAAATATTGACCGGAATATGATTCACCGAAATGTGTGAGACAGCAGATTTTTTGCATTATACAATAGTTAGACAACAAGATCACTGTATTTTCGGGCCATACATCTCTGGTAGCTTGTCATGTAGCTGGTAGATCGCGGGAAACAAACAAATGACATCACCACAAAATCCGCCATTTAGCAGATCCTTGAGGTGGATTGTAAGTACAGTGAGCTGCGAAATTGCATGGAGAAATTATGAATAAATCCATTGATGAATTCGCCATGCACTTTTACGGCTGATGGCACAGTAGTGGATGTATTTCGTCCTCCTTTTACCAGAACTTCTCACCCCAAAGTAGTTTCAAAGTCAAAATAAACACCAGTTTTGCTAAAAATAATAGCTTTTGTTAAAACAAAATCGCTGGAGATACGAGTATGCTTTCAACAGTCCGCGGAGAGTTTGGAACGTAATAACTATTCGTATGAGTTGTGATGAGGATGCTGTTTCGGACGAGTTCGAAACTGAAATGAAACAACTGGATGTGCCTGGATTTGCCGTTTAAAGTACGGTTCAGCTGTACATTGTACACCCAGCTGCAAAATGGCATGGACACATTATTAATATAATTAATTAATTAATTAGATTCGCTTCACCTTAAAGTTACGCATACGTATTATAAGATATGTATTTTGAGCTACTGTTTAGCAGGTATTTTCAAAAATTTGAAGCAAAAATTTAATTAAAGTTAAAAGCAGATAAGTAATACAAACGTAAATGCATTAAAAAAACTGTTTTTAAATACTTCTTTAGGTACCTCACCATGAAACATTAATGTAAACTAATCATCATCACAGATGAAATACGCCACAGCCGCACCGAAGTAGCAGTATTTCCTTAAAATTTTCCCCATATTCTAGAAGGTTCTCGAATATTCTAGCATTATTAAATGTCGGCACTAGACTGATACATCGACGCGTTCGATATCTCTCGTTAAAATGAAAAATGTCGCGCGGAAATGCAGAAATAATATCGCCGTGCGCTGCGCTCGGTTTTGTTAGGGTTCCCTGGGCAAAAAATGTTATCATTCTAAATCGAATAACATTTTATGCAACAGTGAATAAACACGCGAGCTGCTGGTCTCGTTGAAGTTTTATTAGTATCGTGAATTGGTTTTCCACTATCCATAAATCTATTCAAAAAAAGCTCATCCGTTGTCGACAAAGTAACTATCGTAACTTATGAATATTATAATCAATAGCTTACGAAGAAATATGAATAACGTCTACGGGCGATAAAACATACGTGTACCCTAATTCAAAACATTTTATTTTGTTAAATATTACTTTTTGCAGGAAGCGTAGTAGTTAGTACGTAAGTGTATGTAACCTATAGTACACTATTAAGAATACACACCTATAGGTACACCTATTAAGAATTATGAAACAAAGACGAAAACTAAGATCAAGGATTTTATTTTACTTGCATTCGGCTTAATCATCAGATACAATACAATACAATACAATACTTACGTACCCAGACAAGTTAAGAAAATGTAGTTGTTATCAAAATTTGTACGGAACCAGTTTCACAGACGTGTTACAACGTACATGTTATCACGTCACACCGTCTGATGCGCCGGCATTCGCAATCATTTTGTTTGACGTGCTCAAACTTGCATAAATCAGTGTCCAAGAAATAAATATTATATGATTCGTATGATCGAGTTCATGAGGCAGTCGAATGCAAATAGACTCGATGCTAAGAATTATATTCGTACAGGTAAAGCATCCACGTGAATAAAGTTGTCAGAAATATGTGGACATCAAGCTTGCTAAGCATATATGCTTGTATTAAGGAAGTGGTTTAATACAAATACTCATCATACTCAATTGTAGTTTTCTGTACTTTCAGTTGTCATTTTTCATCACAAATAACTACACTATATTTTCTTATTTTTTTGTAATTTCTACTTTACACAAAACCACAATTCTACAGCATTGTTGCTTAATAATTGAAAGCTATTAAGATTTTACTAACATTAAAGCTGCATATAAATTCTTTAAACGTCATCTAAGTAAACTAAAAAAAGCTCATATTTCAAATAAAATAGAATAAAGTTCACCATTGAACGACCTTTAATAAAATTAGTAAACTAATTGACGGATTGTCTCATCAATTTTACTTTAAAACATAATAACTAAAGAATAAGTAAGTTAACAGTTTCGCTAATGACCAATTAGATTACAGAGCTTTTAGCTGATGAGGTTGTTTCAGAATTAGCGTAAAAGCTTTGTTTAAATACTTAATTTTAGAGCTTAAGCCTAGTTTAGTAAGTAAACTTTAACATTATGTCTCATATGGCGAGCTTCATCTAAATTTGTACAGTTAACACTCTTAAAGTAACATAGGTAAGAGGAAATGTGAACCGTATTGCCGTTCGTATGTAGGTAAATAAACTTTGAGTTCAAATACAATTCGACGAATTAACTTTTTATCTATATAGGTAAATCGTAACATAGTACTTGACTTAAAATACAACATCGATGTAAATCCAATATCAAGGTAGAACCGCAACATCCAGGGTAATTAATACATGGATAAGATAAACCTCTATGTATACTCATAAAGTTACACCGTGACTATATATCCTGTTCTTCAAAACTCAATCTTACCAAAAGACGAGAAAGTTTAAAATTCTATGACAACAGCGACAAGCGAGTTTGCATTCTGTATCAAATCAACATTCTACTCTAATTAATTTATCAACGTTACATTAGCAATCTGGTATCAGTTGCTCGTATTTAATTGAATTTGAATCTTAAATTATTTATATTAAAGTTCTTTTCAGCGCTTTGATGTTCCGTTCGATATGAGTTGGTTACCTTTCCTTAACGACAGGTAGCGCCACGTAGCGCATTGATAATCATAGCAATATCTTTTTACGTTCATTTATTTGTTAGAAATTGATACTTGAATAATTGCAATAGGGTCGTATTTTCAACGTTGTATTTTAATGAGATACGATAAATCATTTAAGCGTTGGCTTGTATATGATGATTGATAGCGACATACGTTTCGGTGTTTGTGCTTGTAATTTAATTAGTACATTAATTAACGCATGTCAAGTTGTATAAGCTGACGAATGGTTATCAGTTGACATAAGCGATCTGTAATGTTGCGTTCAATTAATAACTAACCGTTATGGGGTTTTTTAAGGCTTGGCTACATGTAAGTATTTTATGAGTTTTGCAAACATGACAAGTTTATGAGTTGTAATATTTACTTTGACTGCACTCTAAATACTATCAAGTAGCAATTTAATTTTTACATAAATATAAATGCATGCAAATCGCCTTTATCGCGTAGGTATTATGTTTTTAATAGTTTTATATTTTTACTTGAATCACCAAAAAAACTGTTTGTGACGTGAACATTCGACTTTAACACTAACGAGGACAGCTCCTCAATTTCAGGACAGAGTCGAATAGATCCTCTGAATATGACAAGATAGACAAACAATACAGGAAGTAAGAAAGAAGTAAGAATTCTTTCGGGGACAGTAACATTCTAGATATGTGCCTGCTTAGAACTTTGCTATAGGTTGACGTTATAAAAGGACTCGGTGTTACGTTAACGCCATACGCTGCTTACAGCGCCTCATAGTAATAAGTAGGAGCGATATTTCTACTTATAAAGCTGCCTAGTCATATGCCAGCTGCAGGCTTTTCATTGCTGCAGGCCTGTACACACGATAACTGAATTCTCAACTCTCCCTTGCTGTTGTTGTCAGTAGGCAACATATAGAACGTGAAGCTACGATTCCAGCCAGAGTCTAAGGACTATAGATAAAAAACTTAAGATAATATTACCTTACGAAGCATTTCCTCGAGCGAGTCCATGTCGGCGGCGGGCTCCCCGCCCGCGCTGCTGCGACCGTTATTGTTGTTCGTCATAGTACGCCGTCCCCCACATGAGAGCCCCACAGTTCTCCCGAACCTCAGAGAACCAGGGACACTTGGACTGCACACTTCACTTCACATTCCAGATTCAAATTTTCATTTCAGCATTTTTTGTCTAACTGGCCAGTGACACGACGAATCACTTTTATAACTGGCCAGTTTTAAAATTAGGTTCTTTTTTGGCGACGCGTTTGTTATTGTGGTAATATTGGTTTTATTTGACTAGGTTAGAAAGACTAGAAAAACGCTACTGAATATCTAAGAATCTGAAATATAAAAATAGAAAAAAAAAACTACTTAGCAAGACAGCGAGAAATAAAAGCAAAATAAACATAGAATTTGATAATATGGGAATGTGCCCGAATGCTAGAAGTTACTAGACTGCTGGAATAAAGCCTGATTGCCTACTAAAAGTATACAACGTCTACAATAGGGTAATAAAACTTTGACGTTCCATAAAATACATTATATGAGATTTCGAAGACATCTAAACAATGTAGCAATAAGAATTGTTCCCGAGCGCAGAATCATTGAACTTAGTTTTAAATAAAAATATCTGATTTATATCTATATTATAAGGATAAAAAAAGACTATTGAATTACTTAGTATGAAAAACTACACTACCCAAAAACATCCTAAAAGTAGATAATAACATATACATGTATCATATTTCTTACTAATATCTTACGCCTTTGCAGAGTCCAGGATTTTGTAACAAATTGTAAGCTTTGCCAGGCGTGGCTCACTCCGCGATTTCGTCGCTTCGCTACAGGTAGCTAAAAGTACATCCGTTCCACACCAATTTTGGTGGCTAGCCATAAGCCGCGCGTGGCGCTGTCGCCACCTAGCGGCCATATCTGTGCTGATCGTAACAGGCGCGTTTTGTTCGAGAGTGAGTCTTCTATACCTAGTACTATTATTTATTCTGTGGCTTTGCTCAAAAAAAAATACAACACAAGTCTCGAATATTGCACATACGAGTATATACCTACCTACTTGCCTATTCTAACATAATATACCTATGGAGTTTGGATACGGGAAATCAATAACCGATAATAATTGGGAATAATAATGGAGTCTCGAATATTGCACATACGAGTATATACCTACCTACTTGCCTATTCTAACATAATATACCTATGGAGTTTGGATACGGGAAATCAATAACCGATAATAATTGGGAACTATGCTCATCAAAGTATGAACACTTGCGAGACAGGGAGTCAATAAACGGGGGACCTACTACTGGTTCTCAGTTGCACTCAGTTATACCTAAGTAATGAGTATTAAATAAAATTAAATAGGTAACTCATCTATAACTAATATTGTTTGACCTTAAACCTAAACTACCCGTATAAACCTAGAGCCGGTTGGCTGAATGAATAGGTTTCCGATTTATCCAGGTATTTTTTGTTTGTTTTAAAATAAATGGTGCCATACTGTCCGTATCCGTGTCTAGAGAAAAAAAAACATAGTTTTAATGTTCAACTTTTAACGCGCAAAACGGTAGAAATTTAACTAATCAGGAAAATATCAACGATACTCCCTTTTCTCTTGAATGTCTCATGATTAATTTTAACGTCAGGCAAGTGTGCAAAGTACCTTTTTGAAAGCGCAAACAAAAAATATCCTTTTCAGACGTGACTTTCTGGAGAGATGAGTAACTTCTCCGTCAAGTGAGTCAAGCTACAAACCACACACTTATAGTAGGGTTCGTCTGTACAAACAGAGATAGCAAGCAGGGTTCGCGTGTGTCCGCGCATACATTAAACGGATTGGATGATTTGCATTTCGTCCAATGCAGAAAGTAAAAGCAATCAAGGAAGTTATGACGGCATTTTTGGAGGGAGCTATAGGGTTGATAATGCTGTTTTTTTTAAAGGTATAAATATTTCTATAGGTACTCTAGATAATTAATTTTGTAACAGGGCTAGGCTGAAGAGATTATTATCCGAATGCCTTACTAGCCTGTCGCCTGTCTCATCTCCATACAAAGTGGCACAGTTATGCAAACTCGAATCAAAATTAATATTTGAACAGGCCCATTTTAATTAAACGAACCTCCTCAAACAAACATCAGAGGAAGATTGAACAAGACTGATGCAGGCTCGATCGTGTAATGCAAATATGTTTTAAGGATTTATCAATATTGGGTAGATTATGCTTAGGGGCTGTTCATAAATTACGTCATGTATTTTTGACGATTTTTTACTCCCAAAAAATCATGCTTCGAATGACCCCGTTTCCTCATACGTCATGCTACCATCATCCGATGTCCAGTCCCCCCCCCCCCCAATTTGAAATGACGTAATTCATGAATAGCCTCTTACCTACTGATATGTAAATTTGTTAAAAGTACGTACAAGTGTTTAACCCATGACCCCTTGTCATCTTGCAGGCGGTACGCTTGTTTGGCGTAAGCAAGGAAGAGTGACAATAGATTATCTTGTGACCGACAGCCAAGTTTAAGTTATGCCACTTTTGTGTCTTTTAACTTTTAATCCACCTTTGGTATGTGATCTACTTATAAAACGAAAGTTAACTGTAATTGAATAACAGCTTGGACATTTGACATGTAATTTGATATGGGAATGACAAGATAAAGAACAAAGATAACTTTTATTTTTGATAAAGATATTCTCTAAAGAAGTTTTCTTTGAGTAGTAGAGAATATATATTTAAAATATCAGTTTCGTAGTTATTCTTCTAAATTTGGACCTTTATAACATAGTTTGGGAGTAAGTTGAATTACATTTTTTTTCAAGACTGCAGAACATTGCAGATATAATAAAAAAAATAGAAAAACAAAAAAAAAAACGAATAAAAAATATAAATTGACCCTCTGATCTGAAAATAATTCCAAGCCTATCCATTATTCAATTACAGTACAGCCTGCAGCTTCGACTTAGTATATTTTTTGTAAAACGGATGGCAACCCTGTTACGATGGTTTTAATATTACTGATCCGAGCTAGCTGACGACACGATAACAATAGGGTTGTCGACAAACAATATTTTAGCAATAATTATGTTCAAATGAGATGGCTGAGAAAATACAGAAAAATACACAATGGTATGAGTACGAGTATGGTAATGACTCCAATTAGAACAGAAGCTAGCCAGACAATTTATGAAGCTTGCTGACGGCGAGCTAATGAAGTAAGCTATAGCTTAGCCCGGCTAATTGCAAATGTAAATATGCTGTTAGCGTAATACGCGAGCTTAGCTAGCTTGAGTTGTAGCATACAGTGCAGTTAGAAGCAGCAGGCCACTGCGACCATGGAAATATTGGGTTGTACCTGTCTGACGTATTAAATATGTGTGCAATGTAGGGACTACTTTACTGTTATATTTTGCATAGTTAATAAGACCAAGCTGCTTATGCTCAATGCCGTTTCTTCAATAGATATGCGGAACTTGCAAGCTCTAAAATGGAGGCAAAAGATCTGATAGCGTAAAAAGCATCTGATTGTTATAATGTCATATTAAAACGCTTGATTGATGGTTGTTACATAATTATAATGTACTGCAATTACATAGTTGTAACAATGATCTGATTGTGGTCGCATATAAAATGTATTGATTGTCGCAGGTATGCATACAATATAGGCAGCAACTGTGCGTTTGATAAAGTATATTGCGTCTGCGTTTGACACATGACAAACCTTCCGATAAAAATACCGTAACATATGCCTACTTTGCTCCCGACTGGATAGTTGTGCTCCAACAGTTTTTAGACATTAAAACTAGTCTACTTTAAATCAACCTATGTGATATAGTAACATCATACCACATTATAATTTCAGAATAATTAAAATTTCGAATTTAAGAGCAAATTCTCGAGCAAGGTAGGCATATTTTACAGAAAGTAGTAAAGAAAAAACCGTAGGCAACCACTGACCTAAAAACCTTGGGACACGTAGCGAATTCAGTAGTTTTCCAATAACCTACTGTGTCTGTTGCCGGCACACCGTGGGCGCCTGTGTAAGGCCTGTCGCATTTGTATGTATAATTATAGAAAAGTTGCGCCATTCCGAGGGCGTGGGCAACTTACACAACCCGCTGACATTGTGACGTGGAATAAATAATAAGATTTATCTGTGTTTCTGTAACTATGTACAGTCACCTTCAATAATATTTTACACAACGAAGGCCGCAAACATATCTGACACGATCTTATTTGTAGAGCCATAAGAGCGTGTCACATATTTATGGTGCCTGCGAAGAGTAACATATTATTGCAGGTGACTGTACCTGGTCTACATACAGTACCTACATATAGATACAACCTAAGTACCTTTTTGCTCTCAACTTTAATTGCTACCAGCTACAAAATCTTCTAACCTATGCTACTAATTCGCTTAAAAACATCTTGACTTCGACGACGCAGTACAGGTTAACGTGAGGTTTATTTGCCACATGACTTCACATGAGCAATTGAGCACTGTTTGTTATATACGTATACTTGTTACAAATAAAATGTTACAGTAATAATATGCATTTGAAGTAGGCATGATTGGCGCAAAACGCGACCACCAGTCTTTATATACCTAATGTCACGGTTACTCTTTTATGCTTCATAAACTATTAATAAAAGTAACGTAACTAAAAAATCAACTTGCCCACCATTCATATATCACGGCTTTCCTTACAGTTTGTCAAACTGGGATCCCGGTGATCCCACGTACAGGCGGTAATTGTGTTTGCCCTGACGCCGCACTTCGCAACCACCTGTGTCTGTTTGACTATTACAAGTGAAGGGGCTTTGATTGTCCCATTATCAGTTCCTAGATCTCGTTGGGGTGTCATTCTGAATCCCTAACAACGTTTGTCCTAAAGTCACTTGCCCTAACTAGTTTGTCCTAATGGGCACATGCCCTAATAATCAATTGTTATAACGATTATTTTCCATAATGTAATGTTCTGAAAAATGGTTAGGTTTTAGAACTTACTGCCATAAAAGTGGGTTAGGTTAGGTTAGAACTGCGACCCTCGCAAAAAAGAAAATTAGTTTAATAACATTAGGATAAGCAATCAATAATTAGGGAAACCAAAATTAGGGTTTTTAGTGTTAGAACAACTGATCATTATGACAAACAATATTAGGGAATGCAAAGATAGGAGAAAAGATTTTAGGGATTCAGATATAGATCCATCTCGTTGTTGTACCTTCATACTTCTAGTTTGTACTGTCTTTGCGAATGCTTTATTTGGTTCTCTATTGTTCTGCAGCAGCGTTGATGGGGGCGATGTCAACTGTCAATCACCTTCAATAGGAAATACTGTCATGTCAACGCACATCAATTTTCATTGGTTTACATTTCACATCATTTGTCAACCTGTCAAATGACGAATGTGGCCCACGTTACGGTCATGCACACAGCCATTATAAATGTGTGCATTATACATTTGGTAATTGTCGACACTAATATCAAATATGAAAGCAGATACGAGTATCTATTTAGCTTTGTGGCGTAATTTAATACTGTGGTTGGGTCTCACTGCACAACTTAACTATTCACAAAGCGATTTGTAAACTGTAAGTTAGTTTCTAGTATATTTTGGCCTACGTACCTAATGATAGTACCTAACCTAAGGTTATTAGGAATTAAGATTGTTTCAATAGGTTTTTGGACGAGTTGAGAGCAGGTATTTATTTGCATAATAGGTAATATGTTACTGTACTGTTTAAAAATACCTCTGCATTTATAAAATACTCGTGTTTGAAAATATGCCTACGCTTTGTATACGAAAGGGAAACCTAAATGCCGATTCAAATGTTAGACATAAATTAAGAAAAACACCAAACCGCAATAGAATAAACCTTACCTTTTTATTCGTAACAACTTATTAAATTATTAAGTATGTCATCACAACATTACTACCAAATAAGGTAATTTTTCGGCTCAAATAGACCCGCGGACCTTGCCCTTATCACGCTGTCGCGACACGTCGCTCCATATGTGCCAACGACGTGTACTGACAAGTGGAGTGATTTGCCACGACAGCCCGGTAATGATAATGACCCAATTTATATAAATATGAATCTAACATGAAAAACACACCGTTTGAATTCTGTTGCCGACCGTTTAGTAAATATAAACGTGTAAAGAAAAACGTGATGGCGCTGCAATCGTTATAAAAATATGTCGTTAGATTGTTAGATAAAAGTACCTATGTCAAATCCTAAGAAACAAACAATTTTGTTGTTTGAAACCAGACAGTTGGAATAATGATCTGTGGGTTTTTAACCTCATTGAAGTATTCAAACTAATATATACGTATCGAATACCTTCCATTTATTTTATAAACTTTACTTCTATTTATTTTATAAAACATAAAATTACTTCAGATTAAATATTAGTAACTCAGTTTTGTAATAGTGTTGATTTTGTTTTCTATCGACCGACTTATCGAAAATTGCCAATTACCTTCAGAGAATTCAGAAATAATATTTATGGACTGGAAATTATTATTTTCCAACACAGGTAGTCTTTCGTATATACATATAGGTAATAGTAACATACGTATTAAGTATGTTTTGGACATTATTTAATCTACTCTGATCTTAAGTTGATATAATCGTTCTAGTAGAAAAATCCAACAGCTTGTATATTTTTAACGTATGTAAACATACAGTTTCCGTACTAATGAAGGTTACAGTACAAGCATACCCTGCGGGACATTGTCATCCCGGTGCCAAGTGTCATTGACACCGATGCAAGCGCACTGCAATCTGATAACGACTGTGTGCACTTGTAATAAGGTGCATGTTGGGTTGGAGGACATGATCAGTTGACGCAGCGTAACTGTAGCGCTTAAGAATTAACGCCGGGATATGTTTTGTATTAACAAGGGAAGTATGTTGAAACATACAGGGTGCCATCTGAGTCGTGATCAGTTATATGTTTTTCTATCTCCATAAATAACGAGCAATTTAATGCCCCTACTCTTACTAAAATCAGACAAGATTTTTTTTATTTTTTTGTTTATGTCATTTATTTTACTTTTACAAGTGCAAATGTGGTATTTAAACAGCTTTGTAAGATGTTTCAAATGAAAAATTAAGTAAATTTTATTTCTAACTGGGACAAATGACAAAATTGATGTCAATGACAGTTCCGATTCAAAGAGGCGATTCAATTTACTAATTTAAATATCTTAATAAGCCGTTGTAATATCCTAAATCCACTTATAAAAGAAAAATAAATAACAAAATAAACAAAAAATAAAAAAATCTTGTCTGATTTTAGCAAGAGTAGGGGCATTAAATTGCTCGTTGTTTATGGAGTTAGAAAAACATATAACTGATCACGACTCAGATGGCACCCTGTATAATACGCAGATTCGCCAAATATGTGCTACTAGCGACCAGCTCCGGTTTCGCACGGGTTAACAAATTATACATAAACTTTCCTCTTGAATCACTATCTAAATAAAACTGCATTAAAATCCGTTGCGTAGTTTTAAAGATCTAAGCATACATAGGGACAGACAGCGGGAAGCGACTTTGTTTTATACTATGTAGTGATGACGAAGGTCTAACATGCAGATCTATTTTAATATTATTTAAGACCATTGCTACTCGTATTAGAGCGGTTTCGCACTACGTCCGATCCGAATCCGATCCGAATCCGTGAAAATATGATCCGAAGTAGCCGTAGAACTATTTCTATGGTAATTTACGCACTCCGTCATCCGATTTCGGAAAGAAATCAGACGGATCTAGTGCGTAAATTACCATAGAAATAGTTCTACGGCTACTTCGGATCATATTTTCACGGATTCGGAACGGATTCGAATCGGACGTAGTGCGAAACCGCTCTTACTGCAAATAAACTGTATTCTTAGATATAACGCCTACGACGGGCCCATAGCCTTGTCGATAGACTCGGTAGTGACTCGTTCTCTAATGGATTAGAATCTCGGTAAGGGCACAATTTTGTGTAAGTACTGAGCATGGTGTTGTTCCTGGGTCATGTTGTATTCTATGTATCAAATAAAATCTTAATATAATAGATTAAGAGTTTTGTATGTAAAGTTTCTTTAATCGTTGTGTGAAATAAACAGTTTAATATATTATTTTCCATATTTATTTATCTATATAAGTAAATAATAATAGGTTGGAGATAGGTATAGACCTATATAAGATAAGTACATATATTATTAGTATACCTAGACATTTTTTTAAACAGTAGCATAAATATTTATTTGTATTTTGAAGTCTCTGTGTAAGCATACCTACATATTATTGCATAATTATCTGAAAATTAATTCAAAAAATTATCTTGTTCTAATAAAGTAAGGTACCTACACATTGCATAAGGTTTTGCATACACTCGTTCGCTTAAAAAGGTAGCTAAAAAAAGGAATGCAAGATAGCAGAACACTCATGACAAAAGTGGTAAAAAATGCAAATGAATGCATAGACACATCAAACCGAAACGAGTGTGTGTGTCACACTATTTTGATCTTTACGGCGTCGTAAACTAAGTTTCAATTGACATAACATATTCCGCCTACAATATAACCTAGATTCAGCGAATGTCAAAACCCTTAAAAAGGAAACGTGACACTTTAACGAACTATTGTGTGTAACAGATGTTATTACATATTCCTGAGTCATGCTAAAATAGATCATATTTCTACCGTTCAAGGAGCAAATTCAATTAGCAACACGCGTGCGTCTTTTTAGTGTAGCTGTCTTTAACGTATTCACGTGTGTTATAAAATGAGTTCTAACACATTGCGCTATGGTTGATTTTAGAATGGAACAATAAGTCATTGTGGTCAGGAGAAGACAATACACATATATTTTGTGCTGGTAGACTTGAACTTCACTCGACAAGTGACGGTCAAATTGATTTTGTTTAATTGTTTTCCCAAATATGTATCACGTAGTTACTAAACTAGGACCGGGTCGAGTTACCTTGTAACTAAGCACGTATTGTTTTTTAAAACTTTACTAAAGTAATTCCTAAAAGGAGCATCTGACCTTGCATTACATGTTTTTGTTGTCGTGATCTGTACACAAAAGTTACCTGCTTTTCTCAAAAGGAATATTTTGCTAAATAAGGGTACGCCGAAATAAATATTCACACACAACACAAGCCTTCTTGAGCTTACTGTGGGACTTAGTCAATCTGTGCGTAAGAAATATTTTATGTGCTACAATATTTTTTTCTTTTACACAACAGTAATTTTGATGAATAATAAAATAATAATACACTCAAAAACCTCATGGATGTCATCATTACGCAAATTTATTTGCATATTTTCATAAAACTATGTATGTTGTGATGTGCTGCCTGAGCAGGAGTCACATATCCTCTCGGCCTGAAGGGCTGGAGAGGTTTACCGAGCTAGTCTCAGATCTGGGAGAAAGGGGACTTACGGGTTATGAATACAAACACGGATAGTACACTAGTATAGACGGGGCTTTATGCCGTTTATTGTAAACACTTATTAACTACTCTTATCACTAACTAATCCCGATCGGTCGGGGACTCTACGGTAGCGGGTCGGTATGCGGGTTCCCTAGGTAATACGGACGTAAGGGAATGATAGGGAAGATCGGGGACAGGAATTACGCCGGCCGGCGGTGTCCGCTACAGGCCTTGCGTATGGGGGGTGTAGGGTATTCACTGGCGGGCGGTGACCGCTCCGGCCCGTGACGGGAATACCCTGGCAGGCGGATAGCCGCTCCAGCCCGGGTCAGGATACCACTGGCAGGCGGTGACCGCTCCAGCCCGTGGGGGAAGGGAAGAGCCTGGCCTAGGCGCACGTATGTCACCCCGGCCGCTGATGGGACTGTGCGCTGCGCGTGCTTATATAGCTCCGGTCGGTGTTCCCCTCCATCGCGCCTCGCGCGGGGCCGTCGTGTCGGTGTGGCCGGATTCCGCTCTGGGCGCGTCGCTGCGGTGACATGGCGCGCTGGTGACATGGCTATGTCACATACCCCTCCCTGGTTAGGAGATTTTTACCTGGGGAAAAATCACCGTAAAATTACTAACCTAAATAGAAATCTAGTATTATAATATATTTTTTTGTTAACCCATTTTATTTTACACTTCTTTTTTAGTTTTAATGTATATAATTTTTTTTCCTCTCTTTTTTCTCAAATATATTTTCTGGTAATGGGTTTTAGTTTTATTTATTTATTTTTTTCTCTTCTTTTAAATTTCGTAAACTTTTTTGTTTTCTCTTATAAGTATATTTTTTTTAGTGTATAAATATATATATATATATATTTTAAGAATGGAATAGGTAAGTATAGGTTTAATTAAAATATTTAGTTTTAAATTGTGCTTTATTTATCCTGCTCTACGGTTTTTTTTTATGTCGCCAATCGCTTGATAACGTGAGTCGTCTATTAGTACGAGTGGGTACTATGTTAGGTACTGGCTGTCTAGAATTTGGGATGCATTGGAGTGTCTGGAGTGGATTCTTGTCTTGTGAAGTACGTTGTTCTCTTCCTTTTAGCCAAGATGCGGGTTTGTTGTTTTCCTGCCTGGTTCCGCTCGTCTTCTGTTGCGTTGCTTTACGTTTTTGGCAGGCGTTACACTTTTTTACATATGTGTTTATGTCTCGTTGTATACCGGGCCAGTAGTAACGTTGCATTACTTTCTTAGTAGTTTTTGTCATCCCTAGGTGTCCTGCGCTCGGTGTGTCGTGATGCTGTTGCATTAATTGTAGCCTGTCGGATTCTGGTACACAGAACTTCCAGTCTGTTTCTGGATCTGTCTGGTTATTGTAACCTGAGTGAGTTATTTTTTTATATAACTGTCCCCCTTTTATGCGGTAATCTTGTGCTGTGTTTGGTTGACTTTGTACCAGGTCTAGTTTCCTGTCGTACCAGCCTTGCGTGCGTGGAGTAAATACCGGTTTCCTCGACGGTTCATCTGCTATCTGGTTACAAGGGTTGCTCGATTTGTCTATTATGGTTTCCGGGCGCCTGTCCTTGACGTGTTGATTTCTAATTCGCTGTTGTTCCGGGTTTCTTGGGTAATATTTTTGGTTGATAGGTTCGTTGTGGTTTATCTTTCTTTTATTTTTAACACATATGTCCCCCTTGGGGCTGGTGTCACACTGTACGGATTTGTTATGCGGTTGTTTTTCTAACTGTGGTTTTCGGGCGTCTGTCAGAGTCTGCGGTGGTTTCCTTGAGCGGTCGGTTACTGTCTGGAGGTCCGCATTACACGTGTCTGGATGCGTTGACCCTTGGTCTGGAATTTCTATCTGCGTTTCGTCGCGGTGGTCGCTTTTGTCCTCCTGGGCTTCAGGCCACGTAATTTTCACGCCTATTTTCCTTAAAACGTCCATACCTATGATGACGGTTGACGCCATGGGCAGTACGCGTACCCAATGCCACAACGTAACGTTGTTCATTGTTATTTTCACTAGTACGGCTGTCCTTACTGTTGTTTTCGTGCCATTTGGCAAAACTATTACTCGTTGTACATGTTGTTCGAGATTTCCTTTCGTTTTACAGACTCTGTATACTTCTTCGTTTATATACGTGTGAGTTGATCCTGTGTCTATAAGGCCTTCGTATGTGACCTCGTTAAATGTCACGTTGATAAAAGGTCTGGTGTCGCCTTGGTCCTCGTCGCCTGCCGCTCCTACTGGTTGTGAGCCACTGTTTCCCTTATTTCCCTTACAACAGTTCTTGCTCAAAATGCCTGGTATGCCGCAAGTACTACAAAAAATGCGTTGTTGCGAACGGCACTGTGCTGCGTCATGACCAAACTTGCCACACGACCAGCAACATGTTTTCGGATTATATCTTGGGTGTATCTTTATCCCTTCGCTTGCGCATGGTCCCGGTTCGCTGTCCCGTTGTCCATACTGGCGATCTCGGATTTGTCTGTTTCGTTGTTGTGTCTGTGGCGTTCTGTCGCCTTGATCCTGCGGTGAGTTGTTCCATCTTGCTCTTTCTGTGGGTCCTTTTCCTGGAAATCCTCCACTGTACGCCGGTGTTAGTATGCTTTCATACTCTGCTGTTAGTTTTACTAGTTCGGTTAAGTCTTTGAAGTCGGTTTTCTTTATATAAAGTTTGTAGTTTTTTGCCATATTTTCGTGTATTCTATGTAGTTTCTGTTTTTCGGTTAGGTTATCGTATCTCCGCATCAGCGTTTGCAGGTCGGTTAGGTAGTCGACGAAGCTTTCCCGGAACATCTGTTTCCTTGCTACTATCCTGACGATGAGGTTCTCCTCGTAGTTGCTGGGGTAGTAATAAAGTTTAAAAAGACTGAGGAAACTGTCCCAGTCCTTGAATGATTTTACATTGTTCCTATGCCACGCTAGGGCCTTTCCCTGTAAGATACGCGGGAGCGCGGGTAATATATCTTCCTTCTCTATCCCGCTTGCTGCGATGAGCTCTTCTAGTCTTTCCAAGAACTCTTCGGCGTCGTCGTATCCCTTAAATGAGAGATTCCATTCCCGGATTAGCTTGGATAAGCGAATCGCGTCGACTTTTGTTTCGTCTTCTGACATCTTGGTCGGTCGTTTTTTCTCTGGAGTTCGAAATTCGTCTGTGGACTTTATGGACTCTACCAGCAGTTTCCTTATTTGGTTGGCTGTGAGGTCTGTTGTCGGAATGTTTCTATCTTCGGCTTGTTGTATTAATTCTGTCTTCTTCTGGCTATATCCAAGAAGTTGGCATTGATATACGGTAGGCTACGCTGTTATCTTATCGCGATGCGTTGGGTCGGACTTTGCGGCGGTAATTTGTTGAATGTTGTGATTTTAGTGACGCGATACGGTGCTACGGAGTTATAACAATTTGATTGACGGGATACGGTACGGAGTTATAACGATTTGCTTGACAGGATACGGTACCGAGTTATAACGATTTGATTGACAGGATGCGGTACGGAGTTATAACAATTTGCTTGACAGGATACGGTACGGAGTTATAACAATTTGATTGACCGGATACGGTGATAGGTTCGCGGTGTTGCATTGATTCTGCACGGGCGGGTGGGACGCGTCGCGTATATTATTATTTAGCTTTCTCCCGAGTCTTATAAGACTCCTAATTGTGAGTTATTCGGTTGGGCGCCAAATGTGATGTGCTGCCTGAGCAGGAGTCACATATCCTCTCGGCCTGAAGGGCTGGAGAGGTTTACCGAGCTAGTCTCAGATCTGGGAGAAAGGGGACTTACGGGTTATGAATACAAACACGGATAGTACACTAGTATAGACGGGGCTTTATGCCGTTTATTGTAAACACTTATTAACTACTCTTATCACTAACTAATCCCGATCGGTCGGGGACTCTACGGTAGCGGGTCGGTATGCGGGTTCCCTAGGTAATACGGACGTAAGGGAATGATAGGGAAGATCGGGGACAGGAATTACGCCGGCCGGCGGTGTCCGCTACAGGCCTTGCGTATGGGGGGTGTAGGGTATTCACTGGCGGGCGGTGACCGCTCCGGCCCGTGACGGGAATACCCTGGCAGGCGGATAGCCGCTCCAGCCCGGGTCAGGATACCACTGGCAGGCGGTGACCGCTCCAGCCCGTGGGGGAAGGGAAGAGCCTGGCCTAGGCGCACGTATGTCACCCCGGCCGCTGATGGGACTGTGCGCTGCGCGTGCTTATATAGCTCCGGTCGGTGTTCCCCTCCATCGCGCCTCGCGCGGGGCCGTCGTGTCGGTGTGGCCGGATTCCGCTCTGGGCGCGTCGCTGCGGTGACATGGCGCGCTGGTGACATGGCTATGTCACAATGTTACCGGTTTTTTTAAGTTCTAACTGGGCTAAGTAAACTATCCAACATCTAAACTAGTGCTAAAATAAGTAGCAAGCCATCAATCCATATCATAACGTAGGTAATTGGCGGCAAATAGCGTCTCAAACGTGAAAATCCGTTATGTGATAGCTGCATATAGTGCGCAGTTACTAAGTTAATACATGTTCACTCTCTCATTGGACATGATAATGGACATTAAAACACCCGAACCCCCCCCTATACCTACTAGAATTCGACTCATACAACTGATACAACACATGAAAGTCATAACCTAGAAGCAGAACAGACTTAAGGTGACAGTCCATTTCCAGCCGCAGCTGCACTACTGTTTATTTTACTATGGAAATTGACAGTAACAGCGACGCGTTCAGTACCAGTAGTGCAGCTGCGGTCAGAAATGGAATGTTACCCTAAGGGTCGGTTGAACCAAACTGTTCGTATCGTATCGTTAAAGAGTTCGCAAATTTTTTATGTACCTATGGAAAGTTTCTAGTAAAGCGCCGAGGCGCGCCGGCTGACGTTGATCAGTCTGTCAAATGTGGTTGGCCCTGGCCCTAAAAGTGATACACCTATCCGTCGTTCACCTGTAATAGTTAAATCCATCTCCGCTAAGCCTGTCTACGTTACGTAACTGAGACGCTGCCGGCAACCCAAGCGGGTTCGACGATCCGAGTTCGACCCACTGAGGCCACTGACAACCTCGACTGAGTTCATTAACAACCAGGATAAGGTGACCTCAAGATCTGTGAAAACTATACGTGGCCGGAGCGCTCTTATACTCGTGATGCCTCGCCCGCGGTAGGCAATCGGAATAATCTTGGATAGCTTTGTTTAGACGTGTATTTTTGCTAGATTTTATTTAGCCTGTTGTTTATTCAAGTCTGTTTTAAACCTCGTCTAGTTCAATTCTAGGTATTTGTTTTTATTTAAACAATGTTTCTAGTCGTGATGGTTTTTAGGTCGACTAGCTTAATTGCCTAGTTAAAAAACGAACACTATTTATGCAGGTGATTAGTGCCTATTTTTAAACACGCGATGAGAAATATTGATTTACAATTAAGTACAGTTTTTACAAATCCCGGAGCAAAGTTAAACTAAGAACGAGCTAATATTCGAGTGGAAATGTTTTACGAATAGAGATAGTCATATTCCCTTTTATTGAATTCAAACACAAAGTGCATCAAACGCAGCGCGCCTACTAATCAGTACAGTCGGACACAATTACCACTTAGCTCGTCCACAGGACGTTACAGCACGCTGGATGCATTATTCATCTGTCCGTCATGTGAATGACAAAAGTCTAGATTATGTCTCGTATTATGTGCATAACTTGTGTTTCAAAATCAAGTAAAATCCAGTAATATTGAAACAAAGGTAGCAACTTCAGCAATTTCACTGTAGTCTTTATATAGGTACGCATAGTCTTTTAAACTCCAAATATACATACATACATACATACATGGAGTACATACCAAAAATGGTGTTTTGAATAAGGTTTGTACTTTTATATAGGTATTTTATTTTATTTGTATAGTATGATTGGCAGAAATTGTTAATGGAGTTTTGCTGTTGTGTTTGTGTTATGTATACTCGTAGCTTATTTGGGTACCAAGCAAGCAACTTACTTTTTTAAGCGAGTACGATCCAATTCAACTTCTCAGTTCAATTGGACATTGCCGATTTTCCTTCCATAAGACTCAACTCAAAAGAGCACAATCGAGATTCCACGGCTAGTTCCACTATCTCCTCAATAACTGGAGGTGGAACTTCCCGCGTTCATTACAAACTAATCAATAGAGGACCAACTTCCAACGGACAGTTCTTTCTTTGAAATTTCCTCTATTCCAGAGCTGTTATTAGAATCGCTTGCAGTCTCAAGTTGAAGGCTCAAGCGATCCATGTTAAGTACGTCTCCAATAGCGTATAGCTGATACGGACGCGGAGGTCACAGTAAGTTGGTATACTCAAGAACTTGACTGGCCGCGCTTGTGCAAGCAAAGAGAGTGGTAAGAAATGTCAAGACGTTCCGTTCGACGTTTTAATTATTGTAATGGATACCTTGGAAGGATTATTAATTTAATAAATTGCAATTCAGGGAATTAATATCAGTGCTAAGCATAACCTTTAAAATTAATCAACATTTCGATTTTGATAATGTTTGTTAAGGTATGATAAAAGTTCCAATCTACAAAATTCTAGTTTCATTGAAAGCTTTCATAACCATACAACTACAGGATCAAATGCTTACCATTTTATTTATTTATCGATAAAATAAATTCATAACAAAATTTTAATATTCTTAATATTTATGGGGTGTGCAAAGAAAGAGATTCAGTATTGATATATAATGCCCATGTTTTGTCGATCAGAACCCAGAATACCTTACGTAAAACCCTTCAGTTAGGAAAACAATTAAATAGAATACCCAAAAAAAGCATTCCAATTTCCCATCGAACAATCCGGTCGAATTTCAAACGAAACAAAAGACGTCTGCACAATGGCCGCCCTTCGGCAATTTTCGTCATAAAAAATGTCTTCGCGAATCTTCGTCAAACGAGAACGTTGAATTTATAAAGATATCGGTTGAAAGGTCTGGGTGGAATTAATTAAATTGAGCGTTTCCATTGTTATCACTGGTTTATTCTTATTGCTAGATGAGTCGAACACTAGTCAGTAACCAGTACGGCTTTTAATTCGGGCGCTTTCAGATAGGATATAGGATACAATCACGCGCAGAAGAACGTATAGGTATTTCATTTCTAGTGTCTTTTAATCATAAAATCATTTGTCCGTCAGTTTTAAGTTATTTTATTAGTCGAAAGACTTAAGGCTTCGTCACACAGGCGCGTTTTCCGGGCGCGGCGTGAGCGGGGCGCGCAGCTTTTACATACAAAACGCTCACGCCCCGCTCACGCCCCACCCGGTTACGGTAATTACGGTAGTTGTGACACTTGTGACGGATTTCTAGACTATACTAATAAATCGGGCCAGGTTGGAAAATATACTGGCGTCTTTAAGAATTACCCTCTATTTTCTTGTTCTTTTCATCCTGTTACCTAGCAGGGGCTGGTGTGTAGGGCTCGAATCATATTCTTCTACTGACTCCGGTCATAGTCAGCTTGGGTAACCTCCGTATCCCCGCTATTGTTACGATAATGCTATCAATGAGTTTTGTAGCCTGACTAGACCAGATCTAGTCTACCTCATATCTCAACGCATGAGTCAAATAGCACACGAGATATAACCCTTCTTTATATATAGTGTTGTGCGAAAATTAAAGTAACTGAATCCCGCGCGGACTCCCTACCCTAATAACCCTAGAAAGAATGGTTATGTAGAACCGGTTCGCCTAATCATTCGACTTAATAAGCAACAATAATACATCCTGGAGGTTTAGGAGGATAAAAAGGTTCTCTGATCCAGTCGTTATCCTTGCTGATAACGTTTCGTTAATTATTATTCGGCTTTACGGCCAGTTGGATAAACGGCACCTCTCAATTTATGTGTCGGCCGATCGCTCGATTAACGACGGGTTAATGATGGATATTTCGAGTGTAATAATAATTGATATATTTCTTCACATTTTGATGGACAGTGAAAAAGCTCAAAAACGAAGGGTTTATTGGCATAGATTTGTAATAAATACACAAGTGTGTAGAATAGTTTGCTCACCAAGACTTATACTCGTTGGAGTTACATATTTTAATTTTATACCGTTCTGTAGGAACAATGCCATATTTATATGAAATGTGTGCTGTTAGAGTGTACATAGGTATGTTCAGATATTTTTAATTACTGTAGGTACCTATACAACTACAATAGGTAAAAAAGTTTTTAAGACTTATTTAGGTACATACCTACATAAACCCGTCTGTTAAAGAGAGTGCTAGGAAGTTAGAAAATGAAGTAGTAAAATTTACTGACTTCTCTCTAAAAGTAACTTTCCGTTCTTTTGTAACTCTTATTAACTTACCCAACTAGCATCAAAAGGCGTCATTAAAACTCCTACAATTTTCAACTAGTATAGCATTTCCAAAGCTACCTGAGTATTATTTTGCTGCAGTTACAGCTAATGCAAACTCTATAAGGAGCCGGGAAGTTTCTTGCGGCTTGCTAAACATTAATTGCGTTGCAACTTACTCTGTGACTGTGCTTAACTTGGTATTTATCGTATGCTTGGACGATCTTAAAGCTGTTGGAGATGAGTTTACTCCTCGGAGCAGTCAGACTAGTCGTTAGAGTAGGAAGTTTAACAAAAAACAATGCTTAAATGGTAACATATGAGTATGTTCTTGTAGTTACCCGCTAACATCCATATTCACATATTTTTTGGTTAATTTTCACATGTTATGGATAATCAAATAATATTAGCTATATGCATAAGTTTTTTGGGAGATGTCAATTAATGTAACGACTAACGATGTTCCCATGAGATTCAAATGTTTCTAATTAATAAACCTGTTGTCTATTTTACCCCAGGAACTTCAAAATTGCGAAAATAAATATGGTGCGCGCACCGCGTGTAAAAACATACCTACCAAACAAAGAGCGCGCGACTTGTGACGTCACAGGCTGCACGGCTGCGCCAAAATGTATGGAAATATTATTATACAGAGCCCACTGTGTCCCACTGCTGGGCAAAGGCCTCCCCCCTCTCCTTCCAGTCGTCCCTGTTCAGTGCTACATCTGGCCAGCCTCTCAAGGAGTCCAGGCCATCCCGCCATCGCCGGCCGATGGAAATAATCATAAGAATAAGTTTTTTATAATTTACGCATTAGTTACTTTACATTTCAATACTACTTTCTTTCTATGGTGACTTTTGTCTCTTCCGGGAAACATCGAATGCATCAAAAACATGAGGTCGAAAAACTTTATAATGATACTCATATTGATATGCATACTACGCAGGTGTGTCAATGACACAATGTCAATTAATTGACATTGCATAATAGCTTAGATCCGTATTAGGTGGGAGATCTGGGGGCGACGACCTAGACTCCCACGATACTAGTTGTCCTTTGCCTGATTATTTATTGTCATCGGTTGCTACGTGACCCCACGCTCTTAATGACTGAGGTGGGATAGTGTAGTTGGACGGACTCCTAGCCTAGTAAGTAGTGGCTCTGCCTAAGAAACGGGAGGTCCAGGGTTCGAATCCCAGTAAGGGCATTTGTTTGTGTGTTTATCACAAATATTTGTTCTTGAGTTATGGATGTTAATCTATGTATCTAAGTATCTCTTCTATTTATATCTATTTAAGTATGTATAGTATATCATCGTCTAGTACAAGTACCTACCCATAGTACAAGCTTTGTTTAGGTTGGGGTTAGGTTGATCTGTGCAAGATTGTCCCAAATAGAGTATTTATATTTATTTACTTAGTTATCATAACACTCATAACATAACTTGAGTTATAGTACATTCCACTACAATAAATCTAGTTACTATATATTAACAACTAAGTATACATACATACATATACAACATAAGATACATGTTAGTAAACTATTCTCGGACAGTCTGCGAGTGACTCGGTTTGAGTCTGCACGTTTCTGGCTGGCCAACCAAAGGGCAACCACGCACTCATGCATAAACAGGGTATAGTGCTGGATTACACCAAAGTGGACCGAGTTTCACGGGACGGTTGGCCCTAATATTGGCGACAAAGGAAAAGTTACAGTTTACACATTCAAATACATCTGCCATACTCACATTTTCTTATACTATATAAAATACATGGGAGACCGAGCTTTGCTCGGAAATCATATAAAAACTCAAAAATGCGTGTTTTCCCAGAGATAAGACCTAGGTCGATTTTTCGCCCCCGAAAACCCCCTATATATGTAGCAATTTCATCGAAATCGTTAGAGCCGTTTCCGAGATCTCCGAAATATGTATAAAAATAAACATATAAATAAATAAACAAATAAAGAAATAAGCAAGAATTGCTAGTTTAAAGGTTTATATCTCTTTTTATAAAGCTTTCAGAGACGGGTAGTGTAGATACTTTTGAGTAAGGTACTATTGATGATGACTGAGGAACAAACGTCTGCGATTAACACAAAAATAACCCTTGCCTAGAACCTTGCCTTGAACCCAGGACCTCTTGCTGAGTAGGCAGGGTCAGTACCGACTAGGCTAATAAAGATGCAGTTAAACACATTTGCTTCAGCAATAACAAAACAATTTCCATAAACCTACACGTTGAAATAGAATATCTTAACATAATGATACCATACCAGCATTACAAGACAATAAACCCATCGCTATTGAAGACCCAACAATCGCATTTAAATTCCTAGTACACGGTGAGATATTTCCTACATTTCAATTCTAAACACAGGACATAAACAAGGGAAATTCAATTCCCGGAATGCTGGCTCGAAATCAAAACAAAGCCTTTATAGAAGTCGCGTTTCCTCTTTGAAATAACAAAGTAACGTTCCTTGGCTCATTCCTACCGCTTGCCTGGAGCGGAGCATCGTCTTCGGTATACCAGTGTAAGACTTGTTCAATAAGGGTACCATTACAGCAAATTTACTATTTTTTGTTGAAGCGAAAACTTCTTTAGCGGGGCTGTGCACTTTTTGTGATGGAGAATAAATGTTAAACTCGCCAGAGGTGTCACGTGACCGTAAGACGTAAGACGGACACGCGTGACCTGATCGAAAAACTGTTACTTCAATGTCATTGAGTTTTTCTTTATTGATTTAAATGCCATCTAGTGAGATTCGCTCTAACTGGTATTAATATAACTCGAGTACTAACAATGATGTGCTTAGGGGTTTCAAGTAATGCAACTAAATAACGCTAGATGGCGTTAACCTCAATTATACATAGTACTGCAGACATTTTGCAATAGTGATTGAGTTTTCACTTCTGCCAGCACTCCCGGAGTGCAACCCGTTGTTTTTTTTTATATACCCCAGGGTTGTGGCTGCGGGAATGTTATACACTAGTCAGAAAATGGATAAAAGCTGTAAACAAAGAAACTATTCTATCTAAGCACATTTTCGTAACTATTTCACAATGAACAAAGTTTTGAAATGCCCGCACCCAAAACTCCGGGTATGCTTAATTATTTTCACGCTCTTATAAAAAAGAATGAAAGGCTGTGCTTGGGTCCAGCAGTGTGATGTTTATAGGATGTGACGAAAATGGTTATTTCATACTGCCGTATTCGAACTTCAAGATATTCACAAGAGACGACACGTACTAGATCTATTCTAGATACGTTAAGTTTAGATTTCAACTAGTTCTCTTTTGCAGCGCAATTCGGGCAACCAAATTCACTTTTACGTTAGATAGAGTTAGATATCTAATAGATGTGAATTAGATCTCTAAGCCATATGTTGTGGAAATCGTTCAATAGTATCTCCAGAATCGCGCAAATGTCAAATTTGACAGGTTAGATCTTAAACATATCGTTATCGTATCTTGGTGATGACTAAAAGATATCTTATAGATGTCTATTTCAAAATCCGAATCGGGCCCTTAGTAGGTAGCCAGGAAATAACAAGTACCATAACCAGTACCTATTAAAATAAAAACAAATAGGAAAGTCCCGAGAAGATCCGGTGTAAGAAACTCCGGTATCATTATTACACTGACTGTTGTATTTTTTTTAATTTTTAATTATTTTTTTAATTTATTAATTTAACAAAACACTGTTATTATTGTAAACAGTAATACTACCAGATGCAGGTTTTACAGGAAAAAATTATACAGGATTCTTTGAGGCTAACGCTTTATAAGTGATCAGAATAACATTTCTGAGAACTGCAGTGTCGTCTTTAAGGAGTGTAGTAAGTTTATATGCAATGTTTATGCTCTTAATGCGTTTTAGTAGTAAGAAGAATTGCAGGTGCATCTTGTTAGGTTCGGGCTGACAGACAGAGCCAATTTATTGCTGGACGTGTGTTCTAATTTGGCTTTAATATAACTTGCTTTACTTAAAATACACTTATTTAAACAATGTTTTACAATGTTTTGTATTGTTTTTTGTATGAGCAAATAAATTGTACATACTTACGAACATGCTTTGAAGAATATTTACCAGTTGATACATTATTCTAGCACGAAATAGCACGATTTCAAAATAAACGAACTATTTTACTGGACTGAAAGTCAATGGCACAAAATTCTAGAATACTCACAACTTAAAACAAGGTTGAAAGTGCCCACGATTGGTCAGTTGCCGACGAGAAGGCATTTTCCCGCCTATCCCTTTAACGCAACGACGTTACAAAAAAAAAGACACGACGAAATGTACAATGTCTGCTTATCATGGTAAGAGAGCAGTTACTATTTTTACAATCATCTAGAAGTTGGTCTAATATGCTGCAAAGTCAGACTGTTTCTATAGACAGGCACATATGCTGAGGATAATATATATGTAGGTACTGTCACCTGCAATAATATGTTACACAACGAAGGCCGCAAAAATATCTGACACGATCTTATGTGTAGTGTAGAGCCATAAGATCGTGTCACATATTTTTGCAGCTTTCGAAGAGTAACATATTATTGCAGGTGACTGTACTCCTGCTTTTCATAGACCACTTGTTCATAAACAACAGGTCCGCGAGAACTTAAAGTCGGCACAGTAATAACATAAAATCTCGAGAAGAGCCTAAATAAAATACGGTAAATTCCAGGAGTAAAATATCTCACGTCAAAATTTCATTTTAATTCACGCGAAAATTTCAAAGCCTACGGGGACTAAGCGCTGCCAAATTAAAAGCCTCTACATACCAGGCGAGCATACATAACACAGTGAGCACATTCCCACAGAAAAAAAAAAACTCAAAAATCACAAACAAAACACACTCACACGCACTAGAATCCGCACATTAATTAAAATCGCTTTTGAAATTTTCAAAAAGGAGAAAGGAAAAGTTGAATTTTTCGTAGCGCACGTCTGGAGCGTGTAGCGCACGTCTACGCAGGTTGAGGCCGCGGCACAGACTGGTTGCTATAGCGCCCGTCTACGGGCTACGCCGTAGCTACGCTCGTAGCTGGACGTGTGAAGTACGTTCGAAATGGATGATTCCGCGCCGCTGGACGCTGTGCAAATATTACGAGGGGTTTGATTTAAAGTGTAGTTAAACAAGTCGCGATGGACATGTTCCATTTTAAAGTAGCAATACAATACGACCGACCAAAATGGTATTTACCATATTTCGTTGCACTTGAAACCTGATGTTTAAGTTTAGGTACTTTGTTTTCAAACACCAATGAAGTATCTTTTCTCAATACCTAACAGCTTACTTAAAACGACAGCAAAATTTGGAAAAAATGAGCATTTATCGTTCATTTTGGCTATATTTACAAATTTTGTAATAATGAACTGTAAAGTGTAAAGCTAAAATCAACACTACATACATAGGTATATGTAGTAGGTAAGTATAATATAAAAACCACGTCTTTATTTCAAGATAACTTTAATATTCATTTATATTACAAGGAGTTTTCAGACGAAAGTTACCACAACACCGGCCGTCGGTATTGTCGATTTTTAAATAAAGGTTATATTTTATTAAGATATAAAAACATTTTTTACCAATAAATACTGTGGAATACCCATCCTTGAAGATTAGATTTCTCTTCTTTCCACCGTGTTGTATTATTTGTATTATTTAATGTAATAAATATATATTATATATAAAAAAAAAAAAAATTTACCAAGTCGAACTTCAGTGCTATAAAGTGCAGTGCATTTGGTCATGAGAATGTATGAAATGAAAGTCTAAGCCATATTTTGGCAACAATTTACTAAGTGAAATTACATTCATATAACTGAATGTAACACTTTAAGCTAAGCATCCTACTTGCGTACCTAAATCTAGCGGCACGATAACCCAGGCGGCACAGACAAGACATCCTCTAGACTGAGCATAGTAACGCTACCCCCTCTGCCACTTATACGGTAGTTTTACTCCATCTTAGAGTCAATCCCGTGTCGTGATTGGTCCGTGTCTTTGAACGGACCAATCACGGCACGGGATTCGCTCTCTTCGTCCCCCGCACTCCCGTATTTTTGGCAGCATGGGTTTCATGAAATAATTGCTCTAAACTCAGTCTAGAGGATTCCTAGTCTATGCCCAGGCGGTAACCCGCGGCACGAAATCACTGCCATCTCTATGTTCACTCAGTAAAGGGTTAACACTTTCGACGCCACAACACTGAACGAATTCTTTTTAGAATAGGCATTGATATTGCTGAATTCAAAATGTACTTATGCGCAAATGCTTCAGAAGGGGCTAACACAAAATTTTATATTTTGTATTGACTTAAAAATATGACTAAGGGTAACATTCCATTTCTAACCGCAGCTGCACTACTGGTACTGAACGCGTCGCTGTTACTGTCAATTTCCATAGTAAAATGAACAGTAGTGCAGCTGCGGTTGGAAATGGACCGTCACCTTAAGACAGCACCAAGATGTATTTATTAAATATTATAACTATTTAAAATTTAAATTAATTATTGCTCGATGTAATTTTAGTTATTGTATATACATTTAGTTACAAATTTTATTCTCTAGGGGGGCAGCTGGCACGCCCAGTACCACTACCACCAGTTTGGCACTGACATAAACGTCATCGAGAACGTAATTTACTTTCTATGCATCTCGCTCGTACTCGCATATTAGTGCAAGCGAGATGTATAGAAAGTAAATTACGTTCTCGAAAGCGTTTATGTCAGTTTTGACACTGTCAATGACTCATGGTAGGGGCTCTTGACTGGTACGTTTTTACTTTCGAACTACCGGGCTATGGTAATGTCAAAATTGCATCAATTTGTAAGATTCATATTGACTACAACATGTCACAGTTAACACACATATCAGTAGAGCAATCACTAGGCCCAGCGCGCCCTAGACAAATTGCTGCATAAATTATACTGTAATAAACGGTTATCTTTGGCCATGTATCGCAAGTTTAGTAGTACGTATAATAGGTATATTACGTAATTGAGATATTTTAACGTATTATATTATATATAACCAGCCGCAAAATTACCACAATAAAAAAATCATTATTGATAATGTGTCCGTGATATTATGCAGCTTTTATAAATTTATATCGTAACAAATTATGTACTGTTTAAAAGTTTTAAAACGTAACTATACTTCGTTTCCTAACAAACTTGGAAAAACATTAACCGCAAAAGACAGCGTCATACCGTACCTGTAACAATAAAAAAACATGGAATTATTCACCTTAAAAAAGTTTTGTTAGTATTAATTAATATTAATTAATTCGTTTAATTAATTTTTTTTCAACTAAGTAATACGGACGTTAGAGATCAATTTCATGGTTTGTTATTATTACTTACTTATTATTCTGTAAAATAATTAATGGTTTCAAACATAAATGTTTCTAAGCATAATATGCTCCCATAAGTAAATAATGCATTCAACAAAAAATAATAATAGGTACCTATTAAATTGTCACGCTGTCCACATAGATTCATGACCCACTTTTTGAGGCGACAAGAACTCATCTTCCAAATAAAAAAAATAGTTTTCTAATAATTGCAAAAACTAGTGCATTGTATAGTCATAATTTTATAATACCTAACTAATAATACAAATATTAATATTATAAACCGTATCGAGAGCCTACTCCTTTACTTTTACTAAATTCGGTTAGTTAGTTGATCGACTGTATTGTATTTTATCTACACACATGTCATTAGTGCTCTATAATGCGTTCAGAAACCGTAGGAAATGACCAGCTTTATTACAACCAATTTTACTATGAGAACTTTCTTATCTGTGGTAGTAGGAAAATTTGTACTTTAATGTACATAACGTTATAGATTTTTGTAAGGTTATGAGTTTCAATTTGGAACAGCAGTCAAAACATCAACGTCGTCACGTCAACGAAACGTCAATTTAGTATGTTTTTTTAATATAAACCGCACGATATTTGATCTCGAGTGACATGAGAATAGGGACTTTAAAAAACTACGGATGTGTGACATGCTTGAAAAAAGTTTTCATTCACCACCATTTGACGTACAGTTTATCTTTTAATTAGTTTTATGTATGTGTTTAGATAAAGTAGTGTATGTAACTGTACATAATTAGGCATTAAAACACTCGTGTGATCCTATTAAGAAACTCACTAACGTTCATTTCTTAAACCCACACTCGTATTCTAATGCCTCTCATTATGTAGCAGTCACATAAACTACTATTATTGACCCACTTTACATACAACGGTATCGGCAAAACACAATATAGGTATATTACGCCAGTCTCTAGTAAGTCTCAAACTGGACAGACATCTGACTCATGCGCAATCTATCGCCCACTGCACTATTATCCAATACAAATACAATGCGTAATCATAATCCCCGCAAATAACAACCTCAATAACAACGCATCAAAGTCTCATTCACCTTGCAGATACCTTAAAAGCTAACCTCAATGCCGATTCTTACCTTATCATAAAGCGCTTAAGTCTAATATTCTTTACACATTAGTTTAAGCCAAGGATGAAAGAACAATTGATTGAAACTAATTTTTTACCGTAAATGTAAGGCGTTAGAGTTGAATTTTGTATATGCAAGGTTTTGAGATTTCTATGAATGAATGGACTTGTGCGCCCACGCGCAGGCCTTGAGAAAATCATTGTTTTGTTGCAATACGCGTTTTTGGTGACGCAAATATAAATAAATCTAATCTATTAGCTTGATAGCTTAGAATTACACAATTGGTATTTGTCTCTACGATTTGGATTTAGTAGGTAGCAGTGTTGGCCGAAAGTTAATGCAAATTGAAAATGCTGGCCATTAACCATTATAAATTGAATCGTAAACTATAATCGTCCGATACGGTTTAAGGTTCAATTTATAATGGTTAATGGCCAACATTTTCAATTCGCATTAACTTTCGGCCAACACTGGTAGGTAGGTAAGTAGTCAGTAGCAGAAGAAGCTAAGCGGGTCAGGTGTTCAAAATGATCTGAATCCGCTCGTATTTTTAGCGAAAAAGTTGTGTTTATACAATTTTGGTTTGACCCATCTAATAAGTACATACTTACTTTTTCTACCAACTGTATGTATTTACCGACTAGGGATTGCTCCCGGTACTGGTTTTCTATACAAATACAGTGCCGGAACCGGGAAATTCCCGGTTCTCGCCATACAAACTCAGTACGGGAGCAATCCCTATTACCGACTTCTGGCTTTCCGAGATTCAGTTTTTTTAACATACTACGAAAAACACCAGAGATACTTGTCTTATTGTCAAATTATTAAT
The DNA here is from genome assembly GCF_948474715.1 of Cydia amplana. NCBI lineage: Eukaryota > Metazoa > Arthropoda > Insecta > Lepidoptera > Tortricidae > Cydia > Cydia amplana. Next base: position 8,316,101 of record NC_086081.1, on the reverse strand, counting down.
TAGCTATCTTAAAAACTGCTGACATAACATAGTGTTTACACAATACATGGTGTTTGAGCCGAGAGGATACAGGATATCTGAGGTACCTCCAATACAATTAAATGGCTCACTACTGGAGAGGGTAAATAGTTTTAAATACCTAGGCCATATTGTTACATCCGAGATGAGGGATAATATGGACATAGAGCGGGAACGGAGGGCCCTATCTGTGAGGGCGAACATGATCGCCCGTAAGTTTGCTCGATGTACAAAAGAAGTTAAAGTCACATTGTTTAGAGCCTTTTGTACATCCTTATACACATGCAGCTTATGGAGGTGTTATACGCAGAGAGCATATGGAGCCCTTCGGATCCAGTATAACAACGCGTTCCGGGTGCTGATGGGGCTGCCCCGCTTCTGTAGCGCATCTGGGATGTTTGCGGAGGCGCGTATGGATTGCTTTTATGCGACCATACGTAAGCGATGCTCATCCCTGGTGCGCCGGGTGCGGGCCAGCCCCAACCCTATCCTGCGCTCTATTGCGGACAGGTATGACTGTATGACTGTCCATACTTGAGGCACTGCTGTGAGATGCATGTTTCTTGCAGTCCATATTATGTGTAATTTAATTTATTAATTAGGAACTAACATTAGAGTTAAGAATAAATAATGTATACTAACAAATTATATGAGTCATGTTACTTGAATTTAATAAATGAAATTAAATTAATTATAGTACAACAGCAGATAAAACAGAAAAGGTACCTAGTTACAATAATTTCATACGATTAATGAACTCAATCGCTTATTCAAGGAAAAATAATATTGTTGCATAAATTGTCGAATTGGTGACCAATGACGGAATTCAAAATCCAGAATAAACAATTATTAAATTAAATACGCGGTTGTTAACAAAACAAAAGCTAATTACAAAAACAAACTATGCATATCAGTACCCAATAACAATAACCAAGCACTCGATTAATTCATTTTATTAATATCGTTACTCCACATAGTGAACATTACCGAATTCACAAACTTACTTGAACAGCAATTCACACGAAAACCGCTCTTACACAACAGCAATACAGATAATGTCATAAGTATAAAATAAGTTGGTGTTTTGCGTAGATTTGCAAATTATTCCATGCAGGCATTTATCACAAATGTAGTCCTTATACTACGGCAATACGGCTGTTATGGTGTGTAGATATAAGCTTGTGTTTTAACGAAGAGTGGTTGGCGGCTCACCAAACCAGAGTATGGTTTTTGCAGTTGTTGGCAATTAGCGCAAAAAAATGTCGCCGGCAAAGGAACATCTGCGGCACTGAAATATGAATGTCTATGTTGCTGTAGGTATGGAAATGGAACAAATATGGATTTAGAATGTTATTGCCGCAAAAAACTGGGAAATTTACGGCTGTTTTGTAATATTCTGTAAACTAGGTGATCTGCGAATATGCCCAAAGTGTTTTCACTTTTGTTACTTATTAGGTTTCCAATATAATATTTATTGTTTAGTCTAGATTCGTGAATCAACATCATAATAAACTTTTCCTCAATATAAACAATTTTCCACTGAACAATACAATATCATCAAGGCCTGAATTATTTACAAATCTATGTGATATCTTTGTCTAGTAATTCTAATATCTTAGCCAAGATTCAGAGCTGGTAATGTTACACTAACTGCAGCTAGAAACACAATCACCTCACTTAGCTAAACACAGCTTAGCTAGCTAAGCCGGACAGCTTAATATAGTGTTATGGAATTTTAATTGAAGCTGTGATAAATAGCTGAGATTGGTATGAAGCGAAGAGAGGAAGTAATGTGTGTGATAAGATAAATCAAGGAAATTTTACAAGTGAGATTGTAAACTATGGCAACTTTTAGATCAAAACGAACATAAAAATATGTTAGATGATGATGATGTAGAATATTTTAATTCTTGAATATTTGCCTTATAAAAATAATAAGTATAAATCAATATTAACAATTATACCTATACTTTTAATTCAAAAATAAAAATAACTTTTCATTTTGTGATTTTAAAAATCTTCAGCTACTTAGTACTTACATCAATTTCTAAAACCATTTATATTATAATACATGTACCCAGGAAAATATAAAATATAAATAAATAAAAAAACACAAAAAGATTTATAGCAGAGCGTGGTTTCGATCCACGGACCTCTGGGTTATGGGCCCAGCACGCTTCCACTGCGCCACTCTGCTCTATATCCGAGCGGGCGAAATTACCGTCCGCTTACTATGGGCGATGACTAGGCGCGCTTGTGGTGTGACGTCACGAAGCGTTGTTATACTATTGCGATATATTACATCATCTAACGCGTGTATTTCATTGTTGATAAAGCATTTTTATGCAAAGACTATATATAACTTTACTTTTAAATCCACGTACGTAGTCACTACTAAATATTTAGTATATTTACATCGGAGAAACCGAGGTGTTCATAAATATCTAAGAACCTCGACTTTAATGTCAAGAAGTTAGTGTGTGTTTCTTAATACATACATACTTTTAGCAACGTCTTTTGTTACATATGTAATTTATCGGCTAACACAGTTATTTCCTGTGAGATAATATAAAGGGTCGGCAACACGCATGTTACACCGCTAGACCTGTTAACTATCATAGGTTAAAATGAAAAAAGTACTTAAGTACCTACTTTTGGTTGCCAAGTGAAGATAAATGTGTAAAGGGCTTAAGTTCGCCTTTGTACTGCCTATCCTGAGCCATATTTGTGTTCTGTATTTTTTACAATAAAGAGTTTATACATACATACATAAATTAAATTTTGCATGTACTATAAAGGTAGTTACGTAGAAGGATATTCAGTACAAAGTAGTATAAAATGTTATCCGTCACTATGAGGTGGGAATCCTCATTTTTATGACAGCTAAGGTCGGTTAGACCCTTCTCTCTAATGATCAACTACACAATGTAAGGGTTTCTGCCCGGATGTTACACTACGTCATTTTAACCAGGGATGTTGCGGATGCAGATTTTTTGACATCCGCGGATATTTAAAGGCTCACATCCGCGGATGCGGATGCGGATGCGGATGTCAAGATTAGGTACTTAGAAAACGTCAAATATTACATTTTTAGTATTTTTTTATTTAAAAAACCGAAACGTTTAGTATTTGAGCAAGAATATAGGTGCGTTATATTTAATAAACAGTAACTACGCCGACTTTTCTGGATCTAGACCTTTTCGTTATAGGTAATGACGACATTACCTAGCACTTACGCCGCCGCTAAGACGTTCCTGTACCGACTTGTTCGACATCCGCATCCGCATAAGCTCCGCATCGATTTTATGCGGATGCGGATGCGGATGTTGAAAATAATGCGGAAGTTCCGCGGTTGCGGATGCGGATGCGGATGTTCGCAACATCCCTGATTTTAACACGAACTGGTTTATGTCGTGAAGAGCCAAGAAATTATTATTGGTACATATTATGGGTTTAAGCAATAGGGTATTGGTGATATCGTCGGGTGACAAGTAAAAGTCACTAAGTACTATCAAAAAATTAAAGTAACAATGCACTTTATTACACTTGTAACACGGTTTATTGTCCAATAATTTCAATGATGTTAGTTAGTGACTTTTACTTGTTACCCGACGATTATGTAAGTAATGAAAAGCTAAACATAATACTTTAGGTACTAGATACTTAACAAGTAACAGCCGAATTAGTTTTGTTAATTCATTGTGTCTGGCATTTGAGTATTTTGCATCGAGGTTTTAAGTATGTGAGATGTTACGCTAGTTATTACAAATTACACACATTTCTACTAATTGTTTTATCCCACTTTAATAATATAAAGAAAACTTTATCGACCAATATTTTCAAACGTTACAATAGGCTACATGACAAATTTTCATTTATATAACGGCTTTGTTTTTAGCATCAAATGTCTCTATGGGACCCATTGCATTACAGCAATACAAAAGTCAGAAATGATAGTCAAAGTCCGACAGTCGTACTTCACTCCGGAAACGCCCCGAACAAATTGACATATGAACGTGACGTCAAGGTCTCTGAGAGCGCATCTTGAAGTATGAACAAAACAAGAAAATTGCGTTTTTATCGGTGAAATATTGCGTTTATGTATAAAGTTGCTATACAATCTTTTTTTGGGTAAAATGTGAAGAATCAAATGGTCCTTACTTATTTCATTTTTAGAAGTTAAAAAAAAAACATAAATTTTGAAACTTTTAGGTGCTGTATTTTTGTATTATTTCCATACTTATATTTTTTTTGATTTCCACAATATTGTGATTAATTGCACATTTGCTATCTATTTTACTAGATTTTGTTATAAAATTCAACATGTGTCATCATCCCTATTGTGACCTATGATACAAAAGCTTACAAATACCTACTATTTCTGGCATAACATCATCCTAACCTCGCTGCATGTATCAAAGTAATGCAAAATGAAAATGGCCCCAATTTCCGCGCAAAAATAACACCTGTCCCGCCGTGCCCAGGCGTGGGCTAATGGTGGGGAGATTTATCTCGGCTTGGCGGGATATATCATTAGAGGTGTTGTTAGACCGACATACGTGTATTTACATATATCAGGCTTTTATTTGGGACACGTGTACTCTGTTTTTCGCGCCATCCTATAGAATTTTTTTTTTTATTTCTTCTAATAAAGCTATTTCTTGTTGTTATTCTGTCAGGTCAGCAGCAAAGAGACAATAAAAAAAAAATTGTATATTTCAGACTTATACATCCATAGTGTTAGTCTACTTACATCGAAACTTAGAAACTAGATGTTAGTACCTACATATAGTAATAGTAGCATAGTTTGTTAGAAGACAATGTACACCACCTTCTCCTGACACGTTGCGTAGACGACCCTGTAGCCTGTATAGAAAGGGTTTATAAGTATCAAAAACAGCATGTTTGGAGAATTTAAATGCCTAAAAATCAGGTTTTAAACCACGGCAACGAGTGACAAGAAAAAGTTGATTCACCCATAAATGTATATCTTGGAAGTAAAAAACTGAAAGAATATTATTATTTAATTTCGTAACGAATATCATGCTTGGGCTAATGTTTAGTGCTTAAGTGTGATTGGTCTTAGTTGTTCTAGATCTTCCTTATTGTTATTTATTGAACTGGGCTGTTTGGAAAAGGGCTTTGCAAAAAGTTTACACTTTTCACCATTCTGGAATTGTGTAAAAAGGGGTGAATGAGCAAATTAGGAGTGAATGGGTAAATTAGTGATAGGTACCTAAAACCATACCATCTTGTATACCTATGTATATAAAAAGTGAGCAGCAAAATAATAACATGAACAAACCACGATTAATCATGTATAGGTAGGTGTTAGATAATCCCCAGACTTCAAACACAAGCAAATGTGAATTTCGCTTCATTACCATCCTCTAATGACCGTTCATTATTATACGACGGATAAGATATCCCGCTTTGCTCTGTAGGTACCTATTCCTCACGCTATATGATAACCAGTATATTCGTACCCCCAATTACATACACTTGATATATACATCGAGCTCAATCTTGCACTGGTGAGAAATAACACTCCAAAATTAACACAGCATGCGCGTCCGAAAGCTCCATAATTCAAGCGCATTATCACGACTTTTCGAGCCAGTGACCACCGACGACCACTCTAATCTGACCTTACAAACAAATCACTGCTATAAAAACTACTACCAAGCATCCTCATACTGCGGTAAATAGAGGTCAGGCAGCACTGGTCTTGTGATTTAACCACCGGTGTAAGATGGACTACTGCGTACCTCTATCTCGCCTTCTTTTGTTTGCCGCTAGGGCTAATGTTATGGGTCAGGTTACGTTGGTATTGTTTTGCTGTAGTAAGTTACATGGTTTGAGTGACACGGAGTGGAAGCAATGGGTTATTGGATAGGGTCTATCAGGGGCAATCACGGCAATAGGGGTAGTACAGCTATGTTGAGATTGAGGATTATTCGTGGATTTATTTTTGACTTGGTCAGTTGCCTAAAAGTCAATAAGCGTGTAAAGATAAAGATATATACATTATATACCTAATACTCTTGGATTGGTGGGTAGGCATAGAAACTCAAACACACATCATCATATATTAATATTTATTTTAAATAGTAAAAGTATATTTTATTGCCTAAATTTTGAATTTAATTAATGACTTGTTGATCAGTCCTACCTACCAGCAGTTATCTTCTTCCATCTCACTTTCTTTGATTAAATAACACTGTTACTAGTTTTGTTAACTGTCACTTCACCACAAAATTACAATGGATTCCATCAAGACCTCAATAGCGGAGTTGGGAGCCTCATTCAACGCAAGGATGGCAGAGTTTCAGGGCCAGATTGAGAAGGCTAACCCGGAGAGTCCCACAGTGTCATCTGTTGCTGCACAGTTCAGTGCTTTCCGAGCATTTATACTGAAGGCTATCGAGACCCTGCAGCAACAGGTTGAGTTCCTGATCCAGCAAGTGGACAGCATGGAGATGCGGTCCAGGCGCAAGATCCTACTATTTCATGGGGTGGCAGAGGCGGACAACGAGGACTCTTCAGCGCGGATTCTGGACCTGCTAAAGGTGCATCTCAAAATAGATTTGATTGCTGACAAGATTGCTCGAAGTCACCGTTTGGGTCGTCCACGTAGCAATAAGACCAGATGCATTCTGGTAGAGTTCAGAAACCTTTCTGACCGCAATGCCATCTGGGCTGCAAAAACTGCTTTGAAAGGGACTGGTGTCGTCATCTCCGAATTCCTGACCAAGCCGCGGCACGACGTCTTCATGATGGCCAGGGAGCGTTTCGGAGTTCGAAACTGCTACACGCGAGAAGGCAGCGTGTTCGTCCTGGTCGGGGATGGCGATCGTCGCTGTGTTACATCTCGAGCCGACCTCGACAAGATCCAGGTCACACAACCGCCTAAAGCCGGGCCTGCTGCTGGAGTTGACGGTGCAGTCGGGCTTGCGGTAGATCAACAACCAGGTGAGCCGGGCAAGAGGTCGAGAAAACCGGCAAATCGTTATTAATATATTTTTCTATAAATGTCTTGTTTTAACTTCTGTCCTTGGTCGTGTAATGTTTTGTAATGTATTATACCCTCGTCTATTGTTTATGTACCTAACGAATTCCTCAAATTAGTCGGTTTATATCTATTTTTGCTGTTAACTTCACTTCAATTTAATTAGATAGTGAATTAGATTAACCATAACAAACTGTCAATGTCACTTGCTTGTAGGACTGACGTGTGACGCTTGAATGATCAGTGTTACCAGTGTTATAATTACGTTCCGTTTTTGCTAAGTATATTTTTAATTTTTGTGCTAAAAATTGTATAAGATACTGCTGGCGGGTAGCCGGATTTTCAAAAGTAGTATTTTTAAGCGTTATATATTTATTTATAATAATAATTATTATTTTTATTTATTTATAAAAGGTAATGTCCTGTATGTCTATCAATGATCAAAGTGATCTTAGCGATTTTGTTTCTGTTTCATCTAACGATAGTTTTCATAGTCTTCCTCCCTCTCTTTATGACCAACTCAACCAACAACTTTCTGACTTTCCAAAAAACTTTAATATTGTACACTTCAACGCGCAAAGCATCCCCGCTCATTTCAATGACTTTTTATTAACTTTCGAGGACAGCAAGATCGATGCTATTCTTGTGTCCGAGTCTTGGCTCAAGCCTTGCTTACCCTCCACCAGTTACTCCCTTCCTGGTTTTTGTCTCGTACGCAATGATCGCTCTGGCAGGGGCGGTGGTGGGGTTGCGATCTATCTACGTTCGCACATTCCGTATTCCATTGTGGGCATGTCCACTGAATCATTATCTTCTGATGCCGCAGAGTATTTATTTCTTGAATTGAGCTTATCTCACTCTAAAATTCTTCTCGGTGTTTTTTACTCACCCTCTCTGCACGTTAACTATTTTGTTTCTTTTGAGAAATTTCTGGAGGACCTAATGCCATCTTACGATCATCATATTATAATGGGCGATTTCAACACGTGCTTGCTCAAAAATGATTTTCGCTCTAATTCTCTCAAAGCACTTGTTGAGGCCTGTAATATGGTTATCTTGCCGTCAGGTCCAACACATTATTTTCCAAATTGTTCTCCATCGCTTCTGGATCTCGCCCTCGTTTCTTCCCCCGATCATGTTGGGGGATTTACTCAATTTTGTGCTGATGCTTTTTCCTACCACGATTTGTTATTTCTATCTTATAAAATTCGTCCACCTAAACATAAGCCGAAAGTTCTTCTGCAGCGCAATTTTGGTAGGATGAGTCTCGATAAGCTCCGTGAAGATGCCTTGCTTATTGACTGGAACTCGATACTGCTTTCTGGTAGGGTTAATGATAAGGTGGCTCTCTTTAACGATACCTTAATTAAGCTTTATGATATACACGCTCCTATACGCCCAGTCAAGATGAAGCACGTCCCCGCCCCCTGGCTTACCGAAGACATCAGGCGTCTTATAGCTAGGAAAAACTTGGCCAAATCGAAGTTTAAGGGGAACCCCTGTGAAAAGAATAAAGCTAGGTACCATGCTCTTCGAAATAGATGCAGTACTGTGTGTCGTGATGCCCAAAGGCGTCACTTTCACAGTGCAGTAGAGAATGGGGAGCCAGCTAAAGTCTGGAAGTTCCTAAGGTCAGTAGGAGTTGGGAAGTCTTCTCAAACTTCCGTTAGCAAAGATCTAGACTTACTTCAGCTTAACCAACACTTCTCAACTTCTGCTACCTTCTCTGGGCCAGTTAAAACTAAAACTCTCGACCATCTTTCAAGTTTCTCTGCTCCTGACTATCCTCCTTTTGCACTTACTCAATTGACTGAGGGAGATGTTAAGAAAAACGTATTAGCCATTTCGTCCAATGCCGTAGGAGTTGATAGTATTAGCCGGACAATGATTCTTCCTCTTCTTGATTTATTGGTCCCTATCATTACTCATATCCTTAATAGCTCTATTTCCTCTGGCATTTTTCCTTCTGCTTGGAAAGATGCTGATATCATCCCCCTTCCCAAAAAGTCCAATCCATCTTCTTTCTCAGACTATAGACCCATATCTATTCTTCCTTTTCTCTCTAAGGTTCTTGAGCGGCTGGTACATCAGCAGCTTACGTCCTTCTTAAACAGGTATGAGCTCATGAATCCTTACCAGTCTGGTTTTCGTTCCGGTCACAGTACAGTCACAGCCCTTGTCAAGATTACTGATGATATTCGGGCCGGAATGGACAACCGTAGACTCACTGTACTATCGCTGTTAGATTTCAGCAATGCATTTAACACAGTTGATTTTGATGTTTTACTTGGCGTAATGCGTTCTCTTAACATTTCTCCTTCAGTCATTGATTGGTTTCATAGCTATCTTGAAGGCCGTCGGCAACGCGTGAAAGTAGATTCCTCTTGTTCTTCGTGGTGCAGCACGTTGGCCGGTGTACCGCAAGGCGGCGTGTTGTCTCCTCTCCTATTTTCAATATTTATTAATAAAATTACTAGTGATATTTCCTCTTCATACCACCTCTATGCCGACGACCTCCAAATTTACTCGCAGTGTGCAATTAGTGATCTCTCTCAAACTATTAGCTCCACGAACCGGGACTTGGAATCCATCTCCAGTTGGAGTAAACGCTATGGACTGAAAGTGAATCCGGCTAAAACGCAGGCCATAATTTTAGGTAGTCCTCAACTCACCTCTCGGATTGACTTGCACAGCTTACCAGCCATAGTGTTTGATGGCGTCCAGGTTCCTTATTCGAGTCAAGTAAAGAATCTCGGTATTCTAATAGATCGTACACTTTCGTGGATACCACAGATCAGTGAGACCAGTAGGAAATTGTTTGCTTCCTTGGGGTCACTTCGTAGAGTTCGTAACTTTTTGCCGCTTGCCACCAAAATTGCACTTGCACAATCTCTTCTTCTTCCCATACTAGATTACGCCGATATTTGTTACCTGGATATTACGGAGGACCAGCTAAACAAACTAGAACGATTACAAAATGCTTGTATTAGATTCATATATGGCCTGCGCAAATTTGACCACGTCTCGGAATTTCGAACCAAGCTCAGGTGGTTGCCAATTCGTCTGCGTCGCTACTCTCACATTCTCACCCTTCTTTATAACATTCTCTTCAACCCCACTACCCCCCCTTACCTTAAAGAACGTTTTAAATATCTCTCTTCTGCGCGGTGTGCGGAGAAACATCTCCTTGCTCCTCCTTCTTCTTCTTCTAAATTTTATAATACCTCCTTCACTTTTCGGGCTGTTCGATTGTGGAATGCTTTGCCGTCGGATATAAGATGCGCCAAATCCCTTTCCATATTTAAAAATCTTTTAAAATCCCATTACCTGTCACTGCCTTAATTTGCTTTTATTTATTTATGTATGTGTATATATATATATATATGTATGTATTTTATATATTTATTGTATTTACTTAAAATAATTCTTCAATATATCTTTTTATATTTATTCTTGATATGTGAGGCTATTCTATTAGTACTCTACGTAATCTCGTATCAGCACTACTCGTTCATTGTTGTAAGTTATTGGTTTCCTGCTACCCAAAGGTTGTCTGGAAGAGATCGCTTTTGAGCGATAAGACCGCCTGTTGTTACCTAATGTAATGTCTGTTCTTTCTCTGTATTCTTTTTCATCATGTGGTGCACAATAAAGAATATATTATTATTATAATCTTTATTTATTTCAACTCTTAGGCTAGGTTATTTTATAATATGGATATAAAAATAAAATACAAAAACACTTACAAAAACAATACAAAATACATATAAACATATTATAAAAAACCTAACCTAGGGTGCCGCCAGCAGCGGGGCAAGGCCCAAGCTGCCGGTGGTCAGGGCTGCAGAGAGAGGAACCGGCGGACTATCCGCGCCGTGTCCAAGATCACCGCCTTCTGCATCTGACCCTTGATCCAACCACCTAGCGAGAGTCTCTCAAGATGTTGGTCGAGACTCTTCGCTATTAGACCGTTCGCTGAAACAACTATCGGGACAATGATCGTCGAATCAACATCCCACATGGCGGTTATCTCGTGAGCCAAGTCTAGGTACTTACTAGACTTGTCCTTCTCGGCTTTCACGAGATTCTCATCATGGGGGATGGTGATGTCAACGAGCACGGCCCGGCGTTGCGATCGATCTATTATCACAATGTCAGGCTTATTGGCTACAATAGTCCTGTCAGTGATGATAGATCGATCCCAATAGAGCGTGGCACGACCATTCTCGAGAACTGGCGCAGGTGAATACTTGTAGTACGGTACTTCGCGGTTCACAAGGCCGTATAGAAGAGCAAGCTGCTGGTGAATAATCCTGGCTACGAGATTATGTCTGTGCAAGTACTCGCCGTTAGCAAGATGAGAGCAACCGGAAATGATATATTATTATTATTATTATTATTTGTATCTCCTTTTTTGGGATCACGGGCCTATAAATCCCGGTCTTTTGATAGGCTTGCGTGGGGATATAGATCCAACACGTAGAGGCCCTTTGGAGAGTTTTAATGTCATGTAGAACGCCTGCTGGGACCCGTTTACAGGTGCAACAATAGACACCCATGAACCGGTCTCAGCAGGCATTGGGACTATTGTAGAAAAAAAGTGCTCAGAATACCGGTCTATGGATTGAAGTTTGGGTGGACTATGAGACTGGGCTATTGCAAAGACGTACGGACACCTGCCATAACAAGGTTTACACAAGTTATCGAGGCAGGTGGTGACTTGCCGCGCACTAGATGGGCCCCTGAAACTGCCGTCGCGAAGACGACCAGGAGCAACATCGGTGTGAGCGGCTCAGGGGTGTCGAGAGGTGTACACCGCTTTATACCCAGTGACTGTAAACAGCCACTGTGCCAACTCGCGCTTACGCAAATTTCACTTCCACCCCTGGAGCATATAGCTCTAACGACTCCTCTCTGGACGGCCAATTAAGGCAAGCCAGAGCCGAGAGTCCTGCGGGTCCCCTTGGGGTTCCACTCCAACCGACGAAGACACGCCGGAGACGGAGACTCTGACCGACTCTCTGGAGCACTCGGGTCCGTGGGGTCGTTACTCCCCAACAGCTCGCCACAAGCTGCCCTGCGGGCTTATTATTATTATTATTACTCTTAGATAGTTGCCTGTCCGTAATGCAACTTCTTTAATAAGTACCTACATTATAAATGTAAATGTATTACGAAGTTTTGGAGCGATGGACCGCAGGCAACCAATTCGTTTTCCATACATAGCAATGTCATACGTCAATTGTAGTATTTGTACGACCAAGAATAAGGCACATATAGTATTACTAGCGACCCGCGCCGGCTTCCCACGGGTTAACAAATTATACATAAACTTTCCTCTTTAATCACTCTATCTATTAAAAAAAACCGCATCAAAATCCGTTGCGTATTAGTTTTAAAGATCTAAGCATACTTACATACAGACAGACAGACAGACAGCGGGAAGCGACTTTGTTTTATACTAAGTATGTAATGTAGTGATTCATAATTTTCATAAACATCTGCCAAATCTAGCAGACCGTTGATAATCGTTTGTTTCTATCCGTCATTTCAACATTTCTGTTTGTTATAAAGAGACAAAAATTTAAAAGAGGTTTGTAAGAGTTTGCTAAGTTTTATGAATATAAGGGGTAAGGGGGTAAGAATATTTACGACCCATCTCCTGCGATCGCACTATAGTATATTCAAAATAACACCACAAAGAGCATTGTGCAGCGAAAACAGTGTTATCACCTAACGGGTTAATTGCATTTGCAAAGGTGAGTTATGGCGTCCGGGGGGTTAACTGCGTCTGGACATCGTCGCTGAAATGTAATAACGTGTTTACAACTATCTACAGGGTGAAAAGGAGTTTGGGGCTTAAATACAAGTTTTTGAGGTGTCTTTTTATACTGAACAAAGTTTTCCATGGCACCGATGTCAAAATATTGAAAAAAAAAACCTTTTATTTACACGTAATGGGCCCTTTCGTCTACTTCGGGGTCTCAAGGTGTCCATTAGATGCTTTTTCGTGATTTGGTTAGACCCATCGGGAAATTTGGTTAGTGACCATCTCAACACATGTTTTCAGGATCACGAACCCAAATTCACCCAGTATTTTACATTTCACAATTACTTGATATTCTTTTACCAATAAATTTTTTTTTTATAAGTAGTACCTAACTATAAGAAAACAAACGCAATAAATTAAACGCAAATCAAAACATGCCAACCGAAGTAAATCAATTAGAATTTATAGCTCTGGATTATAACAAAATGCCATCCAATCTATAGATTAAAATCCAATGTCACGCCTTATCCTTTGTGCATGAAAACCTGGTGCGAAAATCTACAATGTTATGTGAAAGCTTGTATTGTATTGTAAAATTTGTCATAAGTATTTCCACTTTCCACTTCGACTTTCGATTCGTTAGATTTCAAACAGGAAAAGTTTGTTGGTTTTGCCATTTTGTACATAAGTTATCAATACAGTCCTTATATCAGTAAATCAGTATATAAAATCAGCAAAGGGGCTCCAACTGCAGTAGTTGAAGACCCTTATCACTACCCTACTTCGCTAAATATGCACATATACTTTTGTTCTGAGCTTGGAGCAAGGCCATGTCTTCAGGAGGTCAGAATGGCGTGACGCCAGGATTATGAAAACCTCTTTGAATATTGGGGGTGCCTTATGGCAACAGCATAATAAGACTCTTTTGGACCCTCAAAGTTTTTATGGAGTTGGTATTGCCTTCCAATCGCACCTACTCGTAGAGCTTGTTCCATCATACTTATCCGTATACCGGATGATAATCTGTGTTACAAGATATAATTGAAACAAGTCAAATATGAAATTTTGTAAAAACACCGTCCAAAAACGCGAGATTAATCCGTCAAATTTCCATAACTCTCAATTACATTTGGATTTAAAATGGCCGCCATGTGCGTATTGAAAAAAGAATAAAAACCGAATGCACATGTGCGGCCTGCAGACGAGTCATAACGGTTTTTATGGATTTCTAGTTATTTATGGGTAGTTATGGAAAAACTGGGTAGATTTCATCATCGTTATTCGTCATTAAATGGGGCTTTTACGAAATATTGCAATGCCGAAATTAAAATATTTCCAAGTAGACTTTATAATGAAATACACTGTGTTTTTTATAGAAACGTTGTTGTTACCTAACGTTGTTTGTTTACCTTTCAAGATTGCTTCGAAGCAGAAACTTCCAATATTTGAAACCAAACTTACCTACAGCGCTTGCAACTATATACTCTGTCTGTAGTAAACATGCTCAGTATAATACAAAATAACAGGAATTATTAATTAAATTTTATAAGTACCAGAAAGTCGTCACAGAAAAGTCGTTGTGAATGTTAATATCAAATGCTATATGTTTCAGCCCTAAACTGAATACAATCTTTAAATTTACATAGGTATACATAGTATGCACTTACCTGCATTGTTCCATAGTTTATCAGTGAAGTTGAAGCAAATTGCACTATGTATTTATCCCAAGGCTATCATGTATGTCAATATATCTATACAAGCCTAACTTAGTCAAAGTGCGGTCTTATACAAATCAGCCCGCCTGTGTCCTGCTCATATTTACTCAATGTTTGGTACATAATCCCCTCGGAACAGTTTGGGTGTTAATATGAAGCTGATGTCTCGGAACAGTCGGAACAATCCACATGCGATTTTGAATCTAAATGACAATCCTATTTTAATTATCTTAGATTTAACTTCTGAATTGTAAGAATTCGTCCTTTTTAGGAAAATCTTTAAATGTCATCTGTTTTATACCTTTCGCATAAAATAGCGTACAAACTTATATTTGTAGTTGTAGTCTCGTCGTAGTTTTGATGGTGACTGTACCACAGTTTGTCTGATAGTCCCTCGACACATGTCGCTCGGACACGTCGACAAACAATCGATATGTTAATGCTGTTAGCGCCCCTGGAGTAGTCGGCTTAGCGCGCTGAAGGGGTTACATAGTTTGTCTTCGGCGGCACGTGTTTCTCGCTATTACCGGAGTTACGGCTTGACTGCAACTTGGCTAAGTCCATGCTAAACACGGAATGTGATATCACAGCTCAACGTGCAATAAAGTAGCAGTATGAAGTGTAAGTCAGTAATAAAGGTTACGAGCTTTTAAATTGCAGGGAGCGAAAAGAGTCGCCTCATAAGAATATTCTTTACCTAAAGCGGCAATCGAGTTTGATATTCGTCTCTAGAAGGTCATTATGCGCTGTAACATGACACCTCCATTAGTTGGCGACGGTTAAAATGTGACACGACATATCGATGTCACTCTTGAGTGCTATAGGGGATTGAAGGCAATTTTAGGTGTTTTTCGTATGAGCTGATGCAGACTACTTAAGGGTATATTTTGAAGAAAATGTTAGTCGTTTAGTTAGTGGTACCTATGCTGGGTTTGTGACTACTTTGCCTAATATCTTTTATCAATTACTTTTAACTATATAGTCAATTTTGAACTATCGTACACAGATGGTCCGTTTTGCCCGATTGTCCGGCATTCAATTGAAATAGGTATACTTTATTCATATAGGTCTACCAACAAGCACTTATGAGTTCTGACACATTTGAAAGTTACAAGAAAATCTATAAATCTATCTATCTTTGAAGGGAGACCTACCTCTGTCTCTCAAACGTAGGCTCATGGACATGTGCATACTTCCAGTCCTCACCTATGGTGCTCAGACTTGGTCTTTGACGGAAGCTCAGAAGTCCAAACTCGGGGTTTGTCAGAGAGCTATGGAGCGCAGCATATTAGGTGTGAAACTAAGGGATCGCATCCGGAACACCACGCTGCGCTCTAAAACTCAAATAATAGATGTAGCTCGAAAAGCGGCCAAGTTAAAGTGGGACTGGGCTGGTCATGTCTGCCGCATGCCGTATGACTTATGGGCCAAGATAACAACAGAGTGGGTGCCCCGTGAGTCGAACCGGGGATCCGGCAGACCTCGTCGGCGATGCATCGCGATGGGGGGATAACTTAGACTCCTTTTTGAGCGACACTGGCCAGATGTAGCTCAAAATCGGGAGGAGTGGAAGAAGAGGGGGGAGGCCTTTGCCCAGCAGTGGGACACAATAGGCTCGCAATAATAAATAATAATAATAAGAAAATCTATACACGATCTCATTTTGACATTGATTTAGAGTTATCTCGCTGCGAATGATATCAAATTGACATAGTCGAAGGTCAGTCAGAAAATTGCGAGTACACTTCTGAATGAGAAAAGCTCAGGACCGGGACGAGTAGCGTACCCGAGGCCTATGCTTAGGGCTGCCATCCGTTCCGGGTTCCCCCGGATTTGTTCTCGTTTTGTCTGGGTTCTGAGCTCCTAAATCCGGGGATTTTACACTTTTATCCACATTGCCAAATTTTAGAGATAGCAACCCTACAAACCCTTACCTATGCTCTGCAGTGGTAGACTAAAATGATAATTATGATGGGTCGAATTTCAGACATATACATCATGCTAATGGGACGAGAAATAGCACAAGGACGAATCAAACCAGTATAAGTGCACTTTAAAAGTTATTCTTCATCTCGAGCTCATGTTAAGCTGGTCCGTTCAAGAACCCGATTTGTGCAAGTTCCTCTACCAATAGGAATACGTGGGCAGTTCACGCGTCCTGCCAAGACAATACATTAGCTAATGAGGGAACAACGAGACGGGACAAAGGTTTCTGTTTTTCCTCTTACGACACAATGTGTTGGCTCCTTTGTACTTCATTGGGATAATGACAAATTAACCGGGAAGAGTTTCTTGTTAAAAGATACGAGACAATGTATATGGGTAAGCCGCAATTAGCTTGTAAAATTCTTTAGTTGATGATTGTTGTATTAGAACAAATTAAATTATTTTCAGAAAATATTTTAATTAGGTACAGAAATTTACAAACTTAATATACTTAGGTAAATATAAAAATTAATGGTATTGTATGCATTTAGGCCATAGGTACCCGGCTGAATGTACCTAGTACGCTGCTGGCGTTCCCTCTTTGTACCGCTAGCGAGATACTCTCGATTAAAAATGCGCCGGACCTGGGGTCGCCGCTTTTCTCTCGTAGGCGTTGACCTAACTTTCTTATGAATTTTTTAGCATCAGCACACCAAGGCCCGCTGGTTTCTATGGCTACTGGTACAAAATCGAAGGTCGGCTCCAGATTTGAGTATTTAACCCGTTTTAGTTTGGCGGCGTTTTCGGCAGCAGCTCCAGCTTTGTGCACCGTGTAGCTGAGATGGGAAGGGGCAAATGTGCTTACGCACGTCGCGTCCCAAATGAGGCTGCGTCCTCGCTCCCATGGGACCAGCGTCAGACCGTCTGGTCTTTTTCCGTCGGTCCTGCTTAAGCCTTGGGGCTCTAAGACACAGGGCATATTCGCAGACACCAGTGCACAACGAATAATTTCGTTAATGCACTGGTGTCTGGAGAACCTACCGGCGCAACGAACGCAGCTCAGTCCGTGGTGACCGTTTGG
The DNA here is from genome assembly GCF_948474715.1 of Cydia amplana. Lineage (NCBI taxonomy): Eukaryota > Metazoa > Arthropoda > Insecta > Lepidoptera > Tortricidae > Cydia > Cydia amplana. The sequence goes on along the minus strand of NC_086081.1, from coordinate 8,298,582 downwards.
TTGGACTGCAGCCCCGCACACACACTGGTGGGGTTCGCAAACAGTACAGCCCAGTCGCAGTGCCACACCTATGCGAAGGAAGTCAAAGCGTCAAGGGAAGCCATATTTTAATTTGTTTTTATTTCAAGTGTCTAAAGTTTACAATTTATATAGTAGTGTGTCTATACTACTATATAAATTGTAAACTTTAAATAAATGCAGGTGCCTGCCGCGATAGCAGAGGACGCTGGTTCGATTCCAGCCTGGGGCACTGGAGGCCTTGGTCACTTTTTCTTAGTATATGACATTTATTTAAAGTTTGATGATTGTTCTTACAATATCACCTGGAACATCGCACATTCGCTGTCAAGTTTTGATAAATAGTCATAATCAAGCTCAAAGTTCAAAATTATATCTACAGATTATGTTTCTAATACCTAAATAATAGTCTAATGTATATTTGTGTAATTATGTCTACTTATCTATATGTAGTAAAAAAAATTACATTTAAAAGTAAGTATCTATAAGTAGTTTTTTGCTACTGGTTAAGTGAATCTAAACATGAATGTCATGTTATCCACACCTCATAATATTGTTTCGAAACTGTCTTACTGAAAGGACATTAAAAATAGCAACTACATAAGGTAAAGCCGAGTTTAAAGCACCCGAGTAAATTTCCTGTTAAATATCCGTTCTTTTCGACGGCACGGTCAAGGTAAGGCTTGATTTATGCTAGCACACGTTTTATGCGCTAACTGCAGTTGCGGGAAATGCAGTTTTATCGTTTTCTATAATCAGTGCTTTGTTCCCTGCATTTTGAATATTGCCCCACGGCCACAACAGTTACGTAAAAAGATTTATTTAGGCATAATTATTATATTATTGAAAACGGGGTATTTGTCATGTACAGTGTTTTCAATAATGTTTATTATGTAAATGGTCATCCCATCAAAAACATAAATGTAAAATGAGAGCCAAGTTCAATATTACTAATCGTAAAAGCGTCGTTGTTGTCTTCGCCAGCAAAAGCAGGCCAATAATAATCCTTCAAACAGCCAAAAAATCATTATTACAACGTGTTATAAATTTAGCACCACAAATTAAAACACAAAAAACAACAGAATGATGATGCATGGAACAGAAGATTATCGAAAAAAATAATGTACCGTCTATATATTAATATGTCTGCAACTAGACCCTCAAAATCACTTCACATCACACAATTAACATGAAACAAAGCACTACTGAACCCAAAGATATCGCCCTATGCCAATCATACGATACATCCAATGCATAAAATCTTATGCCATCCCGCGCCTTTAAAGGATTTAAACCCATATTCCATTCAGAGAAAGTTTTAAATCGTATATCATATTTTCTGTTCGTTAAGATGTTTTTAGGACGCGCAAGGGTATCCCATTGGTTTATTATTTAAGTTTCAGTTGCGTCGGCGCTCGATACGCGGTTGAAGTGATCACCATATACACAATATACTCAGGCGTGATTATGTTTGCTCTGGGGATGTCGAAGCACCTTGTGTATTTGTTTTTATTAAGGGAAGTGTTTCCTAGTAACGAATTTTGGTAACAATATTTGAGTATCCGTTTTATTTTACACTAGAAACTGTAAATTCAGGACTATAACAATAAGTACACAGAAGTTTTACTTAAAAGAAAATTTTTAGTTAGAATAATTACGAGGGGGCTGAAAAGTTCGCGGCCTTGGGAAATAAAGTCAAAGAGAGTATTAAAGTAAATATTAAAATACCCATAGCCTGTGATAACGATAACTAACTGAAACCTCTTATATTTTACCTAAATCTTAGCAAACCTCAGATGTTTATGAATAAGGCACTAATTTAGAAGCTTTCCTGGTAATAATCTGAATTTACCTATATTACAAATGAAGATACGTGTTCTGTTCAATGCATAGTTCGCGAAAGTGTTATCGTAGCGATATCGACATAAACATGAAGGTTGTTGTGCCACATAAAACTAGTTCAAACTTATTTACCTACCATACTAAGTTTCACGAATCCCAAGGAAAGTCAACCTCTATTTCACACTGAAAAGTTCAGCAGTACCCATTAAACTGTATCTACTATCACACTAACTAACAAGAACACCCGTTATAATACACCTGTTACGACATACTGTTATCACTTGTCAATGCTTGGTTCGACAAAGACTCATCTCAAAGAACGGGTATTAACTGATACAACCTTGTTTCATCAAGATCCTGTGGAGTGCATGAATATTATTGTGACAAAAACGTATCTCATCATGCGCGCCTAGGACAGATACGACCTTGTTTGCTTGGTCAATTTTGGAGAGGTAATTTGTGGAACAAGCTGTTTAGAATTTTAAGATGAGCTAAGTGACGTTAATGACGAAGTGGATGCATAATGCATACTCATTATGACGCTCTTGTATGATGGCTACATGTTAATCTACAACGGGATTTATGTCGCCAAAGCTTTAGCATTCTAACAATTTTGTCAGTATAAAAATATCTGTATGTATGTGGCATATCGTAAGCACTAGAATCTCTGATACTGCATTTAAATAAAATACGAGTAGGTATACATTTTAAGCATTACTTTAAAATCATTAAAACACCATTGTGCTATTTTAGATATTGACATCCCCTTCAAAATCAATCATTTCAAAATCCTCCAACGCGGAAAGCTTTCAATAACATATTAAAATGACATTAAGAATCCAAAACTCATCCCCGGTCCCCTCCGCGTCTAGAAGATAAACTTAAGTGCGTAAATAAACGAAAACCCTTGAACAGAACTAACGACCCGCGAACAGAAGTATTGAAAATTTATTCTAAGTACGAGGGCGCATGATAGTTAGTTATTGGTACAGCTAACGCCGCCCAAAACCTCAAGAGCCCTAACAACCTTTAAGATTTCATGGCATCGTCATGAACACTGATGGGTCGCGTTATGGGTGGGTAGTTCATTTTACGTTGGCGGAATATTTACAAAGGTGCCTCGCGAATAAACGTTTTAGAAGATATGTGGAGTGCAGGTGGTACTTTTGAAGACTGTTACATTTTGTGCTGTACAGGTGATATGTTGTGGGATTAGGGAAGTGTTTTCTAAGATGGCGCGCGGGAGTGAAGAGTGGTGTTATCTTTCTTGATGCTTTGTGCTTAGGGGAAGCGTTAAGTTATTGCTTATATGCGTATATTTTCACGACAGTATGCTGTAGTAAAATAGTTACAGGTTTACACGCGTAGCTACTGTTAGATAGAAGAGTGCGAGCGAGTTAACTTGATATCGTGGAAAGGAAAATAAATAAAATTTATTAAAAACGCGCAGTGTTAGTCATATAAATACACTAGTACAAGCCTCAATCAGCTATTAATCGGTTGTCTTAACCTGTCGTGTTGACTTATGTATTTGTAAGAAACCGTTTCTTTTAGAAACGTATAAAACATAAATTAACTAATTGAGGAAATCGTCAGGTGAACAAGTCTGCCGTGGCTGAGCATTTACTGGAGTCAGGACCAAACCACTGGATTGAGCTGCATAACCCTAAAATCCTGTCCACGGATCGTCATTTCTACAGCAGGAAAGTACGGGAAGCCATTGAAATCAAAAAACATAGTAATTTCAATCGGGACGAGGGTTTCAAGATCTCATCCACATGGAATCCAGTCATTAGTAAATGTAAGCGTAAACGAATATCGACAGTCGATAAATCGAATATCGTTAGTGTTGTGTGTCGACAGAGTGACATCCCTAGTGCGCAAAACGTTCAAGCGGATAAACAAGACCTATCTAAGTATCTAAGTTTTAAACAAGACCAAGTGCGGGTAGTTCGAAAAACTCGCGCGGTTAGACGATGCTGATGTCAACTTAAGCCAGTCTTCTCCGAGACCACGGGGACAACGCCGTCCTCGAAACGTCGGAGGTACATCTTAAAACTTAGATACGCGATTAAGTCCCGTTGTATAATTTAATAATAACTAATTGAGGCTTGTAAAGTTTTATGAATTAAGGGGGTTAGGTTAGGACTTTAAACTTTTATAGTAATATTGTACCATATTAATCATATCAATAGATATGTCTCGGCAGGTGTGACGTGTGACACGACGACTAAAGGTAGGGTAACAATAACAAATGATAAAAAACGTGCTCATCATAACACACTTGGTCTGTCCTGAATGCACTCATGATCTTCCGGCATTTTGGGATGGGAATCCCAAAATGCCGGGACAACGCCTGGGCCTGGGGTCCGCTTGGCAACTAATCCCAGTAATTGGCTTGGGCACTAGGTTTTACGAAAGCGACTGCCATCTGACCTTCCAACCCAGAGGGTAAACTAGGCCCGTATTGATTAGTCCGGTTTCCTCACGATGTTTTCCTTCACCGAAAAGCGACTGGTAAATATCAAATGAGATTTCGTACATAAGTTCCGAAAATCTCATTGGTACGAGCTGGCGTTCGAACCCGCGACCTCCGGATTGCAAGTCGCACGCTCTTACTAGGCCACCAGCGCTGTCCTAAATGCACTAATAACAGCTACTTTTGTCACACAGTGGTGTCGAATGCAGAACTAGGTACTTGATGCTTTACTTCAATTTTATTAATTTACAGTTCTTTAAAATTTACATTTTAAAAACATAGATCGTCTTCTGTATTTAAAAATACTAAAATTTCGCAACAACTATCTAATTAAATATTTTTCTTAGAATATCGAAAACAGGAATTGGAAAACCATTGTACAGCACTAGCCTAATTTGGAAACAGAGAGTTTGTGCCGAAATAAAACAAACATAAATAGTCATGCATAATTATAAAAATGGAATGAAATGAAATGAAAGCATTTAATTCGGACGAATACAACCATATTGCGTTAGTAATTACTTATATTAGGTGTGTTAGTAGAACGTGTAATTACAATTAGACTGAACATGTAGGGACATAGGAAATACGTCATTTAAAAAAAATATAATTATTTTATTTGTTATCCTGTTGTGTCAAACTGCTGGACAAAGGTATCCCTCTCTTTCTTCCACGCGTCTCGGTCCATGGCAATATTAGGCCAATCTTTCCGAAAGACGTCAAGATCGTGTTCGGTGTCCACTCCGTAGTTTTCTTGGCCCACAAGTCGTTTAGCATACGGCAGAATGTGTCCGGCTCAGTCTCCATTAAGTTTAGCGGATGTCAGGGCTACGTCGGCTACTTTGGTTTTGGAGCGCAATATGATATTTCTGATTCGGTTATTCTGATTAAAAAACCTAAACACTACCACATTTATTAAAGAAGCGCTGGGAAATAAATTCTGTGTCACACAATCTTTCATTATCCCGAAGTTATCCCTGAATAAAGTAAAAGCGAATCATATCTAATAATGACGCATACATTTAACTATCATATTTGTCGAGCCTCGGGTATTTAGGTCTGGTGTTTCTAACTTGTACAGTATTATTTATTTTAGGAATCGATCCTGCTTGTGTTGCACTCCGTACTCGTAACTCCTCTGTAGCTCTGCCTTCATTCGACCAGTATTTCTTGTCGTAGTAATCTTCGTTAGAGAGATTCTCCCCTGCTGCGATCAAGTCGTCCACTTCGTCATCTGCGCGTTTTTTCACATGTCGGCATTTCAGTTTAGCCTTTAGTTTACTCATATTCATAGCTTTATTTGTGAATCCATATTCTTCTTGAATAGTCTTTTCGTATAATTCTGTTACTTCTCCCTTAGCTCTGTTATTAGCTATGACATTATGGTTATTGACATTGAGTATAACAAGAGCACAGATGGCAATATACATCATCTTGTACGATTGCTTGCACAACTCACGGCGAACTGATTTCTTATAGACTGATTATTTATAGAACAATTGTCTCAGTCACAATAGATGATGTTGATAAGTAAGCTCTTGTAAATGATGCAATGATGGCATAATACTATCTGCAATATACTCCACCGCAATCAGAATATTATTCAAAAGTACCGTTAGCACAATATTACTTATAATTAATAATTATAATCATAAGTCAATCTATGATATAACATACCTTAACATCACAATTTCATAATATGTAGATTGAACGAGCGAAAGCGAGTGAAGCGTCGCCGTTTCAGCTTGGGTAAATGTACGATTGTACGCCCATTTGTCCCGCTGCTTGGCGGATTGCATTTATCAATCGTTTCCCATGAAATTTTTGAGCCGCTTTGATAATTATACACTTATTTTTTCGAATAAGTTTTAGGGCCCGATTCGGATTTTGTAATAGACATCTATTAGATATCTTTTAGACATCGCCAAGATACGATAACGATATGTTTAAGATATAACCTGTCAAATTTGACATTTCCGCGATTCTGGAGATACTCTTGAACGATTTCCACAAGATATCACTTAGAGATCTAATTCACATCTAATAGATATCTAACACGATCTATCGTAAAAGTGACATTGGTTGCCCGAATTGCGCTGCAAAAGAGAACTAGTTGAAATCTAAACTATAACGTATCTAGTACGTGTCGTCTCTTGTGAATATCTTGAAGTTCGAATACGGCAGTTAGCACACTTAAAACGGCCTTGTCATGAGGCTCACAAGGTAGCTTGCAGAGAATCTAGTAGCTGTTGGCAATGACAATAAACAGTCACTACACAAATATTTCAGCGCTATTCTTGATAAATGTTCTGCCTTTTAGGGTTCCGTGCCAAAAAGGTGGTTCCGCACAAAAAAACCTTATGGTCCGACTTTGTCCGTCCATCTGGCTGTCGCGATGCTAAATATGTCTCTATGAAATATGAATCATGGAAAATTATTAATCTATAGGTGCCGGGAAATTATCTTCAATGTAATTCAATGTTTGAATAACGAAAACTACTTATAAAATTAATTTGATGTTTTTTCCAAGCTTTAAAATTCACCGTACTGAAATAAGTATTTTCATTTATCTGCACACTCTACCATTGATAGTGTCATTTCATGCATTAATTCAAAAACGACGTATGTGCTCAATCAATCGTATTCTAATCGCGGTTAAATAATAATTAAATGCGAACGCTGAATCACGGCCGTTTCTCTTATATCATATGGTACATGCATAGTCTGCATACCTACTTGTAATGTAAAACAATAAACAAATGGTGAATATACATGGCGGTAAGGGATTTGGTTCGATTTACTTTTCTCCTAACCGCATAGGCGTATAGTGCCTATGACCGTGTCAGCATTACAACTCCTCATGTTAAGGAGATTAAGCTTCTCGTTTTTAAATAAAAATATCTACTATAAAAATTATCTATTTATAAGTACTTACACAGGTATCTACTTAAATAAGGAAAACAAATGATATAATTGGTCACTTTTCACGTTTTCACGTTTGGTCACGAATAAAATTATTTTAGCTGGAGCTAACTTTTAAATGAAAGATCACGGAACAAACAGATTTGTGCAAGCAAGTTTGAAAACGAGATTGTACCCTATTCAAACCGTAGTAGGTTTCATTTTTGTGTGTAATTAGAAAAGTACAAATGCTGTTTTGTATTTGGGGCTTCTAAATGATTTGGGGCGCTCTTAGATTTGGGATTCTGACGCCTGTCGGGAACAGAGTCAAGACTGTTGCTAACTCATTTTATATTGAAGAGGAACTTGCTATGCAAGTTCAATAACACGATCTTCGAAATTTGAATTCTCAGTCCTTTTGATTAGTGTATAATTATCAGAAGGTTAATCGTCGATTCCAGAAAGGTTTTAGGTAAATACATAATTTTCTCGCAGGCAGTATTTTAGCACTTCGATGGTTACTTACGTACCTAACGTAAAAATAATTTATTAGCTTTTTTATACCGCGTTGATAACAAACAGGCATACGTCGGGTCCAGAGTTGTCAATCATATAAATAAATTGTCTGAAGGTATTGCACACATATTTGCAGAAAGTTAATAAATTAAAATAAATAAAACAAGGGATCCAGTGTACGCCTGAGTGGACGCTAGAGTTGGGCGTGCAGCGGGGCGGGGCGTGCGGCGTGCATGTTAAACAAATGCAAACGCATAGGAGCGGCCTTAATGCCCGCTGCTCAAATTACTTGTGAGCCCGACGCCACGCTGCACGCCCCGCCGAACGCTCCGCTCCGAGCGTCCACTCAGGCCTCACTTATTCTGTACACAAACCAAGTTTCGGGCTAGTAATCATTGATGTCTTGGCTTTATATAGTGATGGTGATGAACACATGAGCATAACATCAATTTGCTGACGTCAAGATGCGTAAACTGACAGAAAACAATCCTAATATCAGTACACGATGCGAGTAGTTACATTTCTAGTTTGTTTTTAATCTACAAAATAAAAACTTTTCGCCCGCAGATGTTATGCACCAGCCGAAATAAACTCGAAACTACATTCAACCGTAATACCGCAACAGGTAACTCACTAGCTACCAATACAAACGTCTACTATTTTCATTAAACACTGCCAACTAAACGCCCAGTATTGAGAACTGGCCGTATGGGAAACTAATTAAAAACGACACAACCTCCACACTACCTCCACTGCAAAATGCACTTTACGCGTATTAAAATAGAGTAGCTTTGAAACTGGTCTACATTATCCGTAAATTATGAAGGCTTTTGTAAAACAGCATAACAACCGGAGCGTCTACAATAAAAAGTGTACCCTAAGCGCATTATAGTAAAGTTTAGTTTTCAATGGTTTGTTTTGATTCGTGAATTATAAAGGCTATTGTACACAGGAATAAAGCTTGAAGCCTGCCGTAGTGTATTGTTAGGGCTCCACTTATTGTTCGAGAGGGTAACTTCCGCTAATATGCACTGCAGCGTGCGTTGGGTTACTTTACTACGATTGTGTGTAAAAACCTTTTTACTGCGTTTACTAGTGGTTGGTTAATTCAAAGCATGTATTGAAAATGGTATGTTTTATTCTTTCAATGAATTCAATTGTAAGTAATATTTGTCATTTAATGAGGAAATAATTGTTAACTTGGATTGATGTTTTTATATAGGAGGCAAATGAGCAAATGAATCGCGTGAAGCAACTACCGACACCTACAACACCATGCAGGTAGTCTAGCATGAGTTGTGTTCTCGCGTGCGACTCCATACTTGAAGTCGCGCAAGATGTATGGAGTCGCGCGCGCGAGAACTCAACTCATGCTAGACCGCCAGATGGGTTACAAGTGTGTTGCCGGCCTTTAAGATGGAAGCACGCTCTCTTCGTATGAACTTTCGTAGTGAACGTCGTAGAGGTATCGGTCCAGAAATACCACGACAGTTCACAGTTTACCTGTTGGGTTGTGTTGTGTGTGTTTAATTATTAAATACCTACGAAAACAGCTCTTTGGATACATAGTGGCTATTTTTAACATTGGAATTCGTTTTTTTTTTATGTGAACACCTACTTTTTTATTAATACCACCGCAATAATCAGATGATAGTAAACTGGCAAACATTTTTGGAACAAAATCATGACGTAGCCACCATACGTCCACTTTTAATTTTTTAACAACAGCAAGCTCGACAAACGGTCAAAATGTATGGTCTCGTTTGTCTGTGCTTACGAATAAATTATATTCTCTTCTATTCTATTCTATTCTATTCTAAAAACACGAACAATCAAAATTAAGACAAAATACAAATTTTTAAACTCCCTACAATTCGCTCAACAACCAAAACGACAACCAAAAATCAGGTCGTAATTTAACTTTTCTAATTTAGCTTGTGGCATAACGGTAAAATGTCACAAATTTAATTATGAAGAAAACGGAGGCCATTTCTATTCCCTTTGACAAAGCGTATTTGACGGAGAATTAGAATTGAAATAAAATTAAACTATTTCAGAGTTGTCAATTAAAGAAAAACGGTTCGGGAGAGATAATCAACGGAATTTGAATTTGATAAGTTTTAATTATTTGAAAGCTTTTGTTTAATTCCCATTTATTACAGGTGACCCAAAAATACGGTGATAAACAATTTTTAGAATAGATTTCTTAGTTAAGTCTTTTACAAAATGGCATTAAAAATAATCATTTTTTTTTAAAAACGCAATATCTTTCATATACATATATATACTCCTCAAGCTTTGTGAAAATTTCTCATAAAATAGCTAGATTTCTACACAAGCAGTATTCAGATTTAACCAATTCGTTAAAGTTTTGATATTTCACGATACGCCCTTGACACAATTCGTAGTGAATCAATAATAGCGAGCGATCGTTATCATAAAAATATCACCTGACTAAAACTTCAGTTGTCAGTTGAAATACATAAAAATATCACAATACCACAAACAAGAGGTCAATGTTCTATGTTCTAAACGAGCAACAACTATTCCCCAACCCTTCCAAAGAAAGGCAAAACAAGGTGATAAATCAGGCAAGTTACCGAGCGGCGACACCGCATATTCATATCGGGCCAGATTCCCCTAAGCTGATCGTTGATTTAGGACTTATGACTGATGTTTACGAATGCTATGAAAATATGCCTTGTGTATTCGTATATCCCGTTTGAATAAAAGAAATACATATATATTTATACTACAACAGTGGCAAACAAGCACACGAACAGCCTGAGGTTAACTAGTGTTTAGTTTTAAGTTTATAAAATACATATGTATGTTAGTCTGTAAGGTATTTGTAATATGGGGCTTGTTGCCTGATTTAAATTTCTAAATCTAAATCTAAACAGCCTCCGCAGCCTATGGACGCTTGCAACTCTAGTGGATACATATATCTACGAGCTACGAGCGTAGACGATAACATTGGAAAAATTGTATGTAGCGAAAAGCGCCTACGAACAGTGAACGCGCCAGCCTGCTTAAAATGCAACCATTGTCAACTTTCCTGATAACAACATGAACTTTTAATTAGTTTCCTCATTGCCTGTATAGCAGCTAAGTAAAAATACGGACTTTCCAGATAAACCTTAATTACCAAACGTTGAATGTAAACAGCCTTCATAAGAAGGGATATCACCATTAGTTACTGTCGGCCTCTACCCGCGAGATATTGATATTTGGCCCTTATGATAAATGGCTGCACGGACGCGGACGCGAGTATTGCAAAATATAGCCTATACTTTGTCGATACTCGCTCAACGCGACCTAGTATTTGTCACGAAGTATTTTCGGAAAGAAATAGGGCGATTTGTCTTCTGAAGTAGGTTTTAGAAATGCCTGTGAATGGAGGGTTATTGGATAATGTTTTTGCTAACTTTACTATACAAGAAAAACGTTTTTCGTAAACGAAAATGTTCAATATAAAATAAAACGACTAAAATGATTTGTATTAAGCATTCGTATGATAAGCTAAACAAATTTTCCCTACGAATTAACATGAACTTGCCAACCATACTTGACTTAAGCTTAAAGCTAATTCGCAATCCCATCCAGACAGTACAATCATAAAACAGCCGTTACAACAGCTCTCTCAAAAAGCCTTAACCCTTCACGGAGTGTCAAGAAATATCCCTTAAATGTTCACAAAGTGCCACTTAACGCCTCTTCTATACTGTAATTGGATACTCGCATTACCCTTTGGCAGGTTGAGTAGACGTCAATTATGCGACGCTTTGTGTAATGGTATCGTGAGTTTGCCTCTCTGAGGCTCATCTAAATGGGGGCAGGGAGGGGTTATGAGTTATGACACTTCATCTTTTTGTAGTGCCGAATTAGGTCTGATGCCTCGCGGCCTTGGGATCGTCCCGGCTTTTACGGAGTGTATGCGGGATGTTTTTGGAAAATAAATCAGTGTTGCGAACGCAACCTTTATATTTGTATAAAATCTCAATACCTATATTCCTAATGCAGTAGCTAAACGCGGCCGTCGGGCTCGGCTAGTATTCGGAAGCTTTTTCTTAAGCACCAATAGGAGCGCTCCACATACTTTGTATCGCGGCCAATTAGAGGCACCTAAATTTAAACGACCTTTTGTACTGATCAAATATTGCAAATCACTCTCTCATCAGCCTCCATACAATAACTACACCACTTCTACATTTAACCGTTTTGGCAAGAACCCTTGTAAACCAGTACTTATGGAAGATTACATCAGTTTACTTTAAATCGAAGCTTTTTATTTGATTCGTCGAGCTCCTGACCTGCACGGCGGCTACAATCAGCATTAATGCTTTTTCTGCATTTGGAATTAAGTTCAATAAGAATAGCATGGTGAAATGTCCAGAATATTGTTTCATTAGCATCTAAATAGTCAGATAACGTAACGCGAAATCCGACTGCAAGTCAGCGAACTCCGAGCAACGTCAACTGAAATTGTTGTAGCAGAAGAAAAATACTTTTACGTGTCCCAGAATCGTGTTTATTTAATCTTTTTCGCTTGCTGAGTTGACATATTACCGGCAAAATGTATGTTGGAATATTTCCAACATCGGGACATTAACGGTAGTTCACAAGGGCGACGTACGGACATGACGCTTGCATGTGCTTTTCCGATATATGAGATTTGGGCGTATTGGGAATAGGTTTGCAATTCCGTGAGTCCCAGGAATCCTTTGTCCGTTTTTAGCTGGTTCTATCTATTTTCGGCATGTAGCAATCTCGGAAATTCGAACACTTAAAATCCGTCATAGAAATATGAATCAAAACTCACCGCACGAAATCGTAAAAAAAGTTAGAACGGAACTAAAAAAAAAAAACACTTAAAGACCTTTCTGCACGTTTTTGTTTGATTTCATTTTATTCTCAATTTTGTGCTGCGATTAGTTGAAATATATTTTACACGGCTTTATTTTTATTTGTTAATGTTTAACACCTCTGCCTCCACGGTAACGATATCGTTGGCATAATCCTAGGTAAAAAAAAAAAACATAAATTTAAAAAAAATGCATTCAATGGCGTAGTTAACATATACGCTGTAAAAGTTCCCCTCGGACAAAGCCGCGGAAAGTAGCTAGTATTGAATGTTCATAATGAGTTCTCAGTCGTTAGGTCCCCTCTTTCCCCTTTAACGCAACTCGAAGGACACCTACTTAATCGGAAGTCGGAACACAGATTCAGAGGGGAGAATGGGGTAGATAGGATGTTCTTAGAATCGGCAAGGGATATGGAGATATTATTTATTATGTTTAGGGTTTGCACGACGGATCTGAAATGTATGGGAAGATCCACGGATCCGGATCCAGATCCGGATAATTTCATACATTTCGGATCCGGATTGCAACCTCTAATTATGTTGCATCCTGCAGGAAATAATATTGTCATGTGTTTGTTGTTGTGTAAAATCACAAGTAGGTACCTACTCAGGTCATCATTAATATTACATATTGCAATACTTAATGTCTAAAAAGTATTTTCAAAAGTGGCTAAAGTAAATGATAGGATTGGTAGGTAGGTATCTGTTTAACAAAGTTTCTGGCACGTTACTAATATAGTAAGCAATAAGTATTGCATATGTAATTATGGGAAACAATATAATGGCTGTTGTAGATTATGGCAAATGAAATTATGGCAAATGAAATTCTGGCAAGTGGGTGTATACCGTGTTTTTCAGTAGCTGAACTTTCACGTATTGTAATTATCAAATTGGTCTCGATTTTATGTAATAAATTATAATCACTACATACTTAGTATAAAACAAAGTCGCTTCTCTGTCTGTCTGTCTGTATGTATGCTTAGACCTTTAAAACTACGCAACGGATTTTGATGCGTTTTTTTTTAAATAGATAGAGTGATTCAAGAGGAAGGTTTATGTATAATTTGTTAACCAGTGCAAAGCCGGGGCGGGTCGCTATTAATTAATTATATATTTCGCTTTCGTGGACCTATTTCTATTAGTATTATGCATAGACATTCTAAAAATGAGAATTAACTAATAATATACCATCTTATAAATTTAATATCGCCCTGTATACGACCACGTTTTATTCTGTAACCACAAAAGGGGGATATTCTAATACCAAATGTTCTCGCTTACTACCTTTTGTTGATAGTGTAGGGTCGAGTTGGGGGATACCTCATTACCAAGTTTGTTGCCAAGTTAACCGACTTCCTACGCTTGTTATAACTCCCACATGTTTACTTTTTCCCTTTTCATATTCATTCCGATAGTTTTGCGGGTTGCGGGAGATACCGAACTGCAAAGGAAATGCTGCAAGACAATTGTAAAAGTGAGTGGTTTCGCAATTTTTTACATAATCAAAGGCTGTCTGGATAACTTTGCCTAAGGGGTCAGTACTGCGGTTTTTTTGTCTAGGACATATTTTGGACATAAAAGGCCTTCAATATTGTACTTATATTTCAAAATGCAGTAAACCAATGACAATGTGTCTAGATTACATATTTTAAAGCCTTATTTCCATAAACGATTAATTGTAAGACTCTAATAATTCTATTTCCTCTACTTAAGGTTAGGTATGTTCCTTACAAAATGGGTATAGGTTAATATGTGTCTAAGATTTTAATAGGAGCAAGTTAGTCAAATTCTATACACAAATAGTCCGAATCTGAGCAATAAAAAAAACTAATCAAACTTCCTAAAGTTCGTGTATAATAAAACGTAAAACGTTTACATTAAGCGAGCGAGTTCCCAATAATTCCCAAAACTATACTAGAAGCTGCATTAGCACACTCAACATGTCAGTGAAAAGGGCAGATTGTGCGAAATGTCGGAAGCTCCGCGTCACTGCACCTGAGCGATGCGGAAGACGGACGTTCATCATAAATCACGGAGCTGAGAATACACCCCCGTCATAATCAGGGAGGTAAGCGTGTGTATACGTTTGCGATGGATTTAGTTCATTTAGTTCATGGGTTCTGAAATAATTTTATGTCTAATAAGTCGAGTTTTATACAGCCTTATTAAGTTTTAGAAATAAAAGTGCAATCTGAAATTAATTTTGTAGCAATGATACTAATGAAAATGATGATACTTTCGAAATGGCCTCCAGGGTTAATTACTACCGGCTATATGTGAAGCTGATGTCTTTTTTAACAATATAAGGTATCCATAACGTATCAAATTACAAAAACGAATTCTTCATAAGAAGTGTATTAATCGTATTCTATTTTGGAGCATATCTTGAACAAATCTCAAATTATTATGTTGTCTTTTCATGGAATCATGTTTCGAGAAATTAACGCCAACTTTTTTCGTTAATACATATTAAGTAGGTACCTACATTTACAAACCATATTTCAATGAGAGAAAGTTCTAAAATCCTTTTAAATAGGACAAACCTTCTTTTAAACTATTTCACATTAATTATGAAATCCTAAATATTTGTTAGGTATATTTTGTTTTCTACCATCAGATATTTACGATGTTAAAGATTTTTTTGACCTACCGAATAATTTGTAAATGTAATTTATTAATAATAATGTAATGTATCTAATTTCATTGAATAACTGACATTGTAATTGTACCTCTCTTGATATCTTAATTAAGCTGATTACTTAATTAATTTGAATATTATATAACAACGGAACCTAATACCTAAATAAATTGACATGTAATATTTAAAATATTATAAATAAATGACTATGACTATGACTATTTTATTAATAAAACAGAAATTAAATAACAAAATAAATAAATAAATCATAAATTCGATACTTGTAATACAATTTTGATGTTTATTTTCACGTAAAGACTCGATGCAGCTGGGTACACTTGGGCTTATCCAACTCAATATTCGACAGTCGGCCATTAATGATGAGATATGCATATTTTAATAGTTCAAAACTCGTTCAAAACATAATGACACTGCAATTTCAGATTGCAAATGCTTTAAAGTTTAAATGGAAAACGCGGACCAACGCAAACAAGTTACTTTGTGTTCATTTGAATTCGCTTTGCGCGCAATTTCACATTAAAAGTTGAAATAACTATCAAAAGCAATGTTCGCGATAACATTATTAGCTGGGAAAACAGATTATTTGGCTTTGTTTGCCACCATTAACTATGTAATATAGATGTTCTACTGCCGTTCGGAATGTACGACCAGATTGTCAGATAGTTGCATAATATCATGTAGAATTTAGTTTTTATAACTAAACATTACAACATAAATTTACTAAATCACTTTGCAACGATATCAACATTTTCGATATGGACTCGAATATGGACGTCCAAGGCAGTCTGAAACATATCGATCAACCCTTGATTTGTCCATTTTACACATATAATTAAATATAAAAACGTACTATAAATTAATTTGAACTAAAAATGCATTTGTTTATTTTCAGCCTAAACGCTTAGGTACATAAAATCGCGCACTTAGCCATTATCATGTATTCATTCATCTATACTTTAAGAACAAACATGTTCTGTAAACAGATAGTCTATCTATATAATTATAAATATATTTAACTAAAGCAAAAAAAGCTAAAATAGAACAAATCACAATCAGACCTTTGTTCTAAATGAGAACTATCACGGAAACGCCGATGTCGCGAACAGAAGGCGCGCGTCTCTCAGGGCCAACTACAACTTTTATCAACAGTTGTTTTCATTTTCAACCGCCCATTCCACATTTCAGTGGGAAACTGCAGCTGCGAACATTTACTGCTAATAAAAGTATGAACTATTAACTACCGATTCGCGATACAATGTTATTCCGATACTATTATCAAAGTTTCACTCCATTTAGGACGTAAAGTAGGAGTAAATAGACCTAAACTGCTAGTGGTTTAATGCTAAAGAGGAAAGCGAGTACAGACTGACTTCTATTTATGACTGTGTATACCAAGGTATGGTAAAAGGTTTTAAATAGAGAACAACAACTATTTAAATAATACCAGTACAAGCTATTTCAAAAGCACTAAGAAATATGTGTATCCTACGCAACAAATACGTCACAAACAAAGAGAAAACATAATAGTTTTTTTAATTTAATATAAATAAATAACGGATTATAACATAATATAAAAAATTATAAAAACACTTATTTTCGGGTTGTTGAACCGCAATCAAGAACCAACGAATAAATATTAAATAAAACTAAACCGACTTTAACCGACATTGCCGGAGTGCAATGCGATGTTGCATCGCGGTTAGTTTTTGCCAGAGTACTCGTATACCATACACCAATTATACGGCTACATAGCTGAATAAAAGCCAGGAGAGGTTTAGAGACTCTGGAGTTTGGACTAAACACTGCTCCGTAAACAAACTTGCTACGTTCGCAGCTCGTAGCCATTCCGATATGGGCGCACATTCTAATTGGCAACGCGATCGCGGTAAGTCGTACTCTCGAACGAACCATTATAACACGAACTCGATTTCTGTATACATTTATGCGTTTTTATATAGGTTCAGTCAAGCGTTCAAATCGCCTACGCACGGAAAGCAGTTGGAACAACACACATGGTCACGTTAAAGTTGTCTTGTTACCTGCGGTATTGCTACGGAGCAGAAAATTTTAAAGGTACTATTGCCAAACTGAGTATGTAAGTATGTGAAAACATTTAAAATAAAGATATTTTGAAACGGACACCATTTTAAGGCTGAGGAATAATAATATAATATGACTTAATACTTATACTCGTATGTACTCATAAAAATGAGTCTATTGATTAATATTATATTTTTATTTAGTATCTATTCAAGGTATATGTTCTTGCGGCTTCCCGACTGACGTGAGGCAAGTGCAGAAATGTCGGAAACACGCCAAACATTTATGTTATGGTACATGTACGAGTAGGTATCCTGTTGTTAATTATATTTAGTTGCAATGTATTTAAATCCTTAACATTACGAGTACTTTCAAATAATTTAAAACAAAAGATTAGATATAAGACATTTACAATGAGCAGATTAAAAACTGTTGTCCAGGAATCCAGACCCGCTGAGTCCAGCACCTCTTTTATTATCTATCCCCTAAGCGTTGTTCTGCAACTTTCGCTCGTTTCATATTATTATGCGCTTTACAAGATTCTCTTTGCACTGAAATTGTATAACTTTTGTTCATTTCGTGAGAATATTCTTCGTCATAAACACTAGTAGGTATGTTCAGAGGATATCGTATTAACCACGACCAAATAATACGAGCGTTGTATTCGTTGTTTACGGCAAATTTACAGACTGAAGATTATTTTTTAGTTTTGACGCCACTGACAGGGCATCTTGCTATTTATTTGAAAGGATTTTACTGTATTTTAACAAATACGAGTAAATATATTTGATTTGATGTGGTGGATAAATTGGTACTTTTTAAAATGAGCAATTCAGAGATTAGAAGGCTATGAATATAATATTCAAATAACATCTTCACGTGCTATGTTTTAATTAATGAAATAAACAACAGCACCGCTCCAAAATATACAGTTTCTCTATTATAATGTCGCATTTCGCCTCACATTTGTATTACCTGAATTATTCAAATTTCGTTGCGCGAAATGAAATTGCATGTAACACGCTAATTGAAAGTTGGGGAAATTTTTCAATTTCATTGTTCTTAATACTTTATAGTGGATTTTACAATGCACTTTTTGGTGTTTTTTTACTCCGGTTGAACTGTAATTGCTTATCAGAAATACCTATGTAATTAATAATGATTATAACAAAGTGATGAAACAAGTTGCTACGTTACCAAACCATTTATTCACATATGTACAGTTTCTTTTATAGGTTCTATGATAAACTAGCGTTACTCAGTTTTCTTATGTAACAGCGACATCTTTTAGGGAATTTGTACAACAAACTAAATATACTTCATATCGGCTCGAACATACTCCCGCCTAAATGACAGAATGTCATTTCTTAATAATAAAATAAACATTACTAAAATAAAAAATCTTCTCTTCGATAGCTCATGTGTATACTGTCTTCACTTCCACCTTTCTTTTAATCGATTTAGGAACTTAGACTGCCAGGGCTTCCAGAGACAAATTCTCAAAATTGGAAGGTTTACTTCGGCACGGAGGCTATTCAAGGATTGTTTAGAGGCCATGAATCGGATGTTTGTTTGAATCTTCCTCTCTCTGTGTATCACGCTTTTGTTTCTCCTACACAAAACATTCTCAGTAGACCTCCAGCGGTTTGACGCTATCTCTCGATAATCGTCCTCTTCTTTTATGACTCCTTTCTCGTACAGTTTTTCTCCTGTCTCTCCTGTTATATGTATCTTCATCTCTATTTCTCTGAATTCTAACTTCTTTAGCATGTGGTTAATCTCATCTCTTAAGTACATGCTAATGAAAGTTCGATCTCTTTGCACGTCTTCGTGAATCTCTATTATTCTCTCTCGCTTATACTCGGGCTTGAAATCTCTGTTCGTCTCCGTATCTATTTTAGGTTTGTGCTTCGATTTTTCGCTCGTTTCTACATCTCGCTTGAATTCTTGCTTGTTTTTTATCTCGTAGCTTGATTCTATGCTCTTCAACTCCATGTTTTCTGACTCTTGAGATTGGTAAGATGTTCTTTTGTACTCTCTCCGCAGCAACGAGTGATGGCTTTTGTATATTATTTCTTGAAACTCTTTACTTAGTGAATGATTCTGCTCGCATAACTCAGATTTAGCTACTGGTATTGTGTGAAATGACTGTGACTTGACTTGTGATTCCTTCTGGATGTCGACTTCCGCTATCGTGTCAGTATGTGTAGGCTCGAATGATTGGGGCATGGATGGTAAATTGAAAATACTTAAGGTGTTTGCTTCTTCTGCCCATTGCTCTAGGATATCTGTCATGTCTGCTTTCAACTCAATATACACTTCCTCGCACTCGAAATAGATGTTTTGCATAAAATAGTGAAAAGCGTCTCGTTCCTCGGGCTTCACTTGCTTCACTATTCTTGAATGATTCGCTGAGAATCGGCTCCAATATTCTTGTAAGGATTCTAGTCTGGTTTTGACATGACCGATCGTAAGCTTCTTGTTTGATATATTTTTGAAAATTTCTCTAGCTTTTAGTATTCTACCATACGTAAATTCTTCTTCCGCTATTAAATCTTGCAACGACATCTTTGTGTTTTAGAAAACATGAAATCTCAACTTGAAATATATCTCTGAAACTCGGAATCTCTTCTCTTCTAGAAAAAGAACATGGCAGGTAGCTAATTTGCACTTTAAGGATTAATTTACACACACGTTCTCACTCAGCTATTCATTCTTGTAAATTCTTGAAACATTTTTCTTGACACTACGGAAAATTCAGATGGAAATTATTTTTGTTTTGTTTGACGTGTAAAAATTTTCACATGTTCTATTTCTAAAATTGTATTTTTCCAAGTCAATGAATTTCGATCTTGTAAATAACACTAATTTGAAGCGGCGAATTTTCTGCGTTTGCTCGTGGGTTTGAAAATATGCGTTATTTATTTAATCTTTCCGAAATCTTGAATTTTAATTTTGTAATTTTTTATGACAATTTTGATGGATGGCTTCTCGAAATACTTCTAAATGTTCTAACTCACTGACACTTTACTTGATTTTAGACTCTACTAACTATACTTAAAGATCACTTTTGAATGCACTGTCTATGTCACTTAAGTCACTTCTCTTCTCAACTCGAAGGACCACTTTGATGAAACAAGTTGCTACGTTACCAAACCATTTATTCACATATAGTACAGTTTCTTTTATAGGTTCTATGATAAACTAGCGTTACTCAGTTTTCTTATGTAACAGCGACATCTTTTAGGGAATTTGTACAACAAACTAAATATACTTCATATCGGCTCGAACACAAAGGGATTTGAATTCAGTAACTTTAATGCCATACGATAAATAAATACATACTAGGGAATAAAATGAAATATTTTGATTTGTATTTTTATGTTGTAACACTTATACGAGTACATAAATATAAACGGAAATAGATGTCTTTTACCTACTATAGAAAAAGTGGCCAAGCTCTCGGGTGGCCGAGGCCTGAATCGAACCGGCATCTTCAGCTTACGCGGCTTTTTTGGGCGACTGAAAGAGCCGCAATTGTACGCCCATTACTTTCATGCCATCTTTAGTGTGGCTATCTGTGCATACATACCTATGTGGTAACAAAACTCCGTGGCCACACAGGCTGTACAATAATCGAGGCATGATGAACAATGGTGGCCGCGGGCGTTGCCATGGCAACGCCAGTTACGGAAATGTGGCGAAAACCTTTCATGTTAACCGTACCCGAATGTTACTTACATATATGTAACGTACTCGTATGTGTGTTACGGGATTCGTTAAGTGTGTACAGTAGCAGGTTAGCATTACGCACATTGAATCGATAATACCTAATTGAAAGAATGCCCACGGAGGCAGAAATTTTCTTTGACCGAAAAAAGCAGTGTAAGGCAGGGGTCGGATACCGGTATTTTTTGTATGGGAACGGAAACGGTATTTTTTCGTTCTTTGCTAATTACTTCATTTCTAATTGAGCAATCTAATAATACGAAGTCGTAACCTAAAAACACAAACGAGTCCTACATTTCGAGTATAAAATAATTCGAAAAGTATGGTTATTTCTAAGTTTTTGCAAAAAACCGGTTCCGATCCCTGGTGTAAGGAACTCCTAACAAAAAAGAAGAATGAGACAAGATCGCAGGGTTTAAGGGCAGATCACGACCAGTGTGACACAGTTAGGTATTTGTACTTGCTGTATTAAAACAATTGACCAAATCTTATTAATCACTCAAAAGAGGAACAAAACATTTTTTAATCAGGCAGTTGCATAAGTGCAAAGACAAATCTTGGTCGAATCAAGAGCAAATTTAAAATCACTATCCTAATAAACTGAAGAAACGCCACTAGAGATAAGTTGAGCTTGATATATACTGACTGGAAAAGATAAACGAGTCATTCACAAAAAACAGAAAAAAACTAAAACGAAAAAATCTCGTAGCACAGAGTCTAGGAATTAAGATAAATTCGTTCAAACTGTTTAAAGACTCTCTCGTCTTTGAAGCAGTTTCTTACATAAATCATAATATTGTTTCTTTTCATATACTTGAATTTGTTATTGTTCTCTTTGCTCGGTCCTTTAAAATTCGTCAAAGCTTTAAAACTACACTCTATTTACTTTAATTTCAAACAAATGTGTTCTGTTTTCTTTTTCATAGCCCGAAGCTTCGTTTCATTTCTATCTGGTCTGGATTTAATTAAGTCTAGCTCTGGCGATGTTTTTATTCTATTTAAAAAATAAAACTGCGTAATATATAACGTAGGCAACGTTTTAATTGTTTTTCTTAACCATTTTAGTATTCATACCTGTCGCCTTGCACCCAATTTTTTTAAGGCAAACCAATGCATACCTGTAACAAACAAAATTCACATATGAAAACTAAACACAATAGGGCCGTACAATAACATGGGCCAAAATAATAGGCAACGTTTATTTACAGCAAGAAACCACGGAAATATTGTTCTATAAATTACAACCGGAAAGCTTTCCTTTGATTTTCCACCCATAAAACCAACAGGAAAAAGGGGCGGAAACGCTCCCATAAATAAAACAATTTATGAATCGGTTCATTTTTCCCTGCGCTCCCAGATATTTTTAATTAAATGTACTATTGTTGCACCTCTCATAACGACAAGTGTTCGTAGTTCCGACGATGCCCAGCCTCCCCTAATTGGTTTTCCCCGGTCTCCCCCGCAGCCTAATTGAATGCGTTGACGGACCGTTGTCCTGAGTTAAGAGTTTCTAAGATGAATGCCAAGTCAACATAATTGTTTTTTTTTTGTGGTGGGGGACAAATAATGCCATTCCAATGAAAAGGCGGGATTCAAAGCTACTGTTAAGGGGTTACCACTGATTAACAGTCCGCCGGACGGTATCGGCCTGTCAGTTGTTCGGAACTGTCAACTTTTTGTTCTAAGTGTCAGGCCGATACCGACCGGCGGACTACAAGTCGCAGCTGGGTTTATTTACTTACGTTTATAGTCCAACTGAAGAGGATTGTTTTGAGGAATAGTTAAATAATTAAATCTTTATTATTTTGTAGTTGTGGTGTTTCCTTTGTGTTGTAGATTTAGTAGGTGTATAAAACAGTGGTTCTGTGAGCTACAGACCTCGCAAGAAACTTATAAAATGTAAAAGTGAAAAATACTTACGTAGTTCATTCAGTAATTATCACAATTAACTCATAATGGTCTTAAGCGCCATAGACCCTTTTGGTGCATAAGTCCTTTATATCAATTTGCGCATTTAGAAAAAATAAGAAAACTGGAATGACAAAAAAAAAATCACGAGAATCGGCTTAGAATTGCGACCTGTAGAGAACATCCGAACATTCGAAAGCTTTTTCCCCAAGTTAAAACGGAGACCTTCGCTAACGCTTCGGTCAATTACATATACCTGCAAATTGAACTTGTGTTGGTTAAAGACAAATTAAAATATTTTTATGTATTTGTGACTACTGTATTGAACTGAGGAAATCGGATTAACAGATAAGATTGATAAAAATTCATTTCTGCCTGTGCAGCGATTCATTCCCATTTATGAATAGAACAGTTTGGTCATGGAGATAATAATGGGAAAATATGAGCAATAATCTGGGAACCAATACATTTTCCTCCAATAGAACAAATGGGAAGCACCACATGCACACAACATCAGTCGGTGAAGTGCACATGAAATCGACATATATTTATGATGAAAATGAGGTTTATAGTGCTAATAAAGAACGAATCTTAATCAAACTAAGAATTTGGTGCCATCGTCTCGTTTTTACTACCGCACCTCCCGCCAAAGGAGCAAACTTCATTCCCACTTCTTAGATACATGGCACACCAAGAATAAGCGGGCATCTCGCTCGTTTCTTCCCAGAACCTGCAGAATGTGGAATGACTTGCCTCCTGAGGTATTTATTTCCTTTGCGCTACGACATGGGATTCTTCAAGAAGCGGGTATTTAGGGTTCTCAAGGGTCGGCAAGGCTTAAGTGGCACCTGTGATGTTGCTTATGTCCATGGGCGACGATAACCGCTTCCCATCAGGCGGCTCGTCTGCTCGTTTGCTGACTATGACATAAAAAAAAACCTCCGGAGAGATAATATTCACTGGTCATTGCTTCGTAAACTAGTGATGAGAGCACCAGTTACTCTGAACATCTGCTGGACGTCACCAACCTTTTATAACAACTTGAGATTGCCGCCCTAGATCAACAAACTTTGTACAACATAAAGAAATATTAACTGTACCTCGTAGAGAAAAGCAAATAGGTAATATATTTTCTCGTAGTTTATTGCCATTAATAAATTGTAATTCTTATGAGAATAAAGAATTTTTAACCGTAAATTGTTTCTCTTCAATGATTAGACTTACATTGTTGTAATAGTTACTGCTTACATTACCTTTTTATTGGGTTCAGGTACTTAAGTTGTTCTGAACTTCGCTTGTAAAAGCTTTTATGTCGCAATATTGTTATTAAGTATTTATGTAACTTTTTTTGAGATGTTATTAAGATTGTTTCTAAATATACCTACCAAATTCCGTAAAGTATCACAGATACACAACGCTTTCAGTGTTAAAATAAAAACATTTCTTAAATACAAAATTAACATTTGCATTGAATAATTTTACGGTTTAGACTCACTTGTTCTAAGTCACTCGCGCGACATATTTCGGAGAGCCTAGGTCTCCTTTCTCAAGTACTAATAGTGCGAGCAGCGTTCACGACGGCCGTGTATCGCGTATTAACATTTGCCAAGATGTTCGTCGAAGTTCTGTGAAGAGGAACGTATTACTTATTACTACTTTCCTGGACAACTTGGACAAGTTACTATAAGTGTTTATGGTTTACCACAGCCAATCTCTCGTCATTCATTTTTTCTCAGGCTCCAGCTTAGTAGCTGTAGCAACGCTCATAAACTGGCAACATGGCCGCCGACTTCCGGTATCGCAGCGCGCGCCGCTTCCGGCGTCTGCTTCCGCTCAGATATGGTCGCTTTTAATTATTTGCACTTATGCTATCAACTACTACTGCAACGTACATGTTCGGTGCTCTCTGGGGGCTATATTTTGGGGAACTAAATAGGGTTCTATCGTATACATACATTATGCTCTACACTGCATTAAGAGGTCCTCGACTGATGTCATCATGTTTAAAGATGTTGTTAAAAATATTAAATAACCTAATGTTAACTCAATACTCAAGCTACGCAATCAGATAGCCTTTACTGCGCTAAATTTTGGCTTATTTCCTAACCTAAAATAACTTGACAATCTGATGCCCGCCAAGGTTGGTATTAGCTACAGCGTAAAGAACTGGCATATACATGAAGTTCAAACTTACTTATTAGCCTTCGACACAAGAGAAGCTATTATACTCCGCTATACGGCAACTGAGACTAAATTAGTTTTTCAATAAATCTCGAGCCAAAGCCGTTACTATCAACTCCAAAAACATGTATACCTGTTAGGGCATATGTCTGAGGAATAAGATTCAAAATAGTATAGTTATTTTTGGCAGTGCTGGTGGGCTCATCTGGCTGAGCCGCACTACAGCGGTTGATGAGGTCGTATGTGCGTTTGAAATGTAAATGCCGACTACGCGATGGCACAACGTTAGAGCGCGGCAGTATATTCATTTTAATTGCCTTACTTATTCTCTTAGCGTACAGCGTATTGCAAACATTAAAACATACTAACTAACTACAGTATTATTAGTAGTAGTAGTAGATTTTAAAGACAGTATGAGGATCATACGCCATTCGAATGAGAACAGCAATCAGGTTCGGAATCGAAGATTTTAAATACTCATTGCTAGATTTGATGTAATTTCTATTCTAGAATATCGTTGTCACCCGTCTAGACAGAATAAAAGGAACGTTTACACCCTGACTAATGATAATTAGAACGCGAAAGATCCACCAGAGGTAAATTCTTACCTCAGAAAACTTCAAGAATAGTTCAGGATTAACACACCGTACATCAACCCTTGTTAAAGAAGCGTATTGTAAGTATTCAGATCACCTTCTCCGGTAGATGCAATCGCAAAAAGAAAATTTTATATATTTGCGTTAAGAATATATTTATGGCCCACAAACAAGGTGCTCAGCAAATATAGTCTTGTGTAGGGCGTTTACAAATCCACTATACACTAGGATGGGGCGTAGTTTTATACTAATCTATAATACAATAATACTTACTAGTACGTGCCTAGATTTCCATATTATTGCTCTGTTGTTAAGCCGTGTACTGTGCCAGCAGTGTAATTGCCACGTATTTTGAACAGAGGCATCATGTGCGTTTGCTGGATAATAGCTCCGCGACAGGGCCCGGGTAATTTTGACCTGTAAACAATAGGTATCACTATTTCGCTCACGTAATTACTATTTTGCAGATGCGAGAGCTGATTCGAGACAATTTTTTAATTAAAGCTGTTGCTGTATTTTTTGAGTCCCTAATGTCCCTATCCAATTCAATTTGGTATGGATATGGCAGTGAAACTAATTTAATTGATAAACAACGAAACATACATAGAAACGCACATATACCTATATGTACGAGTGTATCATTTAGTATTTAGACGCATGTACCTACATGCGTCTAAATACTAAATGATACACTCGTAATAAATATTTCTATTAAGAGATCAACAAATCATTGACTCAGGTTTTCTATATTCGTACTGTTATATACCTAAGCCTGAAAATTCTTATTTAACTGAACGTAATCTTTCAGGCGGGTAGTAATAGCTTTATAAGTCCCACGCAGGCTCAACTATTTTCCCGAACTTATAAATAGGCAGCATTTTCTCGTACTAAATGTATTTATATATTTAACATAATAAGTAAAACTAAACGTAGGTCGCTTTAGTAAGGAGACTAAAATATATATTACCTACTACTCTTAAGTATATTAAAAGACAAAACTATAAATATTTGGGTCTCCCTATGACTCTTGTTTATGGTAAAATACTGACCGTGTTTAATACTTATTTTTCAGGATTTGTGACTTACACCTATAGGTATTGATTATGCTACGTCAATTATAGGGGTGTTTGTACTATAAATGTGTCTAAAAGTACCGAACGTTGAATTATTTGGAAAATTGGAATTTGTTCCTTTTTCAAGGGATTTAATGTCAGTAGACCCAAAACCTTCCGTTAACAACCATAATCCTTGACATTCTCCTTCCGAAAATTACATTAGCGCGTAGCTTCAAACGTTACAAGAAGCCAAAACAGAACACATACATATTCAGTAGGTGACTAATGAAAAAGGCCGAGTTTAATTCAAATTCACGCAAGACCTCGTGTGACGAGACTGACGAGATACCGGAGGCCGATTCTAATTTAACACTTTGTTATAGTTTTGATCTGGTTATGACACGATTTTGATACCGGATCTCAGGCGCACCAATAAGTGACGTACATTTGCGGGGACCAATCAGTCGTATTAAAACAAGATCAAGGCCTTAACAATTTTTAAGTATTTTTATATTTTATTACTGGATATTATTTGTGTATTTTATATGTTTGCTATTTCAAAAAATATTTATTTCATGTGGTTTACACACATAGATATACAAAACAAACATACAAGCAAGCATTAACACATAAACACAACATATACACTTTACTAATTTACATATAGATATGAAATCTTATAAGTTATAATACAGTGGTAGGCAAACTATTAGTTTTAGCTACCACTGTATCACACTGGTAGAGGAATGTAGTCCCTCACACAATAATCGAATAAATTTATTTTTACTAATGTGCAGTATAGTTTAAAGTTTAAACAAATACTTTTTTATCAGAATCTGCTACCGTGTGACGAGTGCCGAGGTACGGGTAACGACGTCTCCTTAATGACACGCTTGGTTAACGAACTGGGGGATTACGGAGTCGATTCGAGGATGCTATTGAAGGTGGATTGATTGGAAAGATCTGTTAAATTCGGCGGCCTAGAGGTATTTTAGTACTTACCAATTTAAGGCAGTCTTCAGAGTTTGAAAATCTTAAATACGTTACATAAGTGAAGTGCTCTGTTAAAGTTACCTTAGCCTCCTGAGACCCAGAAGCATTTGTTTTGTTTTTGAATTTGGAACCCTTGTTAGTCAATGAAAGTTCAATATATTTTTTGGAATATGTACAAAAATTTGTACGCAGGGACTTAGGAGTTAGGAGGTTAGGTTAGGTTAGGTTATTTTATTTGATTTAAGAATCGGAGCTGGAATAATTTATGTTTTGTCAAAGTCCCTAAAAATACAGTGTCAAGAGACAAGTTGACAATTGACATGCTTCGTTAGCCTTTCCTTTGTAGGTACCTATATAACACAGTTTTTTATCGTCATAATTGTCAGGCTATAGCCGTCATAATTAGGGTGGTAAGACTAATGCACGAGGTCGAATGCTCATAGCGACCCTGCGGCATCCCATCTAAGGCGGAGTCGGCACTCGTTGGTGGTGTTTGTATGTAGACGTGTGTGTGTGTGTGTGTGTAGACGGTAGTCCTTCAGCGGTTTGTCCGTCATCCTTCCTGGTTCCCCCGGACCAGCTGCCGGGGCTGCTGCTGTTCTCAAAAGCTTGTAACTTGTAATACAAGTGGATGTCACTTTTTGACAGATTTTGTTAGAAAGGGACTTCCATTTGTATTATAAACCTACTTATATTATAATACTTGTAAACGCATTTCCAAGTAACGCATGTCCTTTCATGGACAAGTAAAGATTGAAAGTGAGGATTTAGGCATTTTTTGTTATCTCTCTCGCTCTTTTATAATAACACTCGTATTGCCAATCAATTCCACAGTCCTTCTAACTTCCAATATCCCCTACACTCAAATTTATGAAAACAAAATAAATCATAACCTAAAAATTTAGTATAAATTCTTAGTGCGCCCTAAGTTTTCCGTCTAACGTTGTAAAGAGAATCCGAAAGCAGCGCAGAACAACCTACGACGTGAAAAGTTGGCCCACTTAGAAGCAGCTCGAGATTTACACAAAGATTCTACATAGCTGACTACCACTATTTCTTTTCACAGGTGTTACGTAACTAACCTACTTAGAAACGGGTGAATCAACTTTTTATTTCACTCGTTGTCATGGTTACGTTCTCCTGCTGGGTCAACTAGATCATGTATTTCAGAATCTAAACTTCCCAAATATGCACATTCACATAAATTGTAAGTATTGTGTTTAGGTGTCCAGAAAAGTAAACTCGTGGGACAAATGTTTCCAAAAAAAGAGGAATTGCCTCACAATGTTTCTCGACATACTGAATTCTTCTTGACTTACATTGGTAAGTACAGACTTGTATTTGTAATAAAGAAGCAATACATTGAAGTGATTGAAGAAACAACGAAACATGGTTTGTTTGTATGGAAATGACCGACCAAAGTAACCATTTTATATTGCTACAATGATTTGATGACAAATTTTATATTGCTACAATGAAATTAAGAAATAAGATTATTATAGAACTATCTTTTTTGGATTATTTCCTGTTTTTTAATTGAGTGATATAAGATTGTATATAGTATGAGCACCACCACCAAGTAGTATTACATTTAGGCAAATCACTTACCTAACTTATTTTTAGTAAAAAAAGGTTCCTTAAAACAGTTAAAACACAGATCCCACGCCTCAACAGTTTTGGAAACCACCTGACTACTCCATTCGAGATAAAATTCCTATTTTGAGAGCATACGGCATGTGTAATCAAAAATCAGTTTCCACTTCGCATTGCAGGCACACCACCGCGATAACTTTCCAGCTTTATCGAGCGGACTCATATCAATACCCTTTCAACCAACTTTGAATGAAAAGCTGCGCCTTTGAAATCTGACCGAGCATTCTGATTGGATGCACGAGTGCGAGCGTAGCGAGATCCTTTACCAAGTATACCCAAGAGCCATGGAAACGGGTTATATTGACTCATTTCTAGTTCGTTTTTTTTTAGCATTAGAAAGAACTTGAAAGAAGGTAAGCGATTTTGACATGTCTTTTAATTGAAAAACACTTTTACAAAATCAATAACTATTACTTATGAAAGCAGAAGACTATAAAAGATCGTATTAGATTCATAATTGTTACATATTTACCGTAACTTATTTTTAAAATGTGTTTTTCAATTAAAAGACACATCAAGATTGTTTACCTTATTTCTAATGCTAAAAAAACCAACTATAGGTATTTGGCTCGTTTTTGGCGTTTTCATGATTTTGCTTCCACTCCACGTCTACGACCTTTACTCATGTAAGTAACAAATCAACCAAAATTTAATTATAGGGCTATCATCGACCTGTTAAAACACCTGCCTGGCGTTCTTTCTGTTCCGGGTCTAACAAGGAGAAACCCTCACGCTACGAACCATTGTCGCTGCCCCGAGGTACGTGCGCAACGAGGACAGGTAAACCGCGCGGGCAACTCAACTCACGAGCACCACCGGAGCATCGCGCTTCATTAAGAGAACTTGAATCATTAAGAGAACTTTTCAAAGAAATTAATATTTTAACTGTAGCTTCCCAATACATATATGATAGTATTATTTATGTTATTAAGAATCTAGTCTCCTTCACTAAGAATTCTGATGTCCATAACTTTAACACTAGAAATAATAATAAGCTTGCTATCAGAAAGTTTCGTGTCCGTAAAGTACAAAAGTCATTCGTTGGGCAATGCATTCATTTTTATAACAAGTTAGCTGAAGATGCTTTACCCTTTCCAGCTCTTAAGAATTACTTAAAAAAGTCATTGATGTTAAAAGCTTATTACAGAGTCGAGGACTACTTGACAGACAAACATGCATGGTCCAAACCAGAAACTAATAAAAAGTAGTAGCAATTAAAAACATTGTATTATGTATAGAGTTATAGGTGACACAGCTCAGGTAAGCAGGAAAGCACATCAAATATTATATGTTGGTAATTCATAATAATCAATCAGATTTATATAATATGTTTTCCCATTTCTTTTAATAACTTTATTTTCTTTTCCTTTTGTAAGAATTTGATATGTTTTCTGAAAGAGCTACGAATTTGTATGATTCCATGTACATATGTATATTTTCTAAATCAAATTTCTATTACACCTTATGTGTATAATTGCATGAATTCTATAGTAATTTAAATTGTATTTTTTTTTTCCTTATTTTCTCGTAATGCATGTTAATTATAAGATGTAATTATTTTGAAAAGATGTGTCCCGCCGAGTTTGTTGCCGGTCCCATATTGGGATACCCTCCTCCAATTGAGGGGGATTTAAATCTTCTCGGGGCAGAGGTGTAGGGTTGGAGCCGGTCTACCTAGCTTTATTTGACGTTCATAAGCGCATTGTAATTATGCCTACTTGCATAAACTATCTTTTATCTTATCTTTATCTTTATTATACCAGACCACCGGGCAGGTGGTATCCTGCGTGCTGCTGTTTCTGAAGCAGCACGCAGGATAGAGCCCAACGGCACACCGAACATGCCAGTTTGCTACCGGTCACCTTCACCGCTGTCCCGAAACTTGTCCCCGCTCAAACGGTATTACTGGATTAGGGATCACCGGTAGAAAAAGCAAGCACACGCCCGACGCTCCGTCGTCCGTAAAACGACGGGTACAGCCGCTAATACCCTCCAGTATGGAGGGTATCGGAAGAGATCCATCCATCCCAAAGAAGAAGAAAAACATTCACATGTCGCTCAAGTTAGTTTGAGCGATCAACTCGTCTGAGCGATTGGAACGCCACCCTTGTTTCAATGCGTGATTTAAACATTTAAAACGAGAGGTTTGCGCCAATTGTGGGCGATGTTCGGAATGGAAATGAGCTTTGTAATATGTTTTTGTACATTTCGAGTCATTACGCCCATCAGATACCAAGTACGAAGTTGGATGTGAAATAATTACACATTCAGTTTACTTATGTTTCGGTTCATTTGACACGTCATCAACCTATGACATTTTTACAAAAAAGTAGGTAATAACTTGGGTTCACAATACCGAATGAGGAGAAATAATAGAATAAATAATGAATTTCTTAACATTGTCAGTTTCCGAATTTAAACTGTTGTGAGACATACTAACATTGAATAATTCAAACATGCGAAACATGTCGCGCGAGTGACTTAAAACAAGTGAGTCTAAACTGTAAAATTATTCAATTGTCAGTTTCACAAATAATCTATTCAAATTGAAATAATGCTGTCAACGCTCGTCAATATTGGACGGGTTAATCAAACCTGTTGTTAATAATGAAATTTTGTATTTCAAAGCAAATATTCATAAAATTTTCATTTGTGTTTGGAATTTCGCATTACCACAGAATTGATAATAATACAACACCACTAACATCATTAATAAAACCAGCATACAAGATCTTAATGTAACCAGTATGTACTTTTGGACTAGTAGGTATACTTGTAACGTAGGTAGACTGTAGAACACTGCTTTCCATAATTCAGTGGTTTTAGATGTAGGTACCCAAATCTAGTTTGAATACGATTGCTGGAGATCCGATTTGAATTCATACATTTGCTACTAAACACTATAGTAGCAAATGTATGAACTAACTCACATTAAACACTAAGCACTGCTGCTCACATTAAATACTAAGCTAATGACTAATCAAGCCCCAATTTGAAGACCAGCCATAATTACCCGTGTCCTTACGTTATTCAATTAGCTGCTGTTGATGCTGCAGTTGTTCCCTGCAGCGGTATCATAGTCGCGTTTTTATCACCTGTCAGGTCATGTGTCACTTTCGCACTTACATACTTGTTAGAACATGACAGGCATGGTCACAAATGATAAAGAGCCGGCCATCTTAGCCCTTCTGCCCAGTGTGGGAGGAAGAGTTTTTATCTAGGTCGTCCATCGCACTGGCCGTAATAAAAGTTTTCCAGGTTAGACATCTAGATCGCATGACGGAGTGGATATTCTATATTCTACAGTAATTAGTTAATGCTCGAAGAACTTCTAATATAGGTAGTCGATAGATAAAACTTACTACTTTACGTAGAATGTTGGAGCTTACCTTTCTATACAGTTTTAGATAGTTTGATGTTGACTTCTAAATATTTAAATCACAAAAGAAGTAGTCTAACTCTTTTCAACGCAAAACTATATCTTAGAGTTTGCTTTAGCCAACATTTTAGTACATTCATATTCCACTTATCATCCACGTTTTATCTACAGCCGGTTCTTGACGCTAGGCTTTTTCAACAAAATGGCCGAAACACATTGCTTCCGGGACTGAAAACAACGGAGCCAGTTGGGCTTAATCCGTGCCAACATCGTTTCTGCTGATTTGAATTTTATACGGCAATGCCTCTGTTTTGGGAGCTTTTAGTTTCTCCTTTAACAGTATTGTTTAATATAACGCTAGGAAACGAGATGGGAACTTCTAATGAGTGTCAGTACAGTACACAGTACCTACACAGTGTTAGAATATATTAGAATAAGATATATTAGGTTTAGTTTTATGGTTTACACCAAATAAAGTATTTCTATTCTTCTATTCTACTCAAACATTTACCGCTAAATTCTGCTCAGTACGAAACTAGTTTATACGAGGTATGAGAATTGTTTTGTATAAACGCCAATTGAAACAAATATAACGTATGGAAACGATCACGTGACTTTTCCTTCGCCTCGGTCATCGTGAATTCGTGACGTATGACCTTACGGACGCGGGTTATCAACTAGGTACAGAAATAAAGGGGGTCATGCAACTACAAATATCACCCAACCGTGATAACTTCCGTTTGTGTAAATAGTTTAGCCATTCTCGGGCCTCCTGGTGTAAAAATTTGTGACTGAAATTTCAGAATTCTTTTTCGTTTCTGTTAAAAGGAATTCATGTCCACCATCACCCATGTCCCCTACGTGGGTATTCCGACGAAATCCTTAACACGTAGTTGAATTAAAATACCTCGTGACCCTTTTTCATTAGTAAGAGATCTTCGCCACAAGCTGAATATTTATGCCGTCAGTTGGGGGTTAAGTCTTGGGTGACAGCGTTTTACTAGAGCTGAATCTTTTTGAGGAATTAAATATTAAGAAATAAAGTGATTAAAGTAAGTGCAAACCGAACCTCATGTAGCGTTGTTATGCTGCTGTTGCTGTTGGTACTTACTTACAATTAGTTTGTTTTCACGGAATCCCGTATTCTTAGTTCATGACGCCGTTTCTACATGAACAGTACCTACTATTTTTTACAACTTATTTAACATTAGTTTGGAAGACACAGTAATTAACAAAATACATATTGTTTTAGCTAGTAATCTATAAAAGTGATCTGCACCTAAAAGCATATATCCGTTTCAAAATGTATGTCCATTATGTTATAAGAACCTAAACTAGTGGCTCTGTGAGCTGTAGACCTCGCGAGCATAGCTTATTGGGACCGTGCACGATGACAGCGCCACACAGCGGTTTGATCAATCAACAATACAAAGATTTTAATTTATTAAAAAAAACACGAAGTTTAAGTGAAAAAAAAAATACAAAAAGTTATGTCTTACTGGGGATCGAACCCAGACTTTCTGTGTGCAAAAAAAAAGCGATTGTTTACCAGTGTTGCCAGATCGTACCTTTTAGTACGGTTTTACGTACTATTTTTTGACCTTGCGTACCTTTTTTGTACGCAGCGTACATCGTACTAAAACCGTACCTTTTGATGTACAATTGTTTATCAACTTTTTTTTCGTTATATTGGTTCAGGATGGTTTGTTCAGGGCAAAATATCTAATCTGACAACAATAGCCACCATAAAAAAGTACCATGTACTATATAAAATACACGTTTCTTTAGTTGCAGTCGGCAGTTGTGTCTTTCTTACCTGTGCTTTGCTAATAGTAATAGTAATATCGTTTATTGCAAACCATGGTACAATAGAATAGATGTTACAATGGAAAAAGATGACATGGCACCCTGATAGGTTATTGGCAATTATCCATAAAACTACATTAAATAATTTATGTGTAATATTATTCATATTGCTTTGTGATTGCTTCTAATGCAGTTGCTCGAGGAATAATAAAAAAGCTAAAAGAAGTTAAAAAAATGATAAAGAATTTGTTCTCGGGCTGTCAGGTACCTAAATCCTACTTTTATTATTAAAAAGGGAAGTTACATAATTATTATTACTTATCTGCCAACTTGTTTATCTTACCAATCTTATTCAAATGCATTTCTTTTTAATTTATATACTTATGTACATTTGCATATCCAGTAGAAAGTTACTTATACTTGGTCAAGCAGATCTTGTCAGTAGAAAAAGGCGGCAAATTTGAAAAATGTAGGCGCGAATGGATATCGTCTCATAGAAAATTTGAATTGCGCGCCTTTTTTTACTGACAAGATTTGCTTGACCAGCTATAGTCATCTGAGTGTATTTCGTTTCATTTGGCATTATTATCCAGATTACAAAACTCAGGTAGTCAAAATTCAGCCAGCCATTTATAGCCGGTCAAACAACTTAGTATAAAATGGCGCGAAATTTAAGTTTTCTATTGGATCATAACCCTTCGCACCATTTTTTTAGATTTGCCGCTTTTTTCAACTAACGGAAATGGCTTGACAAATTTTATTTGTCATGTACCTATATCAATGGAAACAAAATTGGTTAACTATGACGTGTACACTACACTTATAGTTGGTCAAACCAATTTGTCAGTCAGTAACAATCAGGAAGACTAATACTCATCCACCCACCCACATAGAAATATTGTTTCTGTAAGAAAATTTTACTAATAAAAAAACCGTACCTTTTTTATCAAAATCGTACCTTTTTTGACGTACGACTGTACATAAGCTGGAAGCGCTCTGGCAACACTGTTGTTTACAAAATGCGCCATGATAGTTCTTAGCTAAGCTGACGAAATTCGGTTACTCATTCTCGAGTACAAACTAAATATCTAAATACAGCCTAAACCAGCAATACAATTTTTCTGCATTTTTTGCCATTTACTATGTAAAGATGTCTCAAAAAGAAAATACTCTTATGATATCGATACGACTATTTGTTTAAGCGCGAGGTATCACAACTCCTCCATTTTTGAAAATGTACCAAAAACAGGATCGACAAAAATTTTTTATTTACTCATAGAATCTGGTCACAAATTTTCACAAGAATCGGTTGAGAATTGTGACCTGTAGAGGAGAACATCCGGACATACAAAAGCAAAATGCCCGAGTCAAAACGTAGAC
The DNA here is from genome assembly GCF_948474715.1 of Cydia amplana. NCBI lineage: Eukaryota > Metazoa > Arthropoda > Insecta > Lepidoptera > Tortricidae > Cydia > Cydia amplana. The sequence goes on along the minus strand of NC_086081.1, from coordinate 8,262,583 downwards.
CTTCGCTACGCTTCGGTCAACTATTTATCATCTTAAAACATGATTCTCTAAATTTATGCTAGCTGACATTCCAAAAATTAACGTTAGTGTATATTGAATGATTAAATTGATTACATTAACAATGCGGATTACGGGGTTGCTAGTTTTTTTTAAATAATTTTCTATGTACAACTTCTCCAACCGCCTTTTTTTTCATTAACTAGCGACCCGCCCCGGCTTCGCACGGGTTAACAAATTATACATAAACCTTTTCCTTCCTCTAGAATCACTCTATCTATTTAAGAAAAATCGCATCAAAATCCGTTGCGTAGTTTTAAAGATCCAAGCATACATACAGACAGACAGACAGCGGGAAGCGACTTTGAAGCAGAATAGATCGCCTGTAACTTGCACCCAACCCCTTAAACAGGAGACGTCGGGTCTGCTACTTGATTTTTCTGATACATTTTCATGAGAGCGGAGCTTATGGCCGGGGAGCCCTAACGGATTAGCTCCTGATTCTACGAGCAACTAGTGTTCGTGTTATTTGCCCTTTATTGTGAACAAGTCGCCATATTGGAAGGGCTAGGAGTCACGGAACGTATTTGCGGAGGAACATACTACATAGTAAACAATGTTTGTTTCTTCTGATTTTATTTGTTTGTATTGTCATGAGTTTAATACGTTGGGTTGATACTTGCCTGTAACATTTTTTGTACAAATATGACCCTTATCTCTAAAGGATTTTCGAGTGCCATTACTAAATGAAACTAGGATAATAAAGTACTAATATTTGGAAAAGTAAGGCTCCATGATAATGGAAAGTGTAGAAGACAACCAAACTTTTAAGTACCGTAAAATGGGGTGAGTGATTAGGGTCAAAACTGAAATTTAAACCTCGATAACATTTTATTTTTACATATGAAAACTGAATGGTGTATATAATAAGTGTTCCGGACGTTTGTATTTTAGTTTTTATTTTATTTGGATAGTTCCATTTCATAACTTTGACGATAAAGAGGAAACCCCACCTCACCCCGTAGTGCCTCGTATTTGGGGTGAGAGGGGTTTTCATACAAAGGTGATTTTGGAAGATTGTTGGATCGATTTTTTTTTATTATACGTATTACTATAGCTCCATTTTAAATTGGAATGCATTATTTTTGTAGCAGTAGCCTTAAAATCCCTTCTCACCCCCCTCTCAAACCTTCTCTCCCCATTCATAACCCACCTCTCCCCGCGAAACCTACTCACCCCGTTTTACGGTAGAGTTTTTATCGGATATCTATTGCGCTTTTCATTAATATGTTTTTGTCCTTGGTAAGTTTATATTAAGATACTGTTGACTGAAAACTTTTATTTTACATTACGTAATCATGGCCATATTTAATTGAGGTATATACTTATTTTTAACAAAATTTCGATGGCTTTGCACCTATCATGGCCTAAAAAGGAGTGAAATTCGAACATATACACAGAACGGCATAATAACATGATTTAATTACGAATGCCAGTGATTATCAACCGACATCCCATAGTCAAGATTAAACGATAACACCACAAAGGTTTAACCTATATAGAGGCAAGGGATTTACTTCATAATATATTAACTAAGAGAACAGACACAATTTGCGAAAACAATAGTTGTTATTCTTGTCACTTACCGAGCACAGTACGGCTACCATCACCATCAGTTTGTCACTGACATAAACGCCGTCGAGAAGGTAATTTACTTTCTATACATCTCGCTCGTACTCGCATATTAGTGCAAACAAGATGTATAGAAAGTAAATTACGTTCTCGATAGCGTAAATGTCAGTTTTTATGTGTTTTCAAATATACTTACTCTGGATAAATTAAAAAAATGTGATTATCGACTTTCTCTGATGAAGAAAACAACTAATTAAAGTCTATTTTTTTATTCCGTAGACTGAAATGACAGTTAATAGTATGAACATGAAATGTCATTTCATACTATTAACTGTCATTTCAGTCTACCGAATAAAAAAATAGACTTTACACATGCGATCAGCCATTACACAGACCCCCTACGGTTCTCGCCCCGATACACTAGAACAGGGGTTGCAAAACTTTGAGGTGAAGAGCCAACCCAAACAGAAATTAAAAAAGGCTCTCCAATAATGTACAAGTTGTAACGAATTTAGAGATCATTTTATATTGGTTAGATTCGATTAAACCACGCTTGGAAAAACATAGAGAATAGAAAACACGACCTGATCCCATCAAATCCGTCTGGGGACATGGCGTCTTGTAGTTATTATATTTGAATATCACGTGGTATAGAGAAAACACCCTAACAAGCAATGGCGTGGCTATAGATTTCCGGCTTGCCTATTTGAAGATATTAGCTTTATCCTTCAGGCCTTGAAGGAAAATCATGTAGAATTTGATATGGCTTACTTAAGGATTTGTCTAGCGTTGTAGCGCTGCCTTTTTTCTATCTCTGAAAAGTCGGGGTAGGTAATTCTATATAAATCATGTGGCCTTATATAGTTCTATGATAAACTTGTTATTTGTAAGTCAGGTAGATTTAAAATCAGTGGGTATTAGATTTATGTAGCTTAAAAAAGTACATCTTGTTATTTATTAGGTACATAATTTAAAAATAAGTATATAAACGTAGTTGGTTAAGACTTAAGAGTGTAAACCTGCTAAATCCATTTTTGTAATTAATTAATTTTTAACTTTAATATCTACCAAAGTAGGTTCATAATTCTCTATTTTCATTAAATTTAGCAGGTTTACACTCTCGGCCAACGGTAAATAGCCTTAAAAGATAACACGTTAATCTCGTTAAAATATAAGCCGATCTTCTTTGAAAACCAGTAACCAATATCATCCAATCCAAGGACTGCGTTTCTATCTACTATAAATTTATCATAACTACTGTTAGTGTAAATACGACTTATTAACTAAAAAAACCTTTAGAAAATGAACTGCAATTTCTAAATTCTTGCACCAACAACCTCGCCTTTACTTAATTAAAGTAAAGAAAGGCAAAAGCAACAATTGAAATAACGAGTACCCGTCTAGACCTCAGATTGAAGTAACGCTTTAGCGGATAGACTAATTGGACCCTTTAATTTTTCAAGTCAACCAGATCGTCTGATTTTGACCTACATGACCTACGTCCCTTTTAATATTTTCAAGAATATTTACTTACCTAAGTATTTTATAATCGTAAAGGACGCAATGTACTCTCAACTGGGACACTTGAGCGAACTTTTCTCCGATACCACATACAGCATGCTATATGCTTCATTCTAAGCTTTTCAGACCAGCTATCATAGTCGCATTTTTACCACCTGTCATGCTATGCGTCACTTTCGCACTTACATATTTGTTAGAACGTGATAGCCATGGTGACAAATGATAAAGAGCCGGCCGTCGGTAGAGCTAACCCTACAGGGCTGTCGTTTTCGTTAAAACTACTGCCTCTTAAGTTCAAAGTATGTAAAGAGCTAATATGAGCATTTAGGCTCGTACACTATGCTGCAAGGCATGCTTAAAATAATGGTAAAAGCCATTAAAACATGTTAAATAGGTACCTTCAAATCCCATTTAGTTTGTGCCGTGATTTTATACTAAGTTACGATGTATTTTCCAGAGTCCTCCACTCGACTCAGATAGCGTCCACCATAAAGTTCAGAGCTTTAGTACAACTCGAGTGAACTATTTTCTTGTCACCTGCATTTGCGACACGACGACAAGCGACCTGATTCAAAGTTTAATGAACGTGAAAATTAGCTTTCGATAATCGTATCGAAAACTATCGTATCCATATATCGATTCATTTACCAAAGCTGACCTAACCTCAAATTACTGTTTCCTCTGACTCGCGCAAAAACACTCAGTGTCTAAGGTGACGCTTTTGTTTGAAGAAACGTCACTTTTGACACCGACAGATCCGATCTATATCGTACCGAGATCTAATTTTTGACCCTTATTAAAATTTGTATCAGGCGGAAAGTCATGAGCTCACACACTCTCATATAGGATAATCCTCACAACGAGATACTCGACACTAATCTCATATTGCCGCGACTAAGCTTTGCTTTAGTTCCTTGTTTTTGCGCGAGTCAGGGGCAACAGTAATTTGAGTAATGGTAAATGACAGTTAACTCGCTTCAGGAAAAGCTACTAGGAGAAAGTGAAATCGCGCGCCAATTTATATAAAAGATTTCTACCAAAACGCTGTGATTTCATTAAATTTAGTTTACTTAATCGGATTCTGAACACTTAACTGTAATAATTATGCTTAAAGGCAGTACAAAAATATGCAGCCAGCAGTAATCTCCACCACAACAGATCCACCATGCAGCCTCGGTCCCTATTCATCACGTCACAATATCCTGTATAGGCCTCACGTTAAGATCCCGGCCCTAATAATTACTGAGGGCTAAGCGTTAAGACCCGAATTCTGTGTTAAGCGTCCCTTAGGGATACACAATGTACATTACCACATCCTTATTTTGACCTCTCTTACTACTACCAAATACCCCTTTAAGAGCATCTAATGTAGGGTATAAGGGGCGACGGAAGGTCAAATTACTCTGGATGTGCTCGTTAAGGTCCTTACAAAATCTTGGGACAAGCTACTAAGGTCTTACTCAAATAATGTAACAGGACGTTACGATGAACTGATGTCATTGTTGGTTACTTTCCCAAATGTGAATCCTAATGCATAAGATTAAGGTTAATATTGCCACGTCTCGGAGTTACGGAGGTTGGTAAATCAAATTGAAAGCGTGTTGAATTCGTTGAGAGTTACCCCGGGGACATGGATTGTTTGTGTTTAGCAATTGTAACAATCACAGAACCTAACTTTGACTCAGCAATTATTTAAATAACTAAGCAGTTTGAGTTGACTCGAAGATCGAGTTTATTGGATAAGCGGGAATCGCTTTTAAAGTGTATTAAGAGAACGAATTTACCAATTTAAATATACCAACAGAGTGTTTCTATGTGCAACCCATAGATGCTCCATGCGGTAAAGTATTTACATTGAAAAATATATATCCTGCCCCATAGAAATCTTCAACACGAAATTTTATAAACCGCGTAATAATATTTTGTTCTTATTTCATAAAGATGAGAAAATAATTGGTAAATGTATACTGTATTCTAAAGTTCATACACCTCCGAGTTCCTAATTAAATCACAAGCCCAAGTCGAGCATGAAAACTTACAGAATTTACTTTACCTTTACAAAAATTCTGCTAAAATATTTTACAAAAAATTTCAGATATGAATTTTTCGCGTGACGAAACCCCGCAAATCTTGTTAAGAATTTCATGGAGAAAATAACTAACAAATTTAGACTTATATGTGGACTAGACGGTTGAAGAGTTGGTGAAAGTTTGAAAATCTAAGTCGAGTAGAATGGGAAAATCAAAGGGTGCACGAGTCTGGAGTGCCCAAAGTTTCAACCACACTTTAAAGTGCTACGTATTATGAATCTGTGAGATGCGCAGTCGGAGCGAACTTTACTGAACGCTGCTTAAACGCGTTTCCGTTCGGCGTACAGGAAAACTTGTTTAGTTTATTTAGTCGGAGCTGGTTGGCTATGAAAACAGAATTATCATCTAGATGGCACGGGCGGTAATTAATATGTTTATCATTTGTATGTACAAGTATACTTTTTGTTTGCTTACTGCAGCATATGTCCTCGTTAATACTATCGGGATATATTCGACTCATTATCTATATTATCAAATTAATTACTTTATTAAGCAATGGCTTAAATAGTGTAATATTATAATAGCCGACTACATTTGCCTGCCAAAATTCCTCTGAACTCTGAACTGTCTATCTATTACCTTCATCAATGATAGTGATTCAAGATGGAATCCACAAAATTCGCCATTTCGTATTGACGAACCCAATATTTAGTTGCGCCATAATCCCGCCTGCACCGTCCACTATATGATGAACAAGTTAGCAGCTTCTCAAGTATATTATGTACGGACTTTAAGAGTCACGGTTACACTGGTCAACAATGGCTGACTATGCAGCTTGTAGATCGTCCCGAACATTTACTGGTAAAATATCCGGACAACGGACCAGGAGGTTAATTTACGAATACAGCTATTCGGAATTTGGGAGACGTAATAACTGGGAGAGGAGTTAAGCTGATTTGTTTTTGTTTTGCGATTTGCTTTTGTTTTTCGGTCTGATATAAGTTTGGGCCGAACGGTGGATATTGGTTACATTTTTAATTTAGTGGTTGAATTTTTCTGTCCGAAATGTTGATATCGAGGAAAAAAGGGACATCGTGGTTTCGACATAAAACGGATCAAAAATAAGGAAATTGGTCCTTTTTAATTTCAATACGACTACGAATGTAACATATCGAATGACCTAACAGTTCGGTGAGTTTAGAACAATTTACCTAAATACATTAGATGGGCATGAGGTATGTTATAATTATAAGTTTTCATTATTAAACGCGGAACTCATCATAACTGCGATGAATGTAGTGGCGTATTGTAAAAGACGTATTATAATAGTTTTCATTATTCTCAATCTTAAGAACGTACGAGAATCCCAATATTATGAATATTTTTCTTGTCATTGTTATTTTCAGAACAAGACCTTATTAAGAAAAATTGTGCGGTTTCAAAACTCTCGTTTCGGTAGAAAACCTCTGAAGGATTTCTCAGGATTGTAAGCATCTCTGAAGAGGTAGGTAATCTTGACATTTGAAGTCGCTCTCAAAACCCGTTGAGTACCTATGGCTCTCATGCCAAACTAATGACAACAGCACTTTTCGCTTTACGTTCTGCATAATGTTGAAAAATAAAAATCTCCTCTGATAATGGGTTTTGTACTTTTCTAAAAATAACGTAACTATTTATAATTATAACACACGATGCAAGACAAATTTATCACGAATGACATCACAAACATTAATAAACGTCAAAATTAATGTTTCCACTCATAACCTGAAAATTAGAATCCGTTGGGACCAACTACCGCACCTAAACCAACTTTGACACTATAATGCATCAAGGTTACACATCGCTCTAATGTGTCAATCGAAAAGCAAGCCTTACACGTGTGAACATAGAGTGCTTTATACAATGATACTGTGAATAAGATATGAGCTTGTGAGAGTTTATGTTTTATTTACTTAAACAGCACTCGGGGTACTCGTAAAACAATGTTTAATAACAACTGTTTAACAATGGGCTTAATTATGTGATACTCGACATGCGATCACTCGACTGTGTTAGTGCTGCGTTCTTGATTCTAGCTACAATGAGATAGATAGAATATTTTTTATTGGCACACCTCAGTAAAAGATACAGCTAAATATAAAGGTGCATAATATGTTCGATATTATATCTGTACATGTAGATACATTTCACAGGGTAACTGGCTGGCCAAAATTTACGTAAATATGCAGTTGGATTTACTTAAACAGTTTTCCGACTGTAAGTACAGACTTTTGTATGCACATTTTTGCTCGCCCTAATCATAATATCAGCTAATAAGCATTCGCTTCTGGACCAAAGCCTCCTGGAATGATCGTTACCTACATAGGTAGGTATGTGACTTGAAAGACATTTATAATGTTTAGGAGTGACTTCGAGTTTTTTAACATCAAAACACTTACATATATAGCGTGATTGTACACCGTAACTGCAACATACACGTGCAACTTAAGAGTAGGTTGGCACATACGAATCATTGCGAAAACCAGTGCAATTTCAGGAGCTCTTGCAAACTAAAGACAAGAAATAAGTCACTACATACAAAAGCGGTCTTGTATAATCTTACAAACGTTTTGTTACGGTCTTACTCCGAACCCGAGTCCCAGGTTGGAGATGAACATACATTCACGGAAATAACACTAAAGTGGCCTCCGGGACGCGCGGATTTAAGGAGCCCGGTGCACGTCTTAACGGTAGTGTTGAATGCACTTAAGGTGCCGTGGGCTTAGCTAGCTGAATTTTGAATAATCGTAGCGCTTTTTAGATCATTATACGGTTTGGTAAAAATATTAATAGCAATCTTGAGGCCTTTCTCTGTAACTATAGAGAAAATTATAGTAACTTCTTTGATTCGACACATGATTGCACATGACACTGAAACAACTTTCACTTGATACATAAAAATAATAAAAATATAGGTTAAAACGCAACATTAAAAAGTTGTAACAATTTTTGCACAATAGTTAAAAATATGAAAATGGCTTCTACAAATGCGCTTTTTAGGGTTCCGTACCCAAAGGGTAAAAACGGGACCCTATTACTAAGACTCCGCTGTCCATCCGTCCGTCCGTCCGTCCGTCCGTCTGTCACCAGGCTGTATCTCACGAACCGTGATAGCTAGACGGTTGAAATTTTCACAGATGATGTATTTCTGTTGCCGCAATAACAACAAATACTAAAAACAGAATAAAATAAAGATTTAAGTGGGGCTCCCATACAACAAACGTGATTTTTGACCGAAGTTAAGCAACGTCGGGCGGGGTCAGTACTTGTAGTCTGGAGTTAAATTAAATACAAGTCGTCTCCTTCACGATTTTCGTAGACATCTCTTCTAAATACCTAAAACTGGTATGGATGTGTTCCTCGTGGTCTCTAGAATACGAATTGACCGGTTTTAGTTTATGGAGAGGGGGACGTGTCGATAAAAAGGGGGGGAATGTGGGCGGCCGACCAGCATTGATATTTGTTCACATCTTGAGTCCTATGGGACCGATCGGTTCGTTTCAGGTGTCGTTTGAAAGAGTATTAAACGTGCTATTATTGCTTCATAATAACTGTAGTCATAACTGTAGTCGTTTAGAAAATATTTTAAAATATATGATTTTTTACCGTGCATGGATGGCATAAGTACTGACAAAACATGCGTCTAACTCAATAAATTATAACTTTACCGCAATTAATGTTATTACAAAATATACGAGAAATTTCATTAGCTTTCTAAAAACATAAGGTTTATTGGTGTATGGTATTATATAACCATGTAATGATGAATTTTGTTCAGCATGGGTCACTACGCACCGTCACGTAAATGGCGGGCGACCGACCTCAACTGTTCATTGTTTCTCGGGTTCTATTTTACTGATCAATTGGTGATGGATACCATTAGAAAGAATGTTAAATGTACAATAATTGGTTTCTAATAACCGTAGTCATAACTGTAGTCATTTACAAAATAATTGAAAATATATGATTTTTACCGTGCATGGACATAAGTACTGGTAAAACATGCTTCTAACTCAATAGATTATAACATTACCGCAATAAATATTTTCAAAATATACGGGAAATTTTATGAGCTATCCAAAAATATAAGTTTTATTGCTTTATAATGTTGTATAACTAAGTAATCATGAATTTTGTTCAGCATGGGTACTGTGCAACGTCACTTAAATGGAGCCCGGCCATCGTTGAGTTTTCATTATATTTCGGGTTCTATTTTTCTGATACATGATGGATACCATTTGCAAGCATATTAAATTTTCTGTGAATACTCGATTGTTTGAAATCTGAGGCCCAAAATAACCATTTTAAAAATATTAAAGAAAATGTTTAATTTTTACCTTAGAAGTTTGCTTAGTGACTGAAATAATTTGAGAAAGAGATAATGTAGTAAATATAGCGTGAAATTTTTAGAGTAAAATCAGCAAACTATTTATTAACTTTCCAAAAATATTGTTTAGTTACCGTACAACTATAAACATATATGTAGGTATGCCAGGACCAATTTCGCCAAGCAAGCAAACACACGGCGCGGCGAGCGCCTGGTAGACCAGCAACATTCTATTATTGTATGACAGTACATTTTATAATGTAGGTATCCAAAATGATAAAATATCGATATAAATGATGGTTTGTTTGTTTTGTTTTTTTATCACAGGAAACTTAAGTATATTTTGACTCTTTTGACAAAAGCCCAGTTCTAGGTTCATAACATCGTTAAGTTCGTAGCTTTCATGATTGCAAAACCACTGCATATGAAGTACTTAATATCTGTGTTGTTATTTGACTCACTCGTCTACACGTAAAACGTTTTCAAACCCACTCCGTAGTTAATAATTTAAAATCACCTTTTTAGTGAGATCTGAGGCTTGTGGCGTTAAAGAGATATTTGTCGCCGCACGCTCCAGGATGCAAAATAAGTGACTACTATTTGAGTAGCAGCGTATGTCCCCATAATAACTATCCGTGAAGTCCGGTTTTAAGTATAGTAATAGTAAGATAAGGTCAATATTGAGTAAACTATCTATATTATATTTATTTACTATTTTATTTTACGGTCTAATTTATAGTTTTTGCTTACCTATTGATTCATTGGCGTTTGGCATTGTAGTTTTAGCTTGTAAGTATGACTCTATTGACAGTTATAAGATGTACTACGGTATTTAAATAACGCTCGTCTGTAACTACATGATCTTAGATCTATAATAGCGACTCATAACTTCTCTGTTCGACTTTAAGTCATACAAGAGAGTTAAGTAGCGATTGCGATATAAGTAAAAGACTTTATCACACGTTTAGAACCTTAAGTGCAAATTGCAGATTATTACTCATATAGATGTTAAGGTTGTTCAATTCACTATGAGCTATAAGCTATAATACTAGCAGCTTAACATGCAATATAGCGCCCAAAACAGCTACTGTAGATCTTAAATCTTTAGATGAACCTTTTAAACACTTTTATCTCACCAGAGCCTGTAAACTGTAAACTAAGACTATAGATGTAGCTATTCTAGAGCCAGGCTGTCTTTAGGTAAGAAAATAGGTGCTAAGTGTCGCCTAATTGTTTGTTGGGATTTATATGACGGTGCGCAGTGACCCATGCTGAACAAAATTCATTATTACTTGGTTATATAATATCTTACACCAATAAATCTTATGTTTTTGGAAAGCTAATGAAATGTCTCGTATATTTTGTAAATACATTAATTGCGATAAAGTTATAATTTATTAAGTTAGAACCATGTTTTAGCAGTACTTATGTGCATGCACGGTAAAAAATCATGTTTTCAATTATTTTGAAAATGACTAAAGTTATGACTACAGTTATTGAAAACCAATTATAGTACGTTTAATATTCTTTCAAATGGTATCTATCACGAACTGATCAATAAAATAAAACCCGAGAAATAATGAAAAGTTGACGCCGATCGCCTGCCATTTACGTGGCGGCGCTTAGTGACCCATGCTGAACAAAATTCGTAATTACTTGGTTATATAATATCATACACCAATAAAACTTATATTTTTGGAAAGCTAATGAAATTTCACGTACATTTTGTAAGAATATTATTGGAGTAAAGTTATAATTTATTGAGTTAGACGCATATTTTATCAGTACTTATGCCATCCATGCACGGTAAAAAAATCAAATATTTTAAAATATTTTGTAAATTACTAAAGTTATGACTACGGCTATTAGAAACCATTTATTGTACGTTTAATAACCTTTCAAATGGTACCTATCAGCAATTGATCAATAAAATAGAACCCGAGAAATAATGAAAAGTTTACGTCGGTCGCCCGCCATTTACGTGACGGTGCGTAGTGACCCATGCTGAACAAAATTCGTTATTAATTGGTTATATAATATCATACGCCAATAAAACTTATGTTTTTGGTAAGCTAATGAAATGTCTCGTATATTTTGTAATAAAATAATTGCGGTATTGTTGTAATTTATTGAGTTAGGCGCATATTTAATCAGTACTTATGCCATCCATGCACGGTATAAAATCAAATATTTTAAAATATTTTGTAAACGACTACAGTTATGACTACGGTTATTATGAAACAATAATAGCACGTTTAATACTCTTTCAAACGACACCTCACACGAACCGATCGGTCCCATAGGACTCAAGATGTGAACAAATATCAATAATGGTCGGCCGCCATCTTTGCCCCCCTTTTTTTCGACCCGTCCCCCACTCCATAAACTAAAACCGGTCATTTCGTATTCTAGAGATCACGAGGAACACATCCATACCAGTTTTAGGTATTTAGAAGAGATGTCGACGACTTTTCTCAAAACAGGCCGATTTCCACCTGTCTATTGTATGGGTGACCGTTTTTTTGCTTGTTTTGCTCTATTTTTTGTTGATGGTGCGGAACCCTCCGTGCGCGAGTCCGATTCGCACTTGGCCGGTTTTTTATTTTTGTTTGAACTTTCGATTCCTGGCACGGACGGCCCGACCGTCCTACGCTCAGGTGCTAAGAGAGCTGCGTTCGGAGAAGGACCTGAACTCACTGCACCTTAACGCTAGTATTAAATGCACTTAAATTTTGTTGCAGTTTTATTTGCTAGGAAAGGAGGAGGATGATAACTGTTTATCGCGTTGTAAATTATGTTGTAAATAATTAATTTAGCAGCTACGCTAGAACTTCATTTCTCACTTAGTAAACACGACTAATGTAATGAAGTGTGTTCTACTTTATATTTGAAACTTGGAAGCTGAAAACTGCAATAAAAATGTTCATTTAACTACTAATTTTATTATATCGAATTTTATTGCACAAATAAAGATAAAGTACAAACAGCGGACTTAATACCGCAAGGCATTCTCTATCAGTCAACCATTGGGTCAAACAGTGACATATAAGTTAGTGCAGGAAAAATTCAGTTTCAAGAAGTTCATATGAGGTACATTTCAGTTGTAGTGGTCAGAGGAGGTAAACAATTGATTCTTAATAAAATCTGTGAATGTATATAAAAACGAAGTGTATATAATATTTTGCGTCAATATGGAATGCCCCGAATGCCATATTGACGCAAAATAAACAGACCTTTTTCTACATTATAAGGGCTCATTTAGACGGTGCGAGAACTCGCATGCGAGCTTCATTACATTGCGTCTTTTGATCGGTCGGCTGAATTGATGTCACCTCAATGGTCCGCAGTGTAACTAAAATCGTATACGAGCTCGCGCGCCGTCTAAATCAGCCCTTATTGTTGAGCAGTCACGTATAACATTTAAACTAGTATTAGGTAGATATTTATTTATTCACATGACACGAACTAACATGGCGCTCATACAATCACACAATCCTTGAATTTGTGTGTTTCATCAATTTCGTCAACTGCAGGCTTATCCAGCATCTCAGCCAACAAGGCACTGGGAGCCCTCAATCTTCCATCTCTGTCGGATCCGAAGCCTTGCACTTGTCGTCTACCTCTATTAATAAAGATTTCCTAACCAAGTCCCGTAATGCTGTGAGCCTGCGAGTCTTAAGCCTCAGCGAGCAAAGATTGGGAAGTGGGAACCAGTAGCGCTTATTCTTTGTAAGTATTTCTAGATAAGAGACCACTCTTATTGATAAACTAATATCTGGAAGACCGAGCTTTGCTCGGAAAGCTTATAAAAACTCAAAAGTGCGTATAAAAATCAAAACTCAAAATTTTCCCAGAGATCTACCTAGTTCGATTTTTCGCCCCCATATAGCAAATTTCGTCGATATCGCGGCAGCGGCATTATAAATATATAAATATAAATTATAAGATAAAATAAACTATACAAAAATGTAAAACATGCTGAACTTGACTTTCATAAATCACATTTATCAAACGGTTAAGTCGAATCCATAACTCGGCGAAATCATCTCGACAGAAAAGTAAGGACATAAGTGTAGGTAAGTAAGTAGGGATAAATTCGCCTTTGTACTTTTTACTATTTTTTTGTTATTTTTCATATGTCTTTTTGTACAATAAAGAGTTTACTACCTACTACTTCAATTTTACCTTTTCACATGCAATGTATCGTGGTTTCAAATAAAACTCGCATGTTTCCCATAAAAACATCTCTAATATACACAGTCCATTAGTCAACACCTTCTGACCATGGCCAAGGCCACGCCTACTAAAAGTATTGCGATGCCTTAAATTATATCTGTTTCAAGCAATTTTGTACATTTTTTTAACTATTAAATCTATAATATGTCGATACATAGGTATAGGTACGTTTGTTATCGAAGATTATCTTATTACTCGATGTTTAGAGCCCATGAATACCTACACTACACTATTGACGGTTTTAGTTCTATACCAAAATTTTGGGCATTTGTTTCTCCAATATTTTTTGAGCCTACATTTTTGTTTGGCTCACCTGTCCCTGCACCGCCTGTACAGTCTGTGCAGATGAACTGCTACTCTTAGACCGAGGGAGAGTTAGAACGTTCGTCTTGAGGTGTGAAGCCGAGCGTGCAGTGGGGCGCCGTTTTAGGTCAATAAGGAACAACGGGAGCATGTCGAACGAACTCCGCTGAGGCGAAATGTCTTTAGAACAACCCCTTTACTAAAAGCGTTACAGGAATTTGCTAACGGTACACTTAGGAATGTGAAATGGTTAGGTTATACTTAATATGAAATTACGTAGTGATTTGAGATAAAGTTGACCTAACTAAACCCGATGACACCAACAGATTTTCGATATGGATTTTTGGTTCATCAAAATAGAGTAAGCAAGATAATTATTTTTCTACTCCCGTACTTTTATTTGTCATTTAAAGAGTCGTGCACACACCTTTAAAACCCTACCTTATAGTTGTCAAGACAAATCTTTAGTCTATTCCCCAAAAAAGAATTTGTGCATACACTCAGTATCTTTTTGGCGATTTTACGATACTTCGTGTAATGACCACTTACAAAATATTGAATGAAATACAGTGTTGCCAACCTTATTTTAAATGTCATCTCTGACAAATAAGTGAACCATAAATGTTTTTTTTTTTAATTTCATTCATTCATTCATTCATTCATTCCGTTCCCGCCCGTACCTTCCATTTCTACTAGGTACTTACTTCCTGAATTAGAAATATTTGTTAAATTTACAATTTTATTTCAAAGTAAGTGCTTGGTCGTAGAAAAAGTATTGTATGCAACGTTGTTTAACTGAGTCAAAAAATACTCGTCGCCTCAAATTGTTACTCACGCCACTCGCCTTTTTTGACCTCTCTTAAACAACGGTTGCATAAAATACTATTAACGCAACTGGTTAGCTGTATTAGACATTATTAATAGATGTAAACACTATAGTATTTATCTGCATATATACAAAAACAGATTCAGCGCAAATCACGCAATCGCGCAAGGTACAATATTTGATCATTCAAGAACAATAACACCGGCAGAATTTGCCAAAAAAATGCCACTTCTCAAGCACATTTTCCCTGTGCCTCAGCAGTGCCAAAAGATGGCAGATAACTAAAATGAAATATAAGTCCCAAATCCGAGTTTTCGTGTAGAGGCGTATTGTTATTCCACCGCCCATACGGGCAAAAGGCACTAAGTCAGTTTGGACTTAAAATACAGTTGAGGCCTTTTCCGTAGGCGGAGGTATATTTTTGGCGAATTGGGGGAATAGTTTCACCAGATTATGCGTCGGAACGACTTCAAGCTCTCAACATGGAGGGATATGATATTTTATTTAAGATCCCTTAAGCCTGTTTTGACTTAGAATCACGTAGGTGCAACGTAAGGTTTTGGGGAAAATATGTAACCGCGACTTTTCTTGACTTCTTTTTATTTCACCAAAGATTAAGCACTGTTTTCACTTCTATTAGATACGATAAAAAAGTTTAGAAAAGAAAATCCTTATTTTTAAATTTTGATGTAGGTAACCTACCTAATTATCGTGTCACATTAGCATTTTATGCATTTCCTGTTCCTATAATTTTCTTATGTTTTGCACCCCATAAATATTTACCTAACTTGTAAGCAATGTATAACTTTAAAGAGAACAAACTGTTAGTTACGATTTAAATAACTAATCAAGGCAATAAATAACAATAAGTTATTTTGAAATTATGTTTAACTAGATCTTTCGACGACTAGCTTCAAAAAATAAATCAAGGTTCTCTTTGGCAAAGAAACTTTATTTAAACGTTGCAAAGTAATCGATAGATTCACAATCTCAATAGTTTACCATTTCCTATCCAAAACGAATCCCTCAAAATGTATTTAGATTTGGTTACTTAAAAATCCGTCAAACCTCATTCAGTTAGCAATAGATGTCGAACAATACTTACATAAATTGCTGACACAAGATCAGATTATATAGTATACGGACTCCAAAAATAGGCGTATTTTTTTTTCTCTAGTCTATTTTGATGTCCCACTGCTGGGCAAAGGCCTCCCCTCGTTTTCTCCACTCGACCCTGTCATCGGCATTTTCCCACCATTTGGGGTAGAATGCGTCCAAGTCGTCCCGCCATCTCCTTTTCGGTCTGCCTGTACGGATATGATGGTCGTTCTTGTCTACGTGACAGCGTGATAAAACGGTGTCCGTCACTTTCTTTCCCACGGTGTTAAACAGTGACAGTTATTTTATCACGTGGATAAAGATGGATAAAGCTATCCATAATAGGCTGGCTGAACTCCGGCCTGCACCGTCTATTGTGTTCCGTGGGTCCCACTCAGTAACCATTTTGGCCCACCTTTCTGGGTGCATGCGGCAGACATGTCCAACCCAGTCCCACTTAAGCTTAGCGGTCTTGACGTCTACATCTACAACTCCAGTTCTGTACTACGCTCCAGGCGTATTAATTTAACAAATACCTAACAATAGGTATTAGATTTATAAATAAACTAAATAAACAAAAGCATAACGTCCAGATTATTTAGGGTTGAATGAAATGAAGCGGTTCTCTTATCATACGTATTTAGTTAAGTATTTATTTAATATTTATTGCACAAAATATAGTAAAAAATACAATTCATATATCTTAAGAACCTGGTAGAATCTAAACGAAAGGTTTCCTACATTTCTAAATTTTATCCAGAATATAATTTTTTTTTTGTATCTTAATAATAAAGTGCTGAGGAAAAACAAATAAATACAGTGTAGTTGAGATTTTTTATTATTTTTTTATTATTCGAAATGACCACAACCCACAATCTCACCTGACCACAATCTCACCTGATGGTAAGTGCCGATGCAGTCTAGGATGGAACATGCTTAACTAAAAGATGTCTATTCACTATTCTTTTTTAACGTCTATTAGAAACAGAGCCTCAAAAAACGCTTACGTTTCAGTCCGCCGTAACGTAACGAAAGTTCGCCGCGCTGTATAAGTTATGATATTGTCGCGGCTGCCCCCGACTTTTTCAACAATTTATAGTACACACACACGCACTAGTGTGACTGGGAACGCTTTGTCAGACGGTGTCCAATTTGTGGTCTGCCCTAGTGTTTAATAAATAGTGCTCAGAAAATGGAAGTAGCTTATGCTGTGTCGTAAATACCGTTTTAATTATCTTAAGTATTATTCTTTAGTAATTTAAAGAACAATACGATCTACATCTACTACCAATAATTGTATTTTATTAATCTTTTTCCCTGATAGTGTGAAAGTAATTTTTTGGAATGCGCATACGAAGTAATGGTGGATTTTTTATTTTAATAAACAAAAGCCCAAACAATTCGATTCAAACATTATCATACCTACCACCAATAGAATGAGATATTTTTAATAATCTCATTTGATTAGAATCTAAATAGGTAAGTAATAATGAGGAGCCATCTGAAATACCAATCATAGTCATAGGGAATCCAACTCGCCATAGGCCTCACAACGCATGAATAGAAATATCCTCATTACTTACAGGTCTAGACGAGAAGTAATCTAAGTCATAAACCCGCAAAAATAAACAACTAGCATTGTGCGCCGGCAAATGAAACCAAGGACGGGAAGAATGAAGTGTTTGGATTTTACGACGGAAAAATTGTTAGCTTTGGAAAACGGAAAACATTCGAAAGTGCACTTACGGCGGTTTACCGCCTTGCGGCAAATATTTGTTTTAGCTTAACTTTCACATACGAGAGCCACTATTCTACATTTTGCAACATGGTCGCCGGCGCTGGTATTAAAATGTTAGACATACTTTAATTCATCGTGACGTCAATTCGTGCAAAGACCTCCTAGAATAGACGTAGCTACTAACAGACATCACTTTCCACAAAACTTGTCAGTGACGCAAATCGTTTCCTGTATTTACGGTAAGTTAGAAAATGACGGTTCATTTGAGCGCGATACATCACATCACAGTAAATAAATGTAGATTGAATTCTGACTCGCAGTTACATGGATGCAAATATGGCCGAAAAGGGTCCATTAGCAGTAACCTCGTTACTGAGAGTGCGTACTCATAAATTGTACAGCATAGGTACATTATAGTCGATGTCAAATATAAATCAATAGAACTCTAATGTATTTGATACTAGAACATGCTGAAAAAAGAAAAAAAACATGATCTTCAAAAATGGTGGGTTTAGAAATAGCCTAAGCCGGCTAAAATCCCGGTAAGTTAAGTATTATAAATATACTAGTAGTTCGCCCCGAACTGAGAACTCGCGGTTAACCAAAAATTATATAGCGATTGACTTTGTTGCACCTACTTAGGTACTCGTACAGTGCGACATAAAATAATAGAAAATAAATGAGGGCGCCACTTTCTACGTAACTTACACATGGCAACAATTTAGTATGGACATTTTTGAGTTCCATTTTATTTAATTTCTACTATTTTATGTCGCTCTATAGGCGGCAATGGATCAAAGATCGCGTGGATTTATTGCAAGGTGATTGATTTAAGCAAAGAGTAGTATGTATAATATAGTTGGCCAAGCAGATCTTGTCAGTAGAAAAAATGTAGGCGCGAAGGGATATGGTCTCATAGAAAATTTGAGTTTCGCGCCTTTTTCTACTGACAAGATTTGCTTTTTTGCATCAATTTTGAAGCACCATTTACAAGTTTAGCGTTAAGTAATATAGATGGCGCTATTTTTTTCGAATAAAGGGCTTCGTCTACGGCTGTCCCTCCCCTGGATTTAAGTCACCACCATAGAAATTAAAATAAACTGTATCTGTGCTAAGCCGAAATATTTCCTGTCAAATGTCAAATACATATATTATGTTTATTCTATTTTATTTTTATCTTCCTAATTATTTCAAAATGGTAAATTTAAAAACGATATTATAAAAGTGTAAGTCGAGCACTTTCATTTGATACTAAACTCGACCATGTTTCTTGCAAAAAATTGACCAGAATAGCAAGACCTCTCACAAACAGCTTTTTGGCCTTCTAAGCTCTTCTAGCTCAATAACCTCTTGATCGGGCTTGCTCATAATTTAATGACTAAAATATAATGCCCTCGACTACACGATTACCCAATTTCATTTAAATTAGAACAAATTTACTTAAGTTATTGAGTATCAAACTATCTTCTGACAGTTCAGCTTAAAAACATCGAAATGCCGGGACGTGCCGCTAGCCAGCCGCGTGTTCAAAGTCGAATGTAAGAACTTCGCTTCGCTTCGCTCGCTCGTTCGATAAGAACTTCGCTTCGCTTCGCTCGCTCGTTCGATTATTATCTTTATGTCTCCTCTGATTTAATCTTTAGCTCACTATACGTATAATGATTTCTGTTTTATTTTTCTTTTGATGATTTTTTTGTGCCGTGATTTGTGCCTGCTTACATTTGTGATTACGATCAAATTATTTTTATTTATATGTAAAAAGTATTTATACTTTATTATTTTTCCTATTTGGCCGCCGCCTACTCTATGGATGCGTGGCTGTCGATAATGTCACATATGTCATGAGAAAATATGAAATGCAGTAAAGAAAACGTTTATTCAAGATAAGTTATTAAATATTGATTTAGTGTACATACGATGGACGAATAGACATTAAATGTCGTTTCTTTACGTTTCAGGTATGTAGGTTTACTTTTAGTTATTTTTCTTACGAATGTTATAAAGATAAAAACACAAAGTAAATAAATCTTTACGTTTCAGATAAAGCAACGCATTATTATTGGTCTATCATATTATTGATTATAAAATATCTTATATATATTTCAATTTATCAAATGCCTACTTAAAACAGACATAGTTTCAAGCTAACTTCTCCTACGGATTTTCTTATTCATAAGACTCTACATTAGAAACCCTCCAAGGTACTATACGTATTGAGTAATAAATAGAACAACTGTACTCAAGCTTATTATAGTTATGTAGTACATCTTCAACTATTAGGCTTCGTCGTTATAGTTATTGCATTAAATAATGTTGAAATCATTACAAACACGTGCCTAAAACATCCGATTCCGATAACACCACAAGATCCGCAAAATTAACCTATAATACAATCGCCACCAAATTGATATCCGTGTTCCAAAGAAACTTCAGTTCCTGTTTTTTTTTTCAGTTAACCGCCGAAGGAAATAGGCTCAAAAATCACTAGCAATCAGTGGTGGGCGAGGGGGTGAAATCGAACCCCTATTAGCATAATGAAGTCGGACGCTATAAAACTCGATCGTTCGGTCAGGGATGTAGACGGGCAGGAAGAGCTACAGCGCTAGGGGGTATAGTCAAAATGACAATCATTTATGGAAAACGACAATTGAAACTAAACAAATGTACGGAAATAGTGTGGGAAATAGTCACGTGATTTTTCGTAGAATCTGCTATCGCGATTCATTTATTTTTTCGTTTGGTGATTGTCGATGTAAGATTGTCATGTTGGCTAGGCCCCTAGAACCCCAGGCAAGTCGAAAAGACAAACAGGAGACGTAGAAAGTAATTTAATTTGTTCTTAGAGTAGTTAGTTCCAATAAGTTATTCGGGTCTTGCATTACTTTGAAATTGACATTTTATATACGCATACGCAGCTACCTTGTTGGTAAAGAATAACATTACATTATGAACATTTCTATATTCTAGAAATATTTTATCTTATACCTTTAAACGAGCAATTCTTGTATATATTGAGGATCTCGGAAACGGCTCTAAGGATTTCGATGAAATTTGCTATATGGGAGTTTTCGGGGGCGAAAAATCGATCTAGGTCTTATCTCTGGAAAAATGCGCAATTTTCAGTTTTTATATGTTTTACGAGCAAAGCTCGGTCTCCCAGATATTGTATAAAATATGTACAGTGAAATGTCACATTGTCAGGAAACCAGTTTCATGAGATGCCATTCACAAAAACTAGTGCCAACGTCAAACAAACAACGCCAAGGTTCGGTGCTCTCCGCATGTACACTAACGAGAAAACGTTGAGAAAAAAGCAGTCGGTTCCTTTTATTTTACATCCTTGTAAATGGCAAAGTTTGCGCGCAGACGATGATTTGGCGTCAATCACAAGTTTGATATGGGTCGTAATGGGATTTTTTAAAGCAATTTGCCGAAAAATCAGGGTAACCAATTTACAAATTGAATAGCGCGTATTTATTTACACAGCACGTTAAACGTTTGCATTAATTCGGATTCGAAACATGCACAACTAATCTAATTTTTTGATTTATTTTGAACACACACACTAATGATTATAAGATTTTGTTTACTAATAGAAAGCACTTGTAAACTTAACTTTATAAGAGTGAAAAAAAAACCGGCCAAGTGCGAGTCGGATTCGCGCACGGAGGGTTCCGCACCATCAACAAAAAATAGAGCAAAACAAGCAAAAAAACGGTCACCCATCCAAGTACTGACCCCGCCCGACGTTGCTTAACTTCGGTCAAAAATCACGTTTGTTGTATGGGAGCCCCACTTAAATCTTTATTTTATTCTGTTTTTAGTATTTGTTGTTATAGCGGCAACAGAAATACATCATCTGTGAAAATTTCAACTGTCTAGCTATCACGGTTCGTGAGATACAGCCTGGTGACAGACGGACGGACGGACGGACAGCGGAGTCTTAGTAATAGGGTCCCGTTTTTACCCTTTGGGTACGGAACCCTAAAAAGATATAGAGAGGCCCAGGCTCCATCCAGGCTGGCTGGGAGGTCGTAAAATGCACTCCAATCGTTACTTACAGACACAAGCGTTCGGGACGCTTATGTGTTGCTGGATAGGGGACTTTATACAGGGTGCTTCCTGTAATATAATAGTATTTTAAGCGGTAATCGCGTTGTATGCGCCAGAGAAGAACAGAGATTGTGCCTGCTGGTTGGTAGGTTTGGTTTTACACTTGCCAGAATGCGTACTTTTAGGGTGGTCAATATTACGCTTACACATAATGTTGTTTAAATATAATAGATATATAATATAAAACTAAATTGTTTGGTATACATACTTACATATCTGCTTTGTTAATCGAATAAATTTAGGTCTCTCATACTTATACCTGCAAGAATACAACTAACATTATAACATTTTAACAAAAGTTTTGAGTACGGTTTATTAATAAATTATTGATTATATAAAATGAATAAATCTCCAATACAAATAATAATTTTGAAAGCGTCGCGCACTCGCGCACAAGTAATCATAAACAAATAGGTAATTGTCACACGAGCAATACGATTCAAATATATACTTACATATTTTACAGTACATATGGTGCTACTTTCCCGCACTAGTGCATAAATAAGCATTTTTCGTTGCTATGTCAAATATTTAAATGCTCATATGTTCTGTAAAACGTTGTACGATACGCGTGCGAATAAGTAATTCGCAACTCGTGTCGATTTAAAACACTCCCTTCATCGCCACTCGTTTCGAATTTCCTCTTTTCCGCACTTGTATCGTAAATAACTAATTCAATGTGTCAGTTAGAAACGCGTTCTTGAACGGGTATCTTCTCATTTTATGTGCATGATAAATATAAGATACCTACTTGAAACTTTTTAAACGGCGAAACTTTGTATAAATCAAATCAAATTGTCATATAAAACAATAACTACAAAGTAGTGTAAAATTTTAATAATGGAATTTACTGTGTAATAGTGCATTTAAGGCGCCACTCACACACTCCATAAAGTAGATTAAATTTAAATTGACAATTCGGTTTTACGAGACCGCGAGGCGGAGAGTGGCGGGAATTCTGTACATTTTACCGAGATATAGTTCCGGGGTGTCAAACATACCCTTTCGAGCTGACAATCTGACCGCTTTTTTCAGACTTGTAGGATAAAATAAGGCAAGATGATGGGATCAAGTCAATCAAGACAATCTTTTAAACGTGACATAATACTGAAAAGTATAACAATGCAATTTAAAGAAATTAATAAACTTACGAACTCTATAGTTTATTCAAAGTAAATAAATATTATATTAGCAGCAGAAGACAATTTTATTAGATTGTTGTGGGAGCCAGCACCAGAAATAATTTGTAAATATGTATATTATTTTGCGTTTTTATAACACTGCAAACAAAATTGTTTATTATTCGTCAAATTCTACGTTGGACTATTGTTAGGTTTCAGACAATTAATCAACAGCCCATCAAGCAAAAAAAAATTACATGAAATGATGACTACAAAATGAAAAGCTACAGAATTCCCGCCTTTCCGCAGTAATGTACGTACCGTGTGACATTCATTATTCACGATTGGGATAAAGGCCTCTGGGTGTGCGTGCATGACACCGACCACACAGTATGGGAATTTTACTATATGGGTGCCCATTTTTCCAATGGTTTTATAATCCAGTAATGGCCAATCATTTACTTTCTTGTCTCAAAATTTAGAAATATCTCTAATATGACAATTTTTCGTAGTTTTTCTAGTCTAGGCTTTTTCTGATTGTAATAACAGGTTATGGTTAAAAGTTCATACTTTTGTACCTACCCCATGGTAGGTACTAAGTTTTTAGCACTCAAATCGCGAGCGAGAAAATGAATCTGGGTGTTTAAATATTGGGCCCCAATACCCTGCGGCAATCTCTAGTATAGTTTTAAGTTCCGTCATCTTGTTATTGAGTTGTTAGGAACAACTGTTCAGGAATCTATCAATTATACGAACTAGCCACTAGTCCATAACAATATTCACAATTAAACTATCAGCTTATCAGTACGTATCACCATTTAATTTATTTTTCAATTGCATATTGAAAAGTTAAGCATGTCCTCTTTGTCCCCTTGTGTCGAATTATAGAACGTAAGTTACTGTGTAAGTACGTGGGGACATATATCTATATATTATTATAACAATCTTACCCAAATTTAGATTGAAGGATCCTTTTACCCAAAAACGATTTATTGAGAATACTCAAAGGACATCATCCAAAACCAACACAAAGCGATACGAGAATGAAAAGCGTTTTAACTTTTTCCTCTACTTCAATATCTTAACATGTGCAATAGTATTATTGTCAGAAGAAATTGAAGGGAAGCAACAAGCTAGGGCAGACCGCTTATGTAAATAGGTCAAATCTATAATCATAGTGTCTTATTCTTATTTTTTTACAGGGTGGCCCCAAATATACATAGATAATACGGTTATTTTTTATCTATGGAATACGGCACTAAGAACTTTCATACCTCTATAGAAATATTCGCTTTTTTTAAGACTTAGCTACAAAACGCTAAAACGAACGAACGTGCATAAATCCCTAGAGCAACGCCAATTCGTTATATCTAATGTGACAGCTGACTGCTTTTAAACCTAAAATGGAAAGAAATAATGTTTAAAGTTCCACAATAGTAACTTAAGTCGATTCCTGCATATGACAGGTCCACGCAAGTGGTAGAAAAACTGTGCATATTTCATGGATTTCTGTTTGTTTTAAGTCTCGAGGGGGCACGGTGGTGGTTGTCGATAAAGCTATTAACTCCTTTGCGGTTGCTCTTTGCGGTATGAAAAAAAAAGTAAAAATAATAAACCTATATCCGTACGCAATAAAATTTTACGACAAGATAGGATTCGGTCGTAATATTCGAAATAAAAGTATTCAGTATTTAGCATTTTATCTATGTTCTGTTACATTTACTACACGTTTAAAATATTTTGATGATTATTCAATCTCCGAGTAGTTTATTCAATCATAATTAGCACTAGGAATTATGCCATTTGGATATAATGGTCAGAAATCACTGGTACAGGTACAGTATACAATAACTTTACATGCATAATACGAAAATCAGATGTAACCCCTCTATGTCCCCAAAAATAACCCCCAATAACGGGTCAAATCAACCAATTTAACGAGAAACCTACTTTCAAAAATTCCAAACTCAACAATCGTGCCCCTACATAGCAACATATAGTGAAGTTCTCAAGTTATTACGGAGTTTAATTCGAAGGGCGGCTATAGCTCCTCGGAGACCTTTAAATTTGTTGCTTAAGGGTTTATTTATTTATTAGTTTCGACAAGTTTCGAGCCGCTCTTGAGGTTGGACTGGGATTGCTGTCAAGTACACCTTGTTACTTCGGTGTCATGAATTTTGAAATGGCTGTCGTCATCTTAGCTTAGTTACTGGTTCATATTTACTTATTTAGGAAGCTGTATTTCCCTCGTTTTCTTTAGCATTAAAAAATATGGCCTGTCATTGCAGATGAAAATAAGTCCTTATTACGAGTCAGTTCCGTTATTAGGGTATGACTGACAACGTATAGGTAAACTAAATTGTTTAAGATAGGACCTCTAAATTTTAAACATTATAAACAGAGATCGGACAAATTTGCGACATTGCTCGCAATAATGTGGACATCGCTTCCAGGCAAGCATCGATATCGGCATTTCATGGCCATATAATGTCCAACCTCCGCTATGGCATCATCTTATGGGGCAATTGCAAAGACATTAACAGAGTTTTTAAGCTGCAGAAAAAATGTGTAAGGGCGATCTGTAGCGCCCGAAGTAGAGACTCGTGCCTACCATTGTTCAAGGAATTACAAATACTAACGGTCCCCTCTTTATATGTATATGAAATCTGTCTTTATGTGAAAAAAAATCTACACAAGTTTAATATACAAAAAAGCAATCCGAGAATAACGTCCAAACTCCATGGCTTTAACTTGTGCTATCCCATTGATTACAAAACAGCTTACTTTAGAAAGAGTGTGTTTTATATGTCTGTTCACACATTTAACCACTTGCCTAATGAAATTAAAATACTTGAACAACCTGACTTCGGACGTAAACTTTATAAATGGTGCCTAGAAAAATCTTACTATAAGATAAGTGACCACTTTATGTCTTCGAACAATAATTCGCACGAATAGTAATATTTATTAATTTACTCATTGACATAGTACCAATCATTTTATTCGTATCACATGTAATGGCATGATATTTGTATAAGTATTTAGCTGTAAGATTAGTTTTAGTATTAATATTGTACTCCGCATCGCGGTTGATTGTGATGATTCTACCTTAACATAATTTTAAGATCATTGTAACTCACAATGTGACAATAAAGATTTCAATTTCAATTTCAATTTCATGACTCCAAAATTGATTAAATAATTAATCATTTAATTAGTTTCTTACCTGAGGTTTAATTTTGATTCCTAATCAATAAATAGCACTTAAATATATTTTTGATATAAAAAAATAAGTACCTACAGAAAATTTGGAAAACATACTGATTATTTTTTTAAATAAATTTACATTATAAGAACTCTTTGTGTTATGTTAAACTATGTACAAATGTTTTAAATCTTCACGAAGAGAGGATTTTTGGAAATTCAACACCCAAGATAATGTTGAAAGTAAAAACGACTTTAACAAATTCGCGGGTGGAGACTAAACTCTATAAGTATATGGAACTTTAAAAGGTTCTTCATAATTCAATCGTGCAGTTACTAAGGTAATAGTGAATCCATGTTCATTAGGGAAACAAAGTTTCATATCACCTACAATTCAGTTACGAGTATTAAGAAAAGCGTCATAACTCTGAAAGTTGTTCACACGTTCGCTCAAAGGGATCCAATGAGGTAATCTGCAATGCAGCATGAGTCGATGCTGCATGAGGACTGCAAACATTTCATACGATTTTTTTTATTTATTTTTTTACGGTAATTCGTGCCAGAAATATGTGAACATTTTAAACCAGCTGGATGGCCAAAAATGTACGTACCTACACTGTCAAATTTTAATTGGATGAAAATAATTATTATAATTATGTTTGAAAATTCGGTTGACAGCCAAATGTGTGTTTGTTCGAAAAGTGAATCCCACCAAAAACATTTTCATGTAAAATGTTGCCAAGACGAAACCATAAGACTCGCACTGACAAAAAGTTATCAGATATCTTGTAGAGCCAAGCTTCTAACTCTACAGGCCCTACCTTCACAGACTCTACACCTTAGTCAAAATATGTGGCTTGGCCGTTTCGTGACATGGGCGTAACGTGAAAAATGTATTCACTATTCATTATTTTTTATTATAAAATAGTTCTTGTAATGAAACGGCCAAGCCACATATTTTGAGTAAGGTGTAGAGTCTGTGAAAATAGGGCCTGTAGAGTTAGAAGCTTGGCTCTACAAGATATCTGATAACTTTTTGTCAGTGCGAGCCTTATGGTTTCGTCTTGGCAACATTTTACATGAAAATGTTTTTGGTGGGATTTCACATCTTTTTGTAAGTTGCTTATGACAATCTTCCGATTTAAAGGATTGCGGATGATTTACTATTAAAAATCCTGAAATACGTAGTTGGGGGGTATCTTTTATATACAATCTGTTTTTTTACTGATTCCCTATACAAACTTCAACCCCCTTTTTCCCCTAAAGCCTTTTTCCACCCCTTTTCACCCTTACGGGGTGATTTTGGGGTTGAAACTATTTTATATCCTTCCCCATAACAATAACTATCTACATACCAAATTTCAACTAAATCGGTTCCGCGGTTATCGATTTCCCATACAAAATTCCACCCCCCTTTGCACCCCCTTAGGGGCTAATAATTTAAAGTTTTTGAATTATTTTGTTGTTTGTGGACTAATACTATTTCACATACCAAATTTCAGCTTCCTAGGACTTCAGGAGGTTTTGATGATCAACAGTGAGTGAATGAGTCAGTGACGAAATCGGGGTTTTTTAGATATTAATAAAATCCAAAGTATAAGAGCTATGCAATTGAAATTTTTATGCTTAATAAGTCCACTATTGACATCATATCCCGATTGTTTTGTTTATCTGGTATAATCCGAACCCAAGTTAAGAGGGTTCAAAAAAACGACGAAGCGCTTCGAGAAAAGGTAGGTAGTGCCCTTGCGCTTCGCTTTGCTCATCTTGGAGGGGGCACTACCGTGCCCCCAGATATTTTTTTGCTGCTTTGTTTCACGTTGTAAAATCTAGACCCAAAGGCTAGCATGAAATGAAATAAAAAGAGAGAATTCTGCTGCAAATTTAAAATAAATACAAAGGTTTCTAAAGCGCTCGCTGGTCAGTAGAGAAAAACTTTTGCAACTTTGCTTTCAGTCAGAGACCGTTGTTCATAAAGAATGGTAGTCTTCAAACCACGTACAATGGCGCGATATTTAAATGTTTGTTGACGATGATGCCCTATTAATAACTTCTCTGTTTTACATATTATAATGTCAACTCAATTGTGACTATGCAACTATGCCTAATTTTGCTATATATTGTCACCTTCTGCGCTCACTAGATGGCATCTTAAAGCGAAGATTTTTTTATAGCCTGACCAGTAATATATGATAATTATCAAGAGGGCGCTGTTATTCTCATGTATAGGGTGACAATTCCGTGTAGTATGAAAAAATTAGTTCCAGTGAAATTCCGCAACATGGCGCACCCTCAATAGATCCTGGTTCACCTATACATATTAAGGTTTTATATATGTATAACTATGTATTATATATATTGTCGTTAAGCACCCACAACACAAGCTTCATTCAGTTTACTGTAGATATAGGTCGATTTGTGAAAACTTTTCCTATATTTTTTATTTTACAATATCTAAACATCGTACTCCTTGTGACGATGTTTAGATATTGACAGTCTTTACGATTAACTTATCACTGCTTTAAATCCTTTATACCACTAGAAGCAAACACGACCGCCATAAAAGCTAAGTTCTAGTAGAAGGACGCAACTGCAATTTATTGCATTTTTCAGCGCCATTCAGGCCTCAGATTTGAGTTTGAAAAGTTCTAAAATTGAATTCGGATTTAGCTCTCCTTTTGAGAATTTCAAAGAAACGCTCGCGATGGATTACTTTTGAAGACATGTTTGCGTCGTGAAGGATTGTAGGTTGTTCACGAAGTATACCAACCACCGAACCAGCCCTGCCACTGACTCTGATACTATATGGAGAAGTTATGAATCAATAGATCAATTTATACTGGACAGGTTCGCAGCCGACACAAAAGTTGCGCAAACAAACAAATCATTTCTCAAGAAGTACCTTGTATGGGAAAGGTATCCTACACAATATTTGATCAATAAATTAACTGTCCATGGAACTATATTCTCACTGCCTATGCCTCTAGTGGCTCAATATAATGTAATCTACACATCTTACATAAAACATAAATATGGGCGGCATAAAATATAGACCCTAGTAGTTACAATGAAACAAATTGAACAGCATTTGGAAGTCTCTTGACCCGTATAATGCCAATTGTATTTTGATGCTAAAATCTGCATCAGGCAACAGTGGAGCTAGCAAAGTCAAACAATTCAACTGGACCTACATTCCACGCTACATATCCAACATACACCCATAATAGGCCCAGGCACGTCTGAATCACTAGGATGTCGCAGTAAAATATACTCATCCCAACCTAAAATGGCGTAACTCTCTACGAAATCCGTACACACTTGTAATCCTTTGGGTCTGAGTCGATGAACAGTCGTGCCACGGTACGTAAATCCGTAAAATATACCTCGGCACAGCTCGTAATGGACGATAAAACAAATTGTGAGCTAAATACATCATGGGGATAGAGGTTTAAAGTTTAAGCGGATGAGGTAATGCATCAGGCAATGTGATTTAGATTTATTTTATTTTGTATGCTACGCTGGGACAGGAAGGTTCTTGAGTGGGGGCCGCTAACAGCAAAATTTATCAGGAAAAAGCTCATAGAAATACGGACTGACGGTCTGGTTAAGATCGCAGGGAACTGACGATAGCATGACCGGTTTTTGTGGAGATCCCTGGGAAAGGCTTATGCCCAGCTTTTGGTTGATATCAATGATGAAGGTTTAATTTTATGAAAGCCCTTATTTGTAATTTCGATTGCTAGAAATGGCTAAGTATAACACAGAGTCGTACAAATCTTCACTTCAACCTTCACCTCATTGATTTTCGAGATAAAATCCACGTTATAAACTGTCTGTGTACCAGATATTTGACAGCTCTAGATCGGTTTGCGAGAGATTGGCCTACTTGTGTATCTTTATTTACTTGTTTTACTTTCACATGAACATTATTTATAAGTGGTACGGGTAAGTGTATTGTATAAGTGGGACTAACAGTTGTATATGATTATGCTGTTATATATTTAGGTAAAACATTAAAACAATATATTACAGATTGTTCCATTACAAAACAGTGAAATAATTCAACGTTTAATCATTGTATGTTTTAAATTTAATTCATCATCATCTCTCCTAGCCGATTTCGGCCACAGAGACTGCGTTCTACTGCTGAGAGCGTCGCTGGTGCGTTCTCAGGTGACTGACATAGACAATTTTTGCAGCGTTACAAGTTATTCAACATACAAAAGTATTCATTTTCCATTTTGGTAAGCACCTAAACTTCATTCAAGCATTCGTTCGTTTCACTAATAACTTAAAATTAGCTCTGCAAATCAAATTCTATTTTATTCAACATCAAACAAACATGATTAACGGAAACCGCATAGCAATTTGAATGCACTATTCATGTAAATGTAAATTCGCTTCATCAAAATAAATCGTTACACGTTTCAAATAAATCAAACCGTGTGATAAATCAATATAAGCACCCTAGTAAAGATTTGTATGCACCTACGGTGTGACGCATGGAAGGGACAATTCCCTCCGACATGCACTTGGGTACCTTTATAAAGAATGATGACTCCATCCGCACAGGTGGCCCCATCTGACGGCGGCAATCATTCTGACGGATAGTGAGGATTGGGGAAAAACTGCCGATACGATGGGCATGGAAGGAATGGCATTTAAAAGGTTAAAAGCTTTTTTGGGTTGAGAGGTTTGCTACGGATTTTAAGTCGGAAATTTGAGTGCTCCTATCTGTTAAGTATCCATTTGAAATCGGCT
Source organism: Cydia amplana (assembly GCF_948474715.1). Classification (NCBI taxonomy): domain Eukaryota; kingdom Metazoa; phylum Arthropoda; class Insecta; order Lepidoptera; family Tortricidae; genus Cydia; species Cydia amplana. The sequence goes on along the minus strand of NC_086081.1, from coordinate 8,231,637 downwards.
TAACATTCGTTTTGATTTTCTATCTCTCATACACATTTTACGAGTACTTACTTAGATAACGAATAAAATGATTTATTCTCAACAATTCTCAGTTATTGGTACTCAACGCGTAACTCAAAGACGATAAAGATAGCTTACAGCTTAAATTAATGTTGTTTTAAATTGAAAAGGTTACATAATCATACCATTATTATAAAATATGGCGGTGGCATATCTCACTGTATCTACACCTGTGACTTAGTATGTTTAATGTTCCGTTATATGAATACCAACGCCTGCTGCGTTGAAGATAACATTTTAATGTAAAAAGCAACATAATTATGGTTGACGAAACATATTTTGCACGATTGGTGCAAAACACCTGTGTTGTCTCGAACAACATGTATGTCGAAACGGTATGTTACCTACTTGTATAAAAAGAGAGATTTATATTCAAAAAATAATCTCTAACCACCATCCACTTCAAGCTCATACTTCTTACTAACAGGACCTCGCTTTATTCACCATAGGTCGACCTTATCGCCGTGTGCCTGCTATACGGCCACAATTCAAAATTTTTAATTTTCTGGATTATTGCAGATTCGTATTCAAAATTGTTCAATTTACGACCTTATTTCGAGAGCCATAGCAAAAAAGGTCTTTAAGAGCCTTTTTCTCACAAGTGGCCTTATGGATTTGACCATAAATTGTCAGACGATTCCCTGCAATACAGCCACTTGCCAGTCTGCCGTCTGGCGTTCGCACGTGAACTGACGGCCCTTTTGAGTTGTGGCTATATAGCACACGTTTTAAATGAAGCTTTTGAGTTGCGTCCTAGAAAATAATAATTAGTTGAGTGATAATTACGATGAATCACTATAAATATAAAAGAAACAAACGGCAATTGGTTGTGTCACAGCAGTAAGTATTACACTTATTATTACAAAATTACCAGCTCGCCACCGAAACTACCACAACGCAACAAAATGATTAAGCAAATCTCAACTTTGTTTTCTTACAAGTGCGGTTCAATATGGCTCATCAGTGAGGGTCGTGAGCCTAATACATATTTTTACCCGTCTGAAGAAAGATAAGTATTGAGCATGTTTTCGAAGAGTGTGTATGTATTTAACTAACATTTTATTGTATATAATATTATGTGTGTCTAATTCTATAGCACGCTTTACTGCCAATAATATGCAACGGATTTTATTGTGTGAGGTAAATTACTAACTGTGTTCGGGATGGTTGTATTCGGGATGGTGTCATAATATTGGAATTTTGTTAAATATTATAATAACTGCTTTTATTTTGGGGACTTTGGCGCCAAAAATTAAATCACGTGGAAAGTCGTTACTTTGATATATTTACATTTACTTATTTGATAATGGTAAAGGCATTTTCGTGGTAATGACTGTGTTTAATGTTTTTTTCGGTGTGTGTCCTAGCTATTCAATTTATTTCCATTAAAATGCTTTTATGAAGAATGATATAAACTAGATATAGCTATGTTTTATATGCTTGCTTGTTTTAGATCTAAAATTTCGAGGACTACGAGTAGATCTGCTAACACACGTAATGCCACCTCGCAAAACCTCCTCCCCTCCTCCCCTCGTAATGTCTCTCTCTCGTGTGACACCTTTGTCAAAAGCGAAGGATTCACCAGAAAACAGAATTACCTATGATTAAGTTTAGTGTCCAGTAGTTACGTGTTATTGATGTGTATTGTGTAAGTACTAAATATTGGCCTTTTAAAGGAAAATATACAGCAATTTATTACCTTTGTATTTTGTAAGTCTACTTAAAGAAGACTGATTATTACATACGTTGATTCTACTAAAGTAACGAAAACAAAATATTTTGTATATCAACGCTTTTTTTATTAGTGCTAAGTTGAAATACATTGTGATATTCGTTATTTCTTGTACTGATTACTTATAAGAAGTTACCTACTTGTAAGAATTAACTTACTGAATACATTATAATAAATGCTCACTTGCTTATGCCTGCAATGTTCTTAAAGATGCTGATTTCACAAATTAGCAAGGAACAGTATTGTGTTTTGATTTCTTATTTTATAATATAGTAGGTATTCTAAATACTTTTTATTATTTTGAATGTTTTAAGAAAGAAGATTCAAAGTTTTATTTGTTCAAATTTTATAAAGAACCTTTTAAACAATTAATATTATTTGGTAATGACATGGTATAATGTTGCTGATTATAAGCTAGTTACACATATTATCGCGTACAGCGATCTTGTTCCTATCAAAGTTGATAAAATAAAGGGATTTTAACTATTTTGGTGTTTTTATTTATATTTGCATGGTAACCTTTATCCAATAATTTTGTGTTTAAATTTGGCCGCATCTCAAAATCTTTAAAAAACGTTTCTGCAATACGGCCACAACTCTAAATACCTGTCTTTCGGGCCTTGTGTCTTAAAAAATATACATTTCTTTTAAAAAGTGGCGTGGTCATAAGGAGGGTTATATCATTCCGAGTAAAAAAAGCTAAATTTTAAATTCATAGTCCTAAAACTAAAGAAGTAAGATCCTATTAAACACCCTGAACTATACTCTCACAACTTTGAGACGCGATTTCTCGAAAAAACGGTTTTTTGAGATGTGGCAGTGTAGCAGGCACACGGCGTTATGTCTTTCCAATAAAGTTAACAGATTATTATGATTTCATGTCGCGGCGTATTGATGGCTGTACATTTGTACCAAGTGTACAGGCATCAGTACGCCGCAAACCGCGACGGTCATCAATAATGCCGGACGCATTACTTTATTGGGTATGCAACCGATGCATCACGCGGGGCGTCTGGGGAGCCGTGTTACAACCTATTCTACCGCTTGTTCCCTCGGCGTTTAGCGGGTTAGATCCAAGTGATGAGCGCTCTGAGGGCCTACCGTGAAAACCAAAAATTGCGGGGTTCTTGCTCTTTTACTCCAATGAAGGCGTAATTAGAGTGACAGGGAAAGATGCCCGTAATTTACGAACTTCTATTTTCGCCGGGTTATAGGCGTTATAGCCCTGGTTTCCTTACGAGAGGAAAAGCGTACTCGACGTTTGCTACACGTAGCTACGAAGTGTGTGATTTAAGTTCAGCACAGAAATTACATACATCTGATCGGTTTTGCGTTGATATCATTAGTCGTTATATTTCATTACTGTGTATTAGATAGTTAATATCCATTGTAAGAGGTTTCAGCTGCGTTCCTGATTACAGACTTCCTTGCAGTTCAGTAGGGATGGATAAAGCCTTCAGCGCGTCTGCGCTCTACCCATTTCGTTGTAATTTCTACAAAAATATATCTTTGCTATTTCGTTTAAATACCCTTGTTCTTTGAGGGTCTTCTCTGATAGACACTGAAGTCATCAAACCAGATCCAGACCAAAATAATGTTATGTTCTTATAACTATGTGCATGTAATAATTTTATAAAGTACTAGTTAGTAGTTGTGGTCTTTGGATGTCTAAACAACTGTTTTTTCCTCTTGTTATTTGCACCCCCACAAATGCACCGTCTCGAACCTGCGTCCCCGGGGAAGCAGTGCAGTCGGTGATTTGTCTCCGGCTAAACGATTAAGAAATCCCGCGGTAATGCGCAGTGACACGCCTACCCGGGGACCGGGGTAATCTTTCAGTGTCGCGCCCGTTTACATAACGAACCTTTTTAGGGTTCCGTACCCACAGGGTAAAGACTGTCCGTCTGTCTGTCTGTCTGTCTGTCACCAAGCTGTATCTGTAACCGTGATAGCTACACAGTTGAAATATTCACAGATGATGTATTTCTGTTGACGCTATAACAACAAATACTAAAAACCGGCCAAGTGCGAGTCGGACTCGCGCACCATCAACAAAAATAGAGCAAAAAAATCGTGTTTGTTGTATGGGAGCCCCCCTTATATATTTATTTTATTTTATTTTTAGTATTTGTTGTTATAGCGGCACATCATACACGGATACATCATTTGTAAAAATTTCAACTGTCTACTTATCGCGGTTCATGAGATACAGCCTGGTGACAGACGGACGGACGGACAGCGAAGTCTTAGTAATAGGGTCCCGTTTTTTACCCTTTGGGTACGGAACCCTAAAAACTAGGGAACCCTCGGTGGAAGAGTCGACTCGCACTTGTCCGGTTTTTTAAACTTTACAGTGTATTCCACAAGAATGTCGCTTATGTAACAACACTACTTTAATACCTAAAACCTAATTACGAAAATTCAATCCAAAAACGCTGAGATCAACCTACACTAGGGTTTCTGTCCTAACAAGGTCCTTCGCTTTAACTGCTAGCTTCCCACGATCCTAATACTAGTACTTACCTACTATGAAATTTAAATCATTATGAAATGGAACAGAATTTTGCTTTTGTTTTGTTTAGTGGGCCCGCTAGACGATAAGGATAAGGCAGGCTTATGTAGGCTTATTTCTTAGATAGGTATCATGTTTTGTTTATATTTACAGAATAAGTATCATAAATGTATAGGCGATGTTCCCCTCACGAAACAAGATCGCGTAAAAATACAATCTTCACCTCAATCACGTTGATGTTTACTTATGGAAATTTTCACGAAAATAACCGTCAATCCACTAAACAGATCACTTATCGACTAGGCGACGTATGTTAATTACTACGATCTGTACAATTGAGTTTTTTAATCGCTAATTAATTTATAATCGCTAGTTTTTAATCACTACGCGTAGTATATTTCAGAAAGCCTATGTCTACATTTTAGAGCAATAAGATAGATATGCGTTGATAACCCGCGGTGTACCTAAATATAATATAAAATGTTGAGGTCCAGGTAGAAAACATTAACTTTGGTAGTATCGAACGGTGTTAAATGCAACGGAATGTTATACTCACGTCGGGTATATTCCCATTTGTCTCCGCTGGGCACAGATGGTAATAGGTACATTTATATGAATAATTCCCATCTGTCCCCGCCTCATGTACGGTAGGCGATTACGTGCGGCTAGGGTTTACAATCCGGATCCGAAATGTATGATATTATCCGGATCTGGATCCGGATCCGCGGATATTCCCATACATTTCGGATCCGTCGTGCAAACCCTACGTGCGGCAAATGGAAATAATCCTCACGTCGCAACAAATATGGTATATTTGCATCCGTTTAAGGTGACCACTACTTGCGACTATTCGTAAATTTTTATCTTATACCTTTAATCGAGCGATTCTTGCATATTTATTTATATATATTAATTTCGATGAAATTTGGTATATGGGGTTTTTCGGGGGCGAAAAATCGATCTAGGTCTTATCTCTGGGAAAACGCTAATTTTTGAGATTTTATATGTTTTCCGAGCAAAGATCGGCCTCCCAGATACTGCTTCATAATGCGTAGTCAGTGGGATGTGGTCCTTGACCCACGATCAACATTTTGATCAAGTTCGTTTGGAAGTTGGATTCGATTTTGATCGAAGTTGCTGAATCTCAAACAGAGTTCGGAAAGTAATTTATAACGTTGGCAACGGATTAAAGGGAAATTTACGTTTACAACGAGTTTGGGAAAAGAACTGAGGGCCTACCGCGAACCACGTTCGACGTGTTGCCTCTCTGTCGCACTTGTAAATTCGTACGTAAGTGTGACAGGGAGGCAACACGTCGAACGTGGTTCGCGGTAGGCCCTCAGATGTTAGATAGATAGATAGATAGATCATTTATTGATAAAAATATAAAAAGATTTACATGTCATTTTCTTATCCTATAAGTACTATACATTATTATTAATTAGGTACACTGGTAATATCACAAATTACAATAACATGCAATGCGGGTGTTTCCTCTACTTAAAATAGGTAATTTATTTAATAATTGTGTAGATGGGTCAGTGACTTGTAGCAGTTAACGAATTCGTCAATACTGTAGCACGCCATGTCCAACAATATCTGCTTTAGTTTTTTCTCGAATATCGAGTCAGAAGTAACTTTTAACTGTTCGTCTAGGGTATTGTAAAGTTTTATGCCTACTATGTGTAAGGATTTTTTAGACTTTGCTAGACGTCTCGGGGGCACGTATAGGAGGTTGCGTCTACGCGTTACAGTCTGGAGTTTTTGGCTGTTGTTGGCGCAACATGACGGAAACTAGGCCATTTTAATGTCTTTTGACTATTTAAGGGATTTGTTTGCTTACAATTGAATAAGTTAACCCAGTATAAAACTACTTGCTCACACCACGTATACAAGTACGAGCGAATTAGACGGGCGAATGATCATTCATTATTTTGATATCAAAATGAACTTTCGAATTGGTCTCCGGTTCTCGCTTTGTATTTTCAACGATAAAACCAAAATAGAGGTACCTACAGTCAGCAGCAATAGTTGCTAAGCGGGCGAGGTGTTCAAATCATAAAGTCGCGTCAAGATCATTTTGAACACCTCGCCCGCTTAGCAACTATTGCCGCTGACTGTATCTATTAAAAAACAATTCAAATAGGGATGTGCTTGATAATTAGCAGATTGCTCTGAATCGCACGTGGTCACTATTTATCTAACCACCCCGACTTACTGTCCACGCCACTTACCCCTAAGTGGCCTGCAACCACCGTAATTAGCTCCCCAAACCGCCTAGCGGCCGCGTTATCAAACTGTTCTTTATCAGTGCCAATAAATCCGAGTCGGTCGCAAATTGCATCAGCCATCAATCTAAACGGTGTTACGTAGTTACGCACCCCACTACGGCCGTGTTGAGGGTGGAGTCACAGTTGCAGAGGTGCGATTCTAGGATCGTTTTTGATTTACATTATTTTATGGATATAAAAGTATTTTACCGTTGAATTAAGTAGGTACATCTTTATTTACTTTACTGAGTACTAAAACAAGATTTTCGGTATTAATATGTTATTGATTCGATCAGTTTATAATTTAAAATAGATTTTTAATAACCTATCCTTTTTATCTTGATATGTTAATTTACTTGAATTTTTTGTTATGGAATAAATGGGCTTCTAATTTATTTATTAATGACGTTTTTTAAAATTACACATCATCTAAATCTACAATGAATTAAACAAAAATTTATAAATCAAATTAATATAATTGCCTCATCAACGTTGTCATTGACTATTCGAGCAGGGGCTCGTTTCTCAAAAGCTTGTAACTTACAAGCGGATAACACATTTTGACAGCTTTTGTTAGAAAGGAACTTCCACTTGTATTACAAGTTACAAGCTTTTGATAAACGGGCCCCAGGCCACTTGCCCGCTATTCGCCATCACAGCGCCCCCACCCGCCGCTCCCCCAAGCTAAAGACACCGTGTTTACGCAGTTATTTCTCTTCGTTAGACGGCGATTTGTCATGAATACTTGAGCGATATTGTTTTTAGATTGAGTGCACCATCTCCGCCCTAACCCAAAACAGCCTACACCCTACATTTAACAAGCATATATACGACCTTTCAGAATAAACGATGTGTATGAATCTGAGGGTACGTTATCTAGAATTGATGGGTGCTGTTTGTGAGATGTTTCAAACAATACGCGAGCAATTTTGGTGATTCAGTAACAGCTGCGACTTAATTTCTACTGGCTTAATTCTATAAGAGAAAAATGAGTAAATATAAATCCACTTTCCTTCCTAAGGCCTCTGCCTCTACCTCTGTAGAGGCAGGCCAAAAAGGAGATTGCGAGAGGACGTGAACTCATATGTGACGAGTGACAGAAAACGGGCGACCTTTGTCCAGCAGGTTATAAAAAAAGAATGTTTACATTTTTGCCAAGTCGAACGCAAGTATCGCTTTAAGTTCCTCCAACACACATAGAAATAGAAAAGGAAATAGAAAATACTACACAGACTTATTGTACAGTCGATGTCAAAGATATGTTTAAAATAGTCGCCTTTCGACCTTTGACGTCGACTGGACATCGCTCAATACATCGGTATAAAACACGTATACGTACATACAGTGTCAGCTACCTCCAACAATAAACGCTGTACGTGAACAAATCTGTAACGCAAATCTGAACACGCACTCTCGCCAATAGAGGCTTGACAATAGAGGCGTGTTCAGATATTTGTGAACACCTTGGCCGCTCCGATATATCTGATGGAGGGAGACTGTAAAGTTCTAAACTATAAAACAATAAATCCATCCTATCGAGACGCCATGTAAGCACCATAAAAAACCTTTTAGCCGAATTCGATTTCCTCTGTCCACTTCCGTGAAAAATGCCCTCTTTGACAATATTTGACAAGCATGTGCTCTATCAAATTGATAGAACTACCCTCGAGAGGGCGCTAACTGCTGTATAAGCACGGGAGGGATGTCATTGCTCATTTTAGATTGTACCGTAGTGAAAATAGACAAGTAAATCGTTTGAACTTTGCGTTTTTTGCCAACTGGGTAAGTCAATATGGGAAGACACAAGTGCGGACGAGACATATCATGCGCGAATACGAGTATCTGCGGCGGGTTGCTTGATGAAAATGAAAATAAAATGGTTTTTTTTCTGTTAAACAATACAGGTTAATTAAGTACCTAATAAAGGTTGAGATCTCCTAGTAGATACAGATATTACCTGTGACAGATATAATTGTGGTTTCCAAAAATCGTACAGACTATATATGACACCGTAAGATTGTGAACCCGTTAGTTTATAATCTAACGTAGGTTAGGTTAGGTTAGATTATAATCTCCCTACCGTCAGTTTATAATGTAACTAGCGAGATTATAATATGACGAGTGTTTACAATTTTACGGTGACATATATATGACTTACTTCTTTAACCTCACTATGATAATACTTACTATGGACCAATATCGGTTAAAATACATAAACCATTTGTTTCCGATATCGTACCTATTAAATAGACCAATGACGTGTCTGTGTCTTAGCGATACGAGGATTAAATTTAATGACTGTCACACCGTTGTCACAGTATATCCATTATGACAATAGACTAAACAGTACATGTAGATAGGTACGCATACTTACTTAGTTATTAAAAGTTGTATGTTGTTGGACAATATACAACTTTTAATAAATAAGTTGTACCCACATGAAATAACCTGGAGTCCCTTTGGTGGTAACATCTCATGGTGCAACAGTACATACCTACATGATTGTATGATTTAATTGTTTAACGGACTACTCAGGACTAATTAACGTATTCATTAACTGAAGGTACAATAAATTGTTATTTATAACGGTTTTGCTAGATCTGTAAATTACTAAAACCGCCGACAAAATTAAAATAGCGTCATCCGCTGAGTTAAAAAAGAAAAAAACTATGTTCCGTCTAAGTTAAAAATGACTGGTAAGTATAAAATTAAAAGTCTAGACAAATTTTACTGTTTACCGGTACCAGGTAAAAAACCAGTAACGGTCACCGGTTCAAATCCTTACCGCTGCAGCGAAGGAATTTCATATGCGTTCCCTGACGCCCGTGCTCCTCAGATATAATTTAAGGTATAGCCATGCAGAAAAGCATGAAATTCCTTTTAACCACGGCCACAGTACACAGATTAAAATGAAAATAGCTAAGAGTACCCGCTATTTGATGGTGCTGCTTGCATGTGATAATAGTAAAATAAAACTAATAGGAGCAATAAAAAGTAAATGCGATAAGTTATGGACTAGTGGCGTACGGTCGCACATTTAAGACTCAACTTGATAAGATCCTTAACTTACAACTTAGACTTGTTAAGATATTAGTAGATAAGAAAACTAAAGAAAAATGTAACAAACACTATAATCAACTTTATCAGAGCTGTAACATATTACCTGTCCACGAAAAACTTAAATATTTGTTAGCTGTCGAACAGTATAAGTGTCATAAATTTAAGACTTTAAAAGTTTACAACAGAAGTCTAAGAGAGTCTACACGGAAAAGATATGACGAGCCACAAGCCTCTAATTATTATGGTCGAAGAACAAGGCACTTAATACCGCGTATTTTTAACGTCATACCCCCCGAGCAAGATTTCTCAACTAAATCAATTTTTAAGAAAAAAATTAAAAGTTTGTTATTAAATAGTTACGCTAATGCAAGTTGGTCATAATTAGATTAGTTTAGTAATTAAATTAGCATAGTATAAGCATGAAGGGAAATTGGGTGTATCTCATTCGCCAACAAACTGTTACGCAGTTTGGCGAAGTTTTGTAATAGTTGTAAGTGTTTTTTTTGTTTATTAGCAATAAATTAAAAAAAAAAAGATTTATTCAAAAAAACTCGCAATATTTTAGATATTTTCACGATCATTAAAAAACGCAATTTGTAGAGTGTACAAATTAACAATCATTAGTGTGTGTAAGAACAAGCTACAAAACTACATACCGATGCTCACAATAATATAAAACATTACACGCACACACGCACGTTACACGTATTTATTTATTACTTAAACATTAACCTTTCTTTTTTTTTCAAGTGGACTTTACCTACGCTACTACACTGCAAGCTCACAACCTTCAAGATACGAATACTGTTTTTCTACTGGCAACTGTGGGGTGCACTGCGGAAGCTGGTGTCCCAGCAGTGAAAATTGTGCATGCCGCGACACGGGGAATGCAATAAGGAGCGGCTTATCGTCCCGTGGCAAAAGCGTGCACTTACGGGAATCGAACCTGCCCACATGTTTACTTGACAGTGGAGTGTGGGAGTCATCGGAGCAATACAACGGACGGGCTACATGGGCCTTTGGACCTTGTTTTACAGTCATATTTAATAAATTCTCTTTAAAACAACCAGGTTTGTGACTAACAAAAGTTTGAATGCCCAAATGAAGTTCTGAGTATTTTTGATTAATACCTAACATTTACAGCATTATGGCAATGCATTATATACAAATACATAACCTGTCATGACTTATTAGCCTACTATACGTACACCTAGGTATATAAAGTTATAAGTACTGTTGTATATGTATGCAACTACCTATGCATGTGTGTGTGGCTGCGCCCACGATCCATCTTACTTACGTCAATAAAACAGTGTGCTATAAACCAACGTTCGTGTCACTCGTCTCCTCGGCCCTATACGTATCAGTGGCGACGTTTACCCACATTTTAAAAAGATGAGTGCTGTTTTCGGTGTCCTTCCGACTTTTGACCATAATGTGCAAGTTTGGAAAAATTATAAAAGTCGTGTGTGTCAGTGGTTCATCGCTAATAATATTACAGAGGCTACAGATGCACAGGGACAAAAACGACGAGCGATTTTGTTAAGCGCACTCAATGAGAGCTCGTACGAGCTCGCAGCGCATTTGGCGTTGCCCAAAGATGTCCAAGAAGTGCCGTACGAGGACATATTAAAATTACTGGACGACCATTTCACTCCCAAGTTAACCGGGTTCGGCGAGCGGCATAACTTTTACTCTGCAACGCAGCAACGAGAGGAGTCATACCCACAGTGGGCGGCTAGACTGCGAGGACTGTCAGTGCATTGTGCGTTTAAAAACGTAGAAGAAGCATTACGTGACCGTTTCGTTATGGGGATGCTGCCGGGCAGGGAAAAAGAAAAATTGTATGCTCAAGATTTATCCGCGTTAACGTTAGCGAAGGCGGTAGAACTCGCGGAAAACATTCGTCGCGCGCGGGCAGGCGCGGCCGTGGCCGGCGCCGGCGCCGGCGCCGCTGCCGTTACTCCGGGATCGTCGGAATCGTCGGCCTCCGAGTTATTTAAGATCACGCGCGGTGGTAAAAACGAGGGAAGTGCAAAGGTGAAGTGTTCGGTGTGCGGCTACACCAACCATAGTGCGTCACAGTGTCGTTTCGCTAAGTTTACATGTAAAAAGTGTAATAAAAAAGGGCATCTCCGTAAGATGTGCACTAGCGTAAATTACGTTAATGTATCGGCGGATTGTCAGGGCGATAACGACGACGATGGTAAGTTATATTACATTCGTTCTTTCCGGGGTGAGCCTATGGTTGAAACGGTGAAAATAAATGGTCGAAAGTTAAAATTTGAAATCGACACTGGTTCTGCGGTGACCGTTGTTTCTTACATTACGTACAAAATGCATTTTAAAGATGTACCATTGTTACCTACAAAAAAAAGATTAGTCACTTATTCAGGCCAACATCTACAATGTAAGGGTAGTGCACGATCGACAGTAGAATACGCGGGTAGCACTCGCGCATTGAACGTGTATGTTGTTAACGACGACGGCCCGCCGTTGCTAGGCAGAGATTTTATTGCTTTGTTTAGATTGCAACTTACACCTGTGCAAACGGTGCATTATTGTAATGATAAATTACTTATAGGTAGCACTGACTTAGAGAAACAGTATCCCAAATTATTTTCAGGTAATTTAGGGTTATTCAATAAGTATAAGGTCAACTTAAGGCTTAAAGAGGACGCAAAACCTGTTTTTTTTAGAGCGCGGCCGGTAGCGTTCGCATTACGCGATACCGTTAGCAAAGAAATTGATAGGCTTGTCAATTTAGGGGTTCTGAAGCCAGTTGATCATTCCGAGTATGCCTCACCTGTAGTGCCAGTTTTAAAGAAAAATGGTTCAGTGCGTTTATGTGCAGATTATTCCGTCAGCATAAATAAACAGCTACTTATCGATCAATATCCGCTGCCTACAATAAACGAACTGTTTTCAAAGTTACACGGGGGGAAAACGTTCACAAAGTTAGATCTGTCCATGGCATATAACCAGTTCGAACTAGACGAAGACTCACAAAGGTTGACTTGCATAAACACGCACCGTGGATTATTTCGCTTTACACGTCTCGTTTTTGGGCTGGCGTCTGCGCCAGCGATATTTCAGCGAGCCATGGAATGCGTGCTCGCAGGCCTCGACGGCGTGCTGTGCCTGCTCGACGACGTGCTCATCACGGGCGCCGACGCCGCCCAGCACCAGGCCAGGTTAAAGGTAGTGTTGCAAAGACTACAAGATGCGGGACTGGTATTGCAACGGGATAAATGTGAGTTTTTTAAGGACGAGATTAGCTATTTAGGCTATATAATAAATAAAGAAGGTTTAAAAAAATCACCAGAGAAAATTAAAGCCATAGTTGAAGCACCGGTGCCAACAAACATTAGTCAGTTACAATCATTCTTAGGGCTAAGTAACTACTACCGAAATTTTGTTCCGGGCGCCTCGACTATACTCAGTCCATTATATGACCTACTTAAAAAGAATACAAAATGGGAGTGGTCAGCGTTGCATAACGACGCTTTTAACAAAATTAAAAGACATCTGGTGTCTGATCAGGTTCTTACACACTTTAACCCTAAAGCAAAACTTTTTTTGACCTGTGATGCATCACCTAGTGGCCTTGGGGCTATTTTGTCACAATTAGATTCGGACGGAGTCGAGCGGCCGGTCGCATTTGCCTCGCGCACTCTAAACCCCGCTGAAAAAAGGTACGCGCAAATACAGCGGGAAGCGACCGCAATAATATATGCAGTGCGACGCTTCCATCAGTATTTGTACGGTAGGGCAGAGCCGTTTGTATTGAGAACGGACCACAAGCCCTTAACTTCAATATTTGGGCCCTACAAAGGCATCCCCGAGGTCTCAGCGAATCGTTTACAAAGATATGCATTATTTCTCAGCGGTTATAATTACACAATAGAATATGTGCGTAGTGCGGACAATAGTGCAGACTTTTTGTCTCGGGCAAGCCTGCCGGGGGAGCGCGGGCGGGGCGCGGAGCCAGCACTCGCCGATAGTGATAAGGCCGCATATGTTTGTTTTGTTGCAGACGGGGCAAAACCATTAACTCTAAATGAATTACAGATAGGTACCCAGACAGATGCGATATTAAATATCGTAAGTAGGTATATCCTCAATGGTTGGCCGAATAAAATTACCGATGTGCGTCTGAAGCCTTACCATTTATGTAGAACTCAGTTAGCTGTAGAAAATGGTATTATTATGCGGGGTCACAAAGCGGTAGTTCCACAGTCGCTTCGCGATAAAGTTCTGGCAGAACTGCATACGTCACATCTAGGAATAGTTAAAACTAAAGCAGAGGCTCGGGCTCGGTTCTGGTTTCCAGGGATTGACAGGGCTTTGGAGACGTTTTTGGGTTCGTGTGAGGTGTGCCAGCAGTTGCGGCCGTCCCCGCCCCGCGCGCCGCCGGCGCCGTGGCCCCAGACTGCGCGTTGTTTTGAAAGGTTACACATTGATTTCCTCGGGCCGCTATATGGCCATACGTATTTAGTAATCGTAGATACTTATAGTAAATGGCTTGAGGTATATCCCATGGTTAGTACGACATCTACGGCCGTAGTAGACAAGTTATGCGACTTTATTTCCAGATTCGGGTTACCAAAAACAATAGTAAGTGACAATGGTACTGCTTTTTGCTCGCAAGAATTTACTAGATTTTGTGACCTTAACGACATAAAACATATTACGTCACCAGCCTACCATCCCGCCAGTAACGGCCAAGCCGAGAGTTTTGTTAAGATCACAAAAAAAGGTATTAAGTCGAGCATGTTAACGGGTAAAAATGATAGACAGAGGCGGTTACTCTTATTAAGATATTTAATGGATTATCGCAATTCAATACATTCAACCACGGGCTGCGCTCCGTCACAGTTAGTATTTGGTCATAAAATAAGATGTAGACTTGATGTGTCGAATCCATCCTCGGAGTTATCGCCCTTATCATCTGCCGAGTCCGTGATTAATAAACCTGTAAAAATTCAACAGTGTTCACCATGTAAAGAATACGAGTCACGTAATTTTAAAAAAGGCGAGTTAATACTTTACAAAAAGTATGTCAACAAGTCTCAATTTAACTGGTGCAAAGGGACAATCGATAAAAGGATTGGCAAAGTTTTGTATTTAATCAAAGACTATTATACAGATATTATTATCAAAAAACATAAAAATCAAATAATTAAAATCAATGGTACCATAGCGGATGACAGCCCAGGGGACCAAAGTTTAACGGATTTGGATGAGTACTTACCATCTGCAGACCCGCCTCCGCCATCGCCGCCGACGCCTCCGCCGCCGTCGCCGCTGCTGACGCCTCCGCCGCTGCCGCCGCCGCCGTCGCTGCAGCCGACGCCTCCGCCGCCGTCGCTGCCGCCGTCGCCGCCGCCGCCGCTACCGCTGTCGCCGCTACCGCCGCCCCCGCCGACTCCGTCTCCGCCAACGACTGATGGAGGCAGTGTTCCCCCTCCAGATCCGTCGTCGCCGTCTGGTGACACTCCAGAGCTCTCGCGGGAGGGGAAAGGGTCAGTGCCAAGTGACGCAGAGTTTCAAGAAGCGGAATCTTTTACGGATAGCTCTGAAGACACAGACACAGAGATGGTCCCCACTGAGGCTGAGCAACAAAGTACACAATGTGTGCGCTCAGATGCGCGGAACAGATTACGACGCCGTTCAAAATTAAATGTAGATTTTAAGAAATATTTTTAGGATATTAGTTAGTAATTTAGAGGGAGGGATGTTGTATATGTATGCAACTACCTATGCATGTGTGTGTGGCTGCGCCCACGATCCATCTTACTTACGTCAATAAAACAGTGTGCTATAAACCAACGTTCGTGTCACTCGTCTCCTCGGCCCTATACGTATCAAGTACTTAATAATAAAAGTAGGACCTATTCAATTTAATCAATAATCATTAATCACTTATTTCTTTGTACAGAAACTCAGAAAAACAATATATAATTTAGATTCTTGTTTGAGAACTAATTTAAAAATGTATATTATTACAAACATCGTCTTAATATAGAAAATTGCTCATTTAGGATAACCCGCTCACATGCAAATATACCTACCACACGCTACACACCGCACGTGCAATCGAAAGTGCACGATTTACGCGCGCCCCTGTGAGCGATGGGGTCTATTAGACGCATCCTGCGCGATTTATCGCATGCACCTAAGTGCACTGGTTATTAGTATTTATAATAGGGCGCGGAGATCGATGGCTTGGTGTAAGGCCTGAGTGGACGCTCGAGTTGGGCGTGCAGCGGGGCGGGGCGTGCGGCGTGCATGTTAAACAAATGCAAACGTACAGGAGCGGCCTTAGTGCACGCCGCTCAAATCACTTGAGAGCCCGACGCCACGCTGCACGCCCCACCGAACGCTCCGCTTCGAGCGTCCACTCAGGCCTTACACTTAGTTTTTGAGAGCGGTTTTATGGTTAGGAGGCATTGGGTGCATTTTAAGTACAGGTTTCGCTTGCTGCTAATTTATTTACCAACTTATAAACTGCAAATACATCCAAGAATTACAGCGAGTACAACCTGTAACAAAATTCCGTTTAACACTCTATTAGAGTTGCGCGTTTCAAAAAAGTCTGATTCTTGGTAGTTCAACTGTCTTAAAATGCGTCTCGCGAAACGAAAGACAGTTCAGATGGGCTTAACTTGACAGCTACGAAGTTACGGACATGGCGGCGAACACATACACATTATTACATTATTACATTTAGTAAATATTGACCAACTTTAACCAGTTCACTAGTTAAAGAACCAGTGAACTGGTTAAAGAACCAGTGAATTTTTCATTAATATTTTATGTTTAATAGTACGAATGTGGTATGTCGTCAAAGTCGTTATGACGTTTCGTGAATGTTCATAATCGTTTACTTACCGTAAAAACATAACAGGGGCTAAGCTTTAAAACATAATTTCCATAACTTCGTAGCTGTCAAGTTTTGCTCATCTGAACTGTCTTTCGTTTCGCGAGACGCATTTTAAGACAGTTGAACTATTATCATGCCGCGATCAGAAAGGGATTAGAAATAACAGATTTCCATACACTTACGTCAAAATCAATATGGATTGACAGCTATCTCAATCCCTTTCTAATCGCGATTCAGTAATACCAAGGATCAGACCGACATCTCTCCAGTACCTACGTAACTTATACAATGAACCTCTGTAACGACTAAAAGCAGTTCTCATGTAATGCACTCCACTTTTATCGCGCGTTTGTCGCGGTCGACAGCTTATACGGCTTCTTTATGGGTGTCGCGATCTTAACAATACTCTTACTAAGATTAAATACGTCTAATGAAAACGATTTAGATACTCGCGCTTTTTGCATGTCAATGAATTGATTGCTCAATTTAAATCATACGTGAAAATTTGTATAATAAAAGACTAAATTAAATTTATTTCACGAAGATAAACCATGTTACTTAAGTTTCTTCTTTTTATATTTAGGTATATATATGCCCTGTATTTTCCCAGCCATAACTAACCAAAATCACGGTACAGTATAAACTCAATAGCAAGGGAAATGAGTCACTCTATATAAACATTTTCATACAAGCTGACCCATATTTATTGCTCTTAAATGCAGATGCTACGTGCAATAACAACGCAGGAAAAGGTTTGTGAACGCGTATAAGGTCAAACTATAACGAAAGCAGTTCAGAAAATAATTAAGTTAAGCTTTAATCTAATCAGAAAATTAAGTAAAACAAACGAGGCCTGGCTACCCGCCACCGTTATCGGCCGAAGGGTATTAATTACCTTGGACAGGGGAAATTACGTGTATAAGTCAAGAATGTTATAATTGAAGGACCTACTTATAGGATTGTTTCTGAATTTATGTAAGGAATCGCTCTCGCTCTAATTCCGCTAAAAGTTTCGTACTACTTTACTATTAAGTGCATGTGTCTCGCTCTTTACACATTCAATTTCTTGATAGGAAATAGATTAATATTGGTAAAATAGTTAAAGGAAACCCATGAATAACACTAATCTATAACCCTTCAAGTTATTCAAGTGGTTTTCGCATCGACCCGTGTGTGGTGAGCCGCCAGTTTACTGCTTTTCGATCCGACCATTAACGGGTTGACCGCCACTTGAAGGGTTAAATGAAATCTAAATTGGTTACACATTCCATGACGTTAATACAAATGTTACAATTAAAAGTTATGCTCTTGCAACATGCGAAATGTTATTTTTTTCACCGAACTGGAATAGAATACAATACATCTTTATTCGTGAGTTTGTGATATCAGAACAACGCAAAATTGCTTTTGAAAAAGAAAATGTTCAGACATGAAAAAAACTTGTGATGTGATTATGTAAGATAAAAACATCCACAGTATGTGATTTGATTAATCATATTACAGCACCGTGGAAACTCTCCAGATGCGTCTCGAAAGCTCCAAATTGAATTCTTGCATTATTTGATACGTAGATTATGGATAACCGTGCATATTTGAGAA
The DNA here is from genome assembly GCF_948474715.1 of Cydia amplana. Lineage (NCBI taxonomy): Eukaryota > Metazoa > Arthropoda > Insecta > Lepidoptera > Tortricidae > Cydia > Cydia amplana. The sequence goes on along the minus strand of NC_086081.1, from coordinate 8,213,518 downwards.
GCGTGGTGAAGTTTAGCAGTAATTAGTATTCTACCTAGAGGCGTGTATGCGATGCGGTATGCGACGTGCGATCCGTATTGTTACTTAGTTTTGGAAGCGTAGTTTTAGGTTTGAAATGTTGAAGACTGAAATTATTCCTTTTATGCGATATTACGGCTAAGCGATACGCCAATTTTTAGCACAGAGCGGAAAATACCTGTAACGAGCTGCGTCGTCGCGCTGTCGTTGCATAAATTCGTAGTAAATGAGATAAGGAAGCTTTCACAGAGCACGAAGCACCATGGTTTAAATACAATTGATATCCTTATTATACTAGTTTCTGAATATGTATCAAGATGACTACTAAATACAAATGTACCTCAGATTGGTACTCCCCTATACAAGTCAGTTGTATATTTTTTGTTTTAAAACATCAAAATCATCAGTCAATCTCAAATTCTCAACTCAAGACATCAAATTCTATAGCTGCACGGTAAGACGAGGGTTTCTCGATCTCATAACGAAACACTTCGAATGTCTCAGGTGAGAGAAACAGCTCAGGTACAGGACCTATTAATTTATCTATGGGATCACATCTGAGCCAAGTTACATAAACCCCACCATTTGACTTGTAAATGCAAGTAGTGGGCCGTTTTATCTGCTCCTGTGTATCGTGATTAAAACTCGTCTTCCATGATTCCTTTATGAGCGACAAGATGTCATGTCGCGATGTGTCGCTAATGAGCGTGGAACGTGTTTTCACGTAGCTAGCTGCATTGAGACAAGTTGACGGGCCTACATTTCGGGTTTATACAGGGTGTTTCCTGTAACAGGAGCAATAAATTAAACAGTAGGCTATACTCCTCAAACTGACCAACATTTGTTCAGCAACTTTTAAAAATAACTTATGTTTTGATTTTTATTACACTTTAAAGTTAGTTTATTCTAAGACGCAATGTATTGCAAATTTTGTTATGTTTAAAGCGTGACAAGCTGACAAGCAACGTCAAACACACTGATGTCAGCGTACATTGAAGGCAATATTTATTTTGTATGAAACAGACGAAGTCTAAAGGATTCGTAATTTTTAAAAGTTGTTAATAAAAGTTTTATAGTTTGAGGAGTAGGTATGCTATGTGTTTTGATTATTTGTGTATTACAGGCAACACCCTGTACAACTATGATTACCTAACTATATGTATTATGAATCCAGTCAATGAGTGTAAAAGTTAAAAAAATGCAGTAAAATTCTACTCAAAGATTTTGTGGTCTGTGTATCAAATGTATGCACATAATATGTCACTTATTGTAATAACACAAAACATAAACACTTTACATACAAAGGAGATAGGTGTAGGTATGTACTTATATCCCTTGTGTATGTGAATAATACATGATATTAAATTTGTAGTTAAGTCGATTGTAACATTTAATCGAAAGTTTAAATATTCCAAAATTATCTTTCAGCATTTCCGCCTTTAGGCAAACTTTATCGTCTAAACACATAAACCATTCTACTACGCAATCAAAACACAAAGTTGCACGCGCCGTCGTACGCGCAAAAGTAAATGAAACAGGCTACTTTATATGGAAGTTTACTAAAAGTGACCTCTTTTTAATGCTCTCGAGTGTAGAACTAACCAACAGATCAGCTACTACCATCTTAGGGCGTAGTAAAGTGCATTTCAATTCTGAGCTCAGATTAAATAGTTGGTAGACGATGCTATCACGGAGTGATTTATCTTTGGTCTACTCGTGGGCGACTTTTTAATGGAAAATAATCGCTAAGTCGCAAGCGCACTTCAGAAAGTTTGTTGATGCAAAGTACCTACTATGAATCCAATTGAGTATGCGTTCAAGACGTACCCTATAAATTAACACTCTTAGGTGTATTTTCCAAATGTTTACCCTTATTGCTGTTTTATAAATACCAGCCTGAAAATCTTAAAATATAATTACAATAAATTTATAATGACCGACGGATAGCTCAAGCACAGTGTCGTTGATGTACATTCACAAACATTCAAAAACTCAGTATGATCTTGGTAGTTTCGTCCATTAATAAAATGTAAATAGATACTTTGCGACTAAAAAATCGCAGCGTGCATGGCGTTTAGTACCTGGCTGAGGCGAAGGCTAATACCAGCTATTAGTCGTCCGTCCGTGGCAAGGCAGCTGGGATTGCATGCCAGCCTGGATAAATTTCCGGTTATAAAATACAGCAAAATGCTCCTGGTGGGAGCAAGCAATACATTAGTTTAAGCAAACATGTACAAAGTAGCTTTGCGCTATAATATTGTTAGTTTTATTTATTTAACCTCTTAATTTTTTGGTGGAAATGAGGCTTCTATACTTGGTCAAGCAGATCTTGTCAGTAGGAAAAGGCGGCAAATTTGAAAAATGTAGGCGTGAAGGAATATCTTCCCATAGAATATTTGAATTTCGCACCTTTTTTTACTGACAAGATTTGCTTGACCAGCTATATTTAGGTATTTTTTTCTTATTTAACAAAAAAAAATACTAGTATAAAACGGAGAGTTTTTATATGATTATATAGGTAAAGACTTTCCCTTTAATAGCTAAGAAAAGTCTTTATTTATTCTTCAATTTAGTCTTATTATAATGCACTTATAAAAGTCAAAGACTATCACTAGTAACCTACACCACAGCGCAGAAACCGGTGCAAATAATTGCACATACAAAGAATCTTATAAATACGTAATGCGTAGTCTTTGCAAATAAGATTAATAGTGACTTTACCCCTAAAACAAGTATACACCTATTAATACTACCTATTACTCAACTGCCTTTCTAGTTCCAACATGTTTCAATAAAAAAACAATTTTACGATATAACTAATAAAATAAGATAAAAGATAAGTCAACTGTTGGTATTTAGCGTCGCGTGAAACGATCCGCCATAGCCGGGCCCGTGAAAATTACACTTTTTATAATAAACGACACGAATTGCGTATCTGACACTTGAAGTGACCAAAGTTAACGTGAACGTTAATGTCATTTTTGGTGGCAATTAGCGTTATAATCGCATGTATAGTAGAATTGACTTGCTTAAGTTGTTAATTATGTCTTTCGGGTACCTACGGAATTAAGTTCAGCTTAGTAAATTGATATTTCGGCGGGCTATAGGTATGTAGAGGATGTGTGTTATATGTCTAACCGACAGAGACAACGACGCTTGGCATGACATACTCTGGCAAATCGGCTTTATTAAGTAGGCAAAAGGAGGCAAATTTGAAAATTCGGACCGAACATGGCGGAAAATGAATTTTGCGCCATTTTCTACTCGTCACTTAGAACTTTACTTTAAATAAGTATTATCACCATCCTTTCATATTCCGTTTCATAGATTTTCTGCTTATCTGACCTCTTTGTTACAGAAAAAATACAATTTCATTGCACCCTCCTGATTGCGCCAGACTTTTTTGTAAATGTGTTTTTGCATCATTTTAATGCAAAATTTCATTTCCCGTTCTATGACGCTATTGTCCGGCTGTATCAACGAAGCGGAACAGATTTTCTAAAGCAAAAATGTCAATAAAAGTTAAAAGTAAATGCGTCCAAGGGGGTGTAGGCCGGAGATACATCGTGCAACATTTGAATTCGAATTGAAGTTTTCAAATTTAAAAGTATCGAGCATTACGTATTTCATCCTGCACTGCATTTGATCACAAGACGCACGACATGACACGCCCATGTATGCCACACGGTGCGTCAAAACAAAACAACAGTCGCACGCCGTCGACCCGTTTTAAAACGGGGCATATTACGCGCGCCTTCCTCGGCAGTCATTTGTTTCTGTTAAAACTTCCCCGTGACGTGAGGCTGAATGTCAAAAAGTCAGCGAATTGGGTTACGACCCGGGTTAAATTGCCCGCGGTGTTGCTTTGTTTGGATGTTACGGTAATATGACAAGCGAAGCTGTGTGGTTATCAAACTGAAGCTATACGGGTTTATGTTGTGGAAGCAGTCTTATTTAACGGTGAGCTTTTGAAGATAATGCCATTTTTTGTCTGTCAAACTTCAGAATGTATTTTTGAGTCTTGTTTATTTTAAATATTGTGAACATTTTTATTGACTGCTCTTCCTCCGGCTCCAATAAATGATTTATAACTCAAGATAGGTTATAGGCGTTCTAAGATTGAAGCGCTTACCTTGTGACAAATTGGACAAGTTCCCTTAGTCGCGGCTGGACAAGCGAGCAAAGTGCACGTGCTAACGAGCTCACCGAAAGAGAAAGAGACGAGCTTATGTTTAACAACGAGTGTAACAAAGATGGATGGAATGAGAAAATTAATCAAAAATAACAAATTTATTCGTAGGCACAGAAATAAATACGGAAGTATTTTTTGTTCTCCTCAAGTATGAGTATAACCTATCTATGGTTATAATATCATTGGCTCCAATGAGGTGTTTTATAAAACACCTGTGTCAAAAGTATATTGCGAAAAATATTATTAATCTGCATTAAATCCCCTGGCCCCAATACAACACCACCAACACCCAACCCTCGCTAAACTCATTCCTCCAAAACCGGCTAAAAGTGTAAATTACAATAAAATAATGACATCAAGCTCAAGGTTGACTGGGCACAGCCAAATTCCGAAGGTTCCTTCGTCAAGCATAAGCCCGCTGATTGAATTAGCATGGAACTTTTCGCCTGACAAATTTATGTGGCCGCGCGGTGCTTCGTGAAAAAACTTCCGAATTATATTTTTATCGGCGTAAGCTTTTTGCTTTATGGTTTTAATATCTGCCGTATTGGGTGATTGTTTATGCCCTGGTTGTATGAATTTGTTTTGCTTTTGGGAAATTATTTTACGGGAGGTGTGATTTCGATACATTTTTGCAGTCAGCACAGTCCTTCTAGGAACATGCGAAAGTTTAAAAGAAAATTTGGGCGAAATTTCACAAAGTTTGCCAAAGTGTATAAATATAAGCAGAATAGGCGAACACACTCCGATAAATATTCACTTTAAGTAAAATTACTGTAAGATATAAATCAAAAACTTTGAATAGCTTATAAATGTTATATATAGTAGTAGCGATGATAATGTTACAAGTTTATTTAGTGTTAATCTTGCTTCGAAGTACAAATATTTTTCCTTTTATTTAATCTTCTGCAGTCAAAAACGCAAGAAAAAAATCAACAGGGTTGTCACCATTTCCCTAAACAATCCTTATCTATATACGCACCTTTAATAAAAACGGCCTATTTTCGTGCAAGTAATTAAAGAAAGTTATGAATCTCCAACGCGGGATTTCCTAGCGACGGGAGATATAAAAACGCGCTGTGAGCACCCATTAAACAAGATCGGTATCATAATTGAATTAAAAATTCCGACACGAGCGTAGGTACTCTAACTAGGGTTGCCGATAGAATAGGAGACGATTTGGCATTACGATAAGAGACAGTATCACTAGATAAAAATAAAGTAACTTAGGAGATAACATTTTCAAAACATGACCAGAGTTTAAAAATTAGTGCACCCATATACAGCAAGTATAAAACAGATAGTGAAGGCCAAAGTGGCCAAATATACAATACAGCCATTACATTCATTCAAACATTGTCAAAAGAATAAGCGAGTTAATCTTCACATTGGTACCTACTTAATGTAAGCTAGTAATTGTTAATTTTTGCTCATATAGGTACTTAATACCTAACTTCAGATCAGATATTAATTTGCATTGACAACAAACTCAAACCATACCAAAGACTGGAAGTCCTAAGTTTAACTATTAAGGCGCATTTTTTTTCAGTCATGTCATTACATTGGTTTAAATGTCTAGACCTGATGTTACATCCTGCAAGCTCTAGGTAGGTATTTAAAAAATAATAATGAAATAATTTAAACATAGAATGTTTTTTTTTAACTTACATATTACTAACATGTTCTATGACAACCCTATCTGGCAGAGACGTGCCACTGCCATCGCCAACGAAGTTAAACTTCAAAACTGGGGAAAACTGTCTACGATACGAATTCCACGGATATCGGAACGTGGTGCTATGCGCAGTGTATTTTATCTGCACGACGCCAAAACGTCTTATACGTGACCCTTCAATTCAAATTCAAACAGCAAATAATTGTTCCGTATTTTTCTGTCTCATGACAAATATAACGTATTTTCTTTCATTGCTTGCTCAATATGCTCATAATAACTTCCGACCAAAATAAAAATTGAATATTTAAACATTATTATAAAAATATACATAAAGTTTTATTAATAATGGTTGCGTAAATGAAGCTAGGTTAACACAAGAATAATATTTGACAATAGTCAGGCCGCACAAAGCAAGATACATTTTAAATAGTTACGTTTTGGTTGACAAGCTGTGGTGGCCGAGTGGATATGACGCCCGACTTTCAATCCGGAGGTCGCGGGTTCAAATCCTGGCTCGTACCAATGAGTTTTTCGGAACTTATGTACGAAATATCATTTGATATTTACCACTACCTAGCTTTTCGGTGAAGGAAAACATCGTGAGGAAACCTGCATACATCTGCGAAGAAATTCAAAGGTGTATGTGAAGTCCCCAATCCGCATTGGGCTAGCGTGGGGACTATTGGCAAGGTGCGAAGTCGGTGGAGGGGGAAGTGGCGCTGATCGTCACAAACACAGGTAATCTTATGGAATGTCCGCCATTAGTACTAGCGGCAGCCGCTTGAACTAATTTTACTCCATAAGATTTAACGTAGAAAGTCCGCCAAAATGAGGGCAGCACCAGTCGTGCACCTAGCGAATAGCCCGAGCCCTCTCGCGCATGAGAGGAGGCCTGTGCCCAGCAGTGGGACGTATAAAGGCTGAATTATTATTATTATTTGTATCTCCTTTATTGGGATCACGGGCCTATAAATCCCGGTCTTTTGATAGGCTTGCGTGGGGATATAGATCCAACACGTAGAGGCCCTTTGGAGAGCTTTAATGTCATGTAGAACGCCTGCTGGGACCGGTGCAACAATAGACACCCATGAACCGGTCTCAGCAGGCATTGGGACTATTGTAGAAAAAAAGTGAACAGAATACCGGTCTATGGATTGAAGTTTGGGTGGACTATGAGACTGGGCTATTGCAAAGACGTACGGACACCTGCCATAACAAGGTTTACACAAGTTATCGAGGCAGGTGGTGACTTGCCGCGCACTAGATGGGCCCCTGAAACTGCCGTCGCGAAGACGACCAGGAGCAACATCGGTGTGAGCGGCTCAGGGGTGTCGAGAGGTGTACACCGCTTTCTACCCAGTGACTGTAAACAGCCACTGTGCCAACTCGCGCTTACGCAAATTTCACTTCCACCCCTGGAGCATATAGCTCTAACGACTCCTCTCTGGACGGCCAATTAAGGCAAGCCAGAGCCGAGAGTCCTGCGGGTCCCCTTGGGGTTCCACTCCAACCGACGAAGACACGCCGGAGACGGAGACCCTGACCGACTCTCTGGAGCACTCGGGTCCGTGGGGTCGTTACTCCCCAACAGCTCGCCACAAGCTGCCCTGCGGGCTTATTATTATTATTATTACGTTTTGGTAATAAATATAAATTTGAGCAACAATTTACCAAAGTCGGAGTGTTAAGTAACAACCAGATACCTAGTCTTGTTATATGTATATACGAAGGGTTCATGATCACAATAACCATTCCATAAGTGACAAGTAGGTAGTAGATTTTTCTAAGGGGTAGTAGAACCGTGTTGCATAGAAAACAGCATCTAAATCAATTCGTGCTAGACATACTAGCAGAACTAATACGGCATGTTTCCAATAACTGTGACCTGTACTGATGCATTAATCACTAAGCTCATGTAAACCCAGCATTACGCAGAGTAATATTCAGCTAGAGGCTGTCAAGTTGTCATACAGCAGTGCGAGATAGGGAAACTTGAAGGCCGATATGATATCAGTCGCCCGAGGTATTTGTGGGTATTGTTTCGCAGGAGGGTTGGCAGATAGTGGATTTGAGATTATGAGTCAGGATCTATTCGACTCGTCAGAGTGTCTTTTATGATAAGTGGACAAATGGAAACCACGTCAGGAGCTGTCATTCTTACTAGCGAATTTGCGATTATGAGGTGACATAGGGTCTATTATTTGACTCATCAAAGTGAATAAGTTTATGGAAATATGATCAATTTACTTTTTGAAGGGCTGTATTACTGTGTAGCGAGAACTCATCAAAATAAGCAGGCCGCGTAGCCAACGTGCCAATGGCTTACGCTCCGTAGAAATCGAAACGCAACTGTCACTGTCGCATTAATATGGAAGAGTGATAGAGAGACACAAAGCGTTTCGTTGTCGAAGCGATAGCGATTGTCAGCTTGGCTAAACCGGCAGCACTTCAAAGACAGCATTATTTATAAACGATGTTAGTTGTCAAGGGCTTCCAAATTCATAAACAAAACATGAATGCATTAGGTACACCTCTACTTATGTTTAGATCACGAGTCAAGAAACAGTAGGGCTAGTTCATGAATGTCAATAAAACGATTAACTTTGTAACTTTCTGGAGCTTCTTTACTTATAACACAATTATGCAACAATTTGACTTTGAAAATTGTGTTAAAAGAAGAATACAAGTCCCTTTACTCCGACAAACATCCAAAATTCCAGTCCCGGGTCATCTTACCTGACGTTGGAATGTAAATTCCATTACCAAATGAAATTTCAGTTTCAATTAGAACAAAACGCTGTAACTCCCATGTCTAATAGCAGTTTGACGTCGTGCATAGTGTGCGGCCCCCCTTAGATACCTGCTGTATTTGCCACCCCTCGTGTATAATCGCCTTAAAAGATGTACATTCGTTAGATTAGCGTGCACGTTTTTGAGTAAATTTAATGAGTGTAAGTTTTAGTAATGCGTGAAGCAGTGAAGTGAAACATGAAACTTTGTAAATTTTTACTGTACAGAAAATAATGGGCATAGAAAAAAAAACCTTTAAATTGATGTCTTCGTAAGCACATGTGCAACATTAAATTAAATCTAAAATCAACCTTATTTATTACAAAGCCCTGGTGGAAAGAGAGGGTTGTTAAGTTTAACGTGTGTATATGACACCGTAAGATTGTGAACCCGTTAGTTTATAATCTAACATAGGTTAGGTTAGGTTAGATTATAATCTCCCTACCGTCAGTTTATAATGTAACTAGCGAGATTATAATATGAAGAGTGTTTACAATTTTACGGTGACATATACATACGTTTGAGACAACGTACCTCCCCGATGGATGAACCGATTTGAATGCGAGTCAATCAACAATATATTATGTTAATGTTGACTGATCGTTTTTGTTACCCGGGCTTGTTAAGCTTGAACATACGAGTAAAATACTTTTTACAAAAAAAAGAAAACCGACTTCAAAAAGGATGAAATAAAATATTATCCTTTTTGAAGTCTATGCGTTACCAACTGATATGTTTGAAGTCGGTGCCAAGCCAAATTTAAAAGCATACCATGATTTTGGTGCGATTCAATAAGAATGTACTTTGGATTGCCTTACACCACGACAATGAACGTACTTTCTGTAGGTACAGTCAACGTTAAAAATATGTAAAATGAAAATGAAATGAAAAATTATTTATTCACTAACAAGCAATGTTTAACAAAATACAGTTTACACTTTTCGCCTTATTACAAAGGAGTAAGGTGCAAAAGTGTAAACATGTCTTTGACGTCGACTGTACAGACTAAGAACACACCTCAGCTCAGAACACACGATCAAACCTTCTTGGCGCAGGCCGTAGGTACCATGTTTGTCGGCACATTAGTGTAAATCCAATGCATTTTTTTGCCGTCGTATTTTTTAAAGAGCATTTCTTACAAAAAAAGAATTACTTAAATCGGACCACAGGTGCCGGAGTAATCGCTGAACATACTACATTTAAAAAAATCATCATCATTATCATCAAAACAATCATCATCATCAGGTCTGCTTCACCAAATTGGTGGTTTTAGGGAGAAAACGCTCGAGTTGCTTAAGAAAACACCCAAATCACCATGCATGTGCCTTTGAAAATTGAGGAGTTCCCTCAATTCCTCATGGATCCCATCATCAGAACCAAATTAATATGGGACCAACTTGGAGGTAGCTTCTTTCAAACAAAAAAAGAATTACTCAAATCGGACTACGGATGTCGGAGTAATCGGTGAACGTACATAGAAAAAAAAAAAAAAAATAGCCACAACCGAATACAGAACCTCCTACTTATATGAAATTGAAGTCGGTTAAAAACATACGCAATGTAACGTTCTACGCGCACGGCGCAAAGTTAGACAAAGCAGTCAAAGCACGTTAATAGTAACCCAAAATTTACAAACATTTTAAAACGTGGATAATGTCCAGGCATAGAACCGTTAAAACATCAAAAAATCTTGTATATAAAGGCGAGTTATAACTGTATATACATGAACATGCTGGTATGATATTCATGACCTTTACAAACTTCTAGCAGAAAAGGCTTTATTGTTAAAGTACGGCTTGTAGCGTTAAGCCCTAGTTTAACAAGTTTACGCGTGAAGTTTACGTTGTTTTTGCAACCGTACTTGCTACATAGCTGGCTTGCCAGAGTATAATAAATTGTATATTCTAGATTTTTTTATATTGCGTTTTTATTATAATCGTTCCTTGAGTACTATAGTGTCACTATACAAAATTAAGAACCATTCTAATAGTGACGTTGTTCCATTTTTCAAAAGTTGAATTTTCAAGGACTAGTCATTTTGTATAGTGACACTATGTTTCTCAAGGAAATATTATATTTATTTTTATAATTTGCGACAAATGTCTGTCAAGCATGGATTCCGAAGAAACAAAAATACAACGAATTGACTGACGAAATTTTTTTTTATGTATTTTAACAACAATATTGACATCTCGAGATAAGCTAGGAGGTTTAGTTGTCAATTGCTATGAATTCTATAGGTTAACTCATTATATTAAAAAAAAACTAATTTAAAATGTATTGATTGAAATGGCACCCACTAAAGGCTTAACATTGATTAGGTACTAAAACAAAACCGAATTCAGAGTGACTGGAGTCCATTTTCTTTTACGAGCTATTCTCGGCAAATTGGTAAAACTATATTCCCTAGAATCAGGCTAGCCCACAGGTACAGAAACTGTAGTAAAAACTTTCTGGAGAATGCTCAGTTGCTCACCTACGGATTTTATGACAAATTGATGGCTATCACTCTCGGCATTTTTATTTTTAAGAAAGACATACGCTGGTACAGTGATTGAATGGATTCAATTCTAATGTTGCAGCTCACTGTATATTATGTAATAATAGGTAATAAGTACATGTCTTCGTGTCTACTATGTATACATATACTAGCGCGACTCGCACCCTAATCAGTTGAATACAACTCGATGTCTTGACGTTTATGCACGGTTTAATTTATGATACGGAATCAAAGCGTGTGTAGCCGTCTTAGCTGCTACGTTTACGTTATAAACCCTGCGTTGCTAGGGTAAATTAAAACCTATTATGTATATGTATGTGTGTATATGTTAATATCAAATTTCTACTTTATCTATAGGTACTTGGCGGAGTTTGAAACAATTTTCTTATCTAAATGCATAAAAAAGTCAGGATCGAATAAATTGTCAAACTACAAAAGATAATTACAATAATCGATTAGGACGATAATTTGTTAATAATTTAAGTAAATATACCAACTAATGCTAACAAAACAGTGTTTTAGAAGTTCATGTTAATAAAAATATAGGCTTGGTTGCACCAGTTGTTTCTATAACAGTTTTATAAGTAATAAATTGTCTTACCGAGTACCTATTATGTACCTTACCTACCTACCTTACTTACCTTACCTTACCTACATGACCACTGATCACCCATCACGCATGGTTTAGCTATAAACCTCTTTAGTTTAGCACCAATTGAATCCCACGCGGCGTTTCCCGCGTAAACTATCTCAAAATGGCGGATCTTACAAGATGGCGGTGGATGTAATGAGCCACGCGATTTGCAAGGTAAGACACCTTGCATCCCAAGTGGTGTTGGCTGATTTTGATATTTCCCCACAATGGAAGGGTTGAAATTGTGAATAAATTTGTTCATGACCTCACGGACAAAATGGCGTAATGACTGTAAGGTAAGCGGCATGCAAGTACTAACGATATAGGATTTCGATTACCTACTTGTCATAAAACCCATTTCAAAATGGGGGTTACAGGAGTTCATTAAAATTTGCGACTTATACAGTGTGTAAGTCAAATACGGGCAATAAATTAAACCAGATATAGAATTTACCCGTCTTATCATTAAGATGTTTTTTTAAGTTACACTTAATTATGACCCCGTGATTAATTTTTTCCACATGTACCGAGCAGCAATGTACTGTAAACATTAAGAAACAAGATGATAATGACATTACGAGATACGAGCTTTTCATAGTAACTGCCAACAAGCGTTGACAGTTACTTTAAAAAGCTCGTATCCCGTAACGTGTGTGGTGTATTACATTGCGGGCCGAATTATTTTGTATGGTTATAATTTTCAATGCATTTCTAAGTAAAATCTATCTCAATATACTTTTTAGGTCCTATGCTAACCACCGTTTAAATATTCGCCCGTATTGGATTTACACACTGTATAACATTATTATACTTATAGAAAAAAGTGCTCAGCGGCAGCTGCAAATAGCTGCTAAGTACTCCACATATGTTAAATACACTACCTCCTTCAATTATCATAATATGCATGCTGATATAATAAATGCACGTAGAGGTGAAAATACCAACCGCCATATTCGATATTTCGTCGAAATACTTAAAGGAATTTAGTATTCAACCCCAGCGTAACTTTAAAATTCATCAACCGAAATGACGTCCCAAACATCCAAATGTCGTTTACCAGCGAACAGTTCTGCATACCTCCATAACCCTCGAATACCCGGACGTGTACGAAATTACACAACATACTTGATTTTCTCACTACCATACGACCTTTTAAATAAGTTCGGTGCTCACTAGTTTTATCACTTGTGTGTGACTTCGCATAATGAGCTGTGCAATCAAGGCAATTTAAACTTTATAGCAAGGGAGATAAGGGTTTAGGAAGCTTCTGGCAAGTTCAATGGAGTGCTTGATCATTTCGTATGCGCTGCAGGGTATGTATGTAAGATTGTTTATTAGTACATGTCATGATGTCGAGCGTCTATGTATTTTATTTGTTGACGTGTTTATTATAGTGTAGTGTGTTCAGAGCTTTTTGAACACTTCGTTCTCTTAGCTAATTATTTTGCTGACTATACCTGGAATCCCATCGGTGATTCTGGTAAAAACTAATTTCCCCGAGGTCCTAACGTAGGTATACTGTTGTGTACTAGAATGTAGACTAGTTGGGAAACCAACTATTACTAAGAAATAAATGTAATTCGTAGGTCAACTTTAGTGTTTTACAACCTTCAGTAATTCATTGACCCAGGCATTACTTCGTGGAACGTTAACCCACAAAAATAAATATGTAGAAACGGTTAGGGGAAGTACATATTTGGTACAATAGTTTTCTACACAGCTATGTGCAGCTAGGTATATGAAGAGTAGGTTTAATGGTGTACAATATAATATGTTATACAGTAAGCCTGGAAATCTGGCGGTATTTGCTTTAAAAAAAATTTTTTTTTTGCTGTTTCCATACATTTAAGATCTTTGAATAGTTAAGATTTTTCATCATCATTATCATATCAGCCCTTTATCGCCCACTGCTGAGCATAGGCCCCTCTTCTAGCACGCCACTTATCCCGGTCCTGAGTTAATTTCATATTTTATAAATTCCGAATTGGCAACAGCAACAGTGACTGACCTGCCAGTTAATTAATAGCAAATTGCTGGGTTTCAGTAGCTGTGGGTGGAAACCACAGAACAAGTTAGAATGGCGATGCGAGCAGGGTATGTGTTGCCGCCGGTTTTGAGCAAACGCTCGCATGCTACTCGCCCGCGCTGACCGAAAAACGAAGTAAACATGCCTTTTGCCCCACAATAACCTTTAGATTAAGAAGCCAGACATCAAATCTGTCTAAAGGAGGCGTATCCATTCACCACGCACACAAGTTTTTACTACCGTTGCGCGAGTGTTAGTAAGCGTGGAGAGGAACGAGCGGCGACACCGGTTCCGAAACTAACTGCGCGCGATAGCCATTCTAACCTCTTTAGTATGTTCTGTGGTGGAAACCTTAACCTATAATATTGTTATTACAGCAGTAGCTAACGATGTGGGCGGGCCGCTACAAACATAAACAACGTATCGATGAAACTACCACGTTCAAACTACGTAGCTTTGAATGTTACGTCATTTTCATAGCTGAATAGGCGCTAGGTGTTACATTAATTGGTTCCTATGTGTTTTTTATTCATCGTTGGTGATAATGTTTGCTCTAAAGTGGTTACCCTGGCATTATACTCGTATACGATTACAGAGATCTAACTAGTCAATTAACTTGACAACTACAATCAGTTGTGTACATTTTTTTTAATAATTACTGATCGGCGATTGGCTCTAGTCACATCACCTGATGGAAAGTGAAAACAGAGCATAAGATGGAGCTCACCGGTTAGTAATCATTTAGCCTATTCACTCTTGCTTCACTCACAATATACGAATACTAGTAAGAGAAATGCGGCTATAATAGTCAGAATTGTTAGTAGGCTTTTATCGAAACATCCTAATCCTAATGGTCCATCCCTACCTGAGTCCCAATTAAGGCGCCGACGGTCATCCAAAAAGCATTAGCGGCACAGTAATTAAGGCCGTGCATCGAAAAATAACAGGATCTTAGAAAGGTGGCAGTGGCTAGCCCCGGAAACAAAGAGTAGTGATTTTCGGATATATGTTTCTTGACTATATGATAAGACATTTCGTAGTAGTCGAAACACGAATGCTTAAAATTTTCTCGATAGAAAATAAATCCAAACTTACGTGTTCATTTTTCGGTTTTAGCTTCGTGCAACTAGAAAACACATCCATATCCAGCACAATCCACCTTACAGCAAAGGTTTTCATCTCGTCTTAACTTTCAAAGAACTAAATATTAACTTATTATCCTTTACCGATGGATTTATTATCGATTTTTGATTTTATGAATTCAACAGCAAACGCCCATTTTACGCAGTTCGGTTTCTCTTTCTGTCATGCGTCAAAGTCATAAATGCATCCTTTATGCCAGTAATGTTAGATGGCCGTCGTGCCTCAAAGAGGTAAGACCTATGTCACTTCGCGCAGCGCTCCGAATTACGTAAAATTTTAATATCCAATAAACGTTGAGTCGTAACTCCATTGAGTAGTAACGGAATCGGAGGTAAACCTATGATGGTGCCTTCTTACAGGCCTATACGTTACGCATGTGTGCGTGTTTGCTTAGCTACGTCATGCTACTTCGAAATCTATACTCTTTGTCAGTTACAACGGGTTAGGAAATTTCGACAGATATTGAAATGTATCTGTAGCTGTTTGGTATTTAGCCATCAGAATCTAACCGTAACTTTTTCTTTATTTTTGTTTAAAAATAAAATATCTATAAGAATATATTTTTTGCTTTTTTTCTATTGTAATGATAAAAATAAATCTAGTATGTTTCATGCTCAAATAATTTAAAATAATTGAATAAATATTAAAAACTAATTGATATTATTCGTTTTAATTATTATATTATTAAGTATGTTTGAATAAAATATTTTATTTCAATAATACGAAAAGTTATTATATTTAAGTACCACTAAAAAAGGTCTCTACTTACAAAAACTCACTTGCACGGGCCGGGGTTCGAACCCGTGACCTCCGGTTTGAAAGTCGCACGCCACTACAATTTCACATAAGTAATTTACAATGACATGATACCGTGGAAAAAGTGAATATTACAATGTACTGTGTTACTATCATTTTATAGTTTATTTTGGCTTGACAAGGAGGAATGAGAAAAACGTGCAGAGCGAGAGGATTAAATCTGTCTGTCCCTTTCTTAAAGTAGCCAATCCTAATTATGACATCTGTTTTGATATTAATTCTTTGAACATAATTTGTCGATGTTCTTTTTTATATCATCGAGAAAGATTTTTATTAAAAAAATGTGTTGAATTTATATGTTTTATTTATGTTTTTTTGGCATAAATTTCATTACTTTTGACAAATTTTGATTGTGAGGACAAACGATTTGATGTGATGTGTGAAACGAACCATGTGATCAACGATTTATCTAATAAAACTTCATTTAGTCGAAAAAAATAGTTGTCTACTACCGGGTGGAAAAAAATTATGGGCCCTGGAGGGAAAGTGCCTTAAAACCTTAAGTTTGCTCATTTTACTTAAATGAAACATTATTGTTTTTTAAAGAAACAACTGCATTCAAAGATTTTTGAAGTGAAAACTTCTTTAGCGGCGCTAGGCACTTTATGAGGTGGGGAAAAAATGATAAACTCGAGACAGCGTAAGGCGATCATGTGACCGTAAGGTTTAGATGGCATTTAAATCAATAAAGAAAAACTCAATGACATTACATGAAAAAGGTTATAATCTTGTACGGGCTGAAATACGAGGATCTCACAGTATTATAACTTTATATCACTCAAATATAATTCAATAAAGCTACATCTTGATGAAATCGCTAATAAAAGTGAACTCTAGTACTGGTGAATAAAACTCAAAATATCATGACCAAATATATTTAGACGCGAGGTCTGCAAGGTAACTTTACAATTTCTATTCGAATTTTAAACAATTAACGCTATAACTTTGAATTTCGAATTTTAAACAAGCTCACTGACCAGCAATTTCGGAACCAAAAGTTTTCAATAGAAAGGAGGATGGGTCAATTATACATACTGCAGACATTTTGGACTAGTCATTGAGTTTTCACTTCTGTCGGCACTCCCGGAATGCAACACGTTGTTTTTTTTTAAATTCGCTTAGTCGCGCCCGGGAATCGAACCTACTTTTTCCACACTGTATAAAAGAACACAAATGCTTTTCTTCTGGTAACTTAAATGTTCTATCTATCTTGGTGATATGTCAATGCAATCAAATAATCTGAAAAAATAATAACCCAATTTATGAATTCCGTTCCTTCAGAAAAATGCGAAATGTACGTACATTTAGGGATATCGTACCTTTCCCAGAGACAAATTTAGTAGGCCAAGAGACATTTTGACTGATTTGGGGTCTGTACTAAAAATCTAACATAATATGATAAGGACTTAATCGTTTTAAGCTCAAGAGTGAGTTTTCCTAAAGGTTTTTCTAAAAGTTAGGTCTTTATTAACGTTAGGAGTGCGTTAGCATGTCAAATGTCAAGGGAGAAAACAATAAATTAAGTTTCAATTCCACTTCCACTCATCAGCAAAGTGATATATATCAGCAGATTAAAGTTATTTTAGATTACAAAATTAGCGCATCAAAAAAATCAAAGTGCATAGAAAAAAAGTCTCCTGAGTCATAATAAAATTGATGTCTCTTGGGTCACCAGAAAAGTCACCAGGGAGAACGATGACCCAAAACATATTTAAAAGAAAATGTAAATTTTGTGTACTACCTACGAACATTTTTCAATAAACTATGTTTTTATAACATATTAGACCCAGGATAGATCTAATACCTCTTTTCGTACCCCGGATAAAATGGTCGGCGACTAAAAAAGTAACTGAAACGTTACGTTATTAGGTTCACGATGCCGCGTTGTACCCTTGCCTTCGTTGCGATATGTTTGGTAAGTCAGGAGACTTAAAAATGAGCCATGATTTTGGGACATATTAACAAATATTTTTTTGAATATATATTAATTTTAGTGGACTTTAATAATTTACCAGTTAAATTAGATGTAAATACATTTTTAGTTAATCGTTAATATGATATATTAGAAGCAGTAAAACACTTTATTGTACAAAAAGACACATAAAACATGAAAAAACACACATCCTTCGTATATGGTAGAATATATTTTTCACACTTATAAGTAAAAACCAAAACCGATACGCGATTGGGATACGCTCTTTTTGTATGGGATAAAAAAAAAATTCTCCTGGGTCACCAAGAAAAATCGACATATTAAAATAATTCAGTTCGTTTTTAAGTTCTAGTCAGATTGACTTTTTGGTTATTTGAGATAAATTACAATAACGCTTAGATTTGAAAAACATGATTTTCTATTTTGTTGCGATCGACCCGGGTAATAAAAATACGGCGAATTTGAACTTTTCTTTATTGTCGTTGTAAAATGTATTAAAAAATAATGTAGGCACCCCTGACAATTGAAATTCAAAATTATCCAGAAAAAGCGGCCAAGTGCGAGTCGGACTCGCCCATGAAGGGTTCCGTATTTAGGGGATTTATGACGTATTAAAAAAAACTACTTACTAGATCTTGTTCAAACCAATTTTCGGTGGAAGTTTGCATAGTAATGTACATCATATATTTTTTTTTAGTTTTATCATTCTCTTATTTTAGAAGTTACAGGGGGGGGACACACACATTTTACCATTTTGGAAGTGTCTCTCGCGCAAACTATTCAGTTTAGAAAAAAATGATGTTAGAAACCTCAATATCATTTTTTAAGACCTATCCATAGATACTCCACACGTATGGGTTTGATGAAAAAAATTTTTTTGAGTTTCAGTTGTTCTAAGTATGGGAATCCCCGAAAAAAAATTTTTTTTTTCTATTTTTGTGTGAAAATATAATGCGGTTCACAGAATACATCTACTTACCAAGTTTCAACAGTATAGTTCTTATAGTTTCGGAAAAAAGTGACTGTGACATACGGACGGACAGACGGACAGACAGACAGACAGACATGACGAATCTATAAGGGTTCCGTTTTTTGCCATTTGGCTACGGAACCCTAAAAATGAGTGTTTCAAAAAGGCACCCTGTATTCCTTACATACCTAAATAATCTCTTATTCAATAAAACATATAATTACTAAACACTGTGATTTATTTCAAATAAATGCAAATCGATCGGATAAAAGATATTAATACCTACCTATACAACAATGAATACGAGTACAGTCAGCTGCAATAATATGTTACACACCGAAGGCCGTTTTGCGGTAGATCATGTTAGATCTTATTTGTAGAGCCATAAGAGCGTGTCACATATTTTTGCGGCCGTCGAAGAGTAACATATTATTGCAGGTGACTGTACCTATGAAAAATTCGAGGGTTAAAAAGCATTTCAACCAAAGCATTTATAATAATAACGACCATGGACGCCTGCAACCCCAGGGTTATTGTAACCCCATAACAATAAGGTTGAAATTTGCATTTAGTGACCGCAAAGTCAGGTGAGCGTAATCAAGTAAATCTGTTTTCATCATATTTTATCAAAAATAATCTCTTTTCTGTTCTTGTGCTATTTTCTTATTATCAATACTCTTAACTTATATGCTATATACGCTGCTGCTTCTATGATGTTAACATCTTCCAAAACAACAATAAATATGCAGGTTTATGAATTAATTATTTTATTGTTTGCTATTATGAAGTAACAACGCCATCTGTTTCAATTTTTTCCGAATTTAAGTTTCTGGCCGACCGCAGCGACCACGTATAATGGTAGTTAACTTCTGTAACGTTAGATGGTGCTAAAAGGTCACACAAACTTCACGTGCGGCGCGAAGCGTTTCCATGTGTGCGTGTTAGCGGGGAGGGAAGAACTAGCGGGCGTGGTTTACGAAGCGCCAGACGCGGATGCAGTAGGCCCTTAAGGCGCAGCACATACAATTTGCATGCGGTCTGACATGTAGGTAGGTATTGTGCCGTGAAGACAGCGTGGGCCTGTGGAACAGTTAAATTCAAGTCCAATAGTCAAGGATAAAATGTAATTAGAAATTCGAATCTATAATTTCATATAATATGAATCACAGATTAGATTTTACGTACAATGCAAAAAAGAGCCACACTTGCAGATTTAATTAATCATTTGGTTGTAAAGAATACGCGAATTTAAGCTAGTCATATGATGAGTTGAGTTCACATAATTATTTCCTAGGTAATGTGGTGGGTTAAGTGATTAAAGAACGTGAGGTTAAAACATTAAAACGTTGCCAGGCGTGGCTCATTCCGCGATTTCGTCGCTTTGCTACAGGTAGCTAAAAGTACATCCGTTCCGCCCCAATTTTGGGGAAAGCCGCCGCGGAAGTTCGGCGACGGAATTTCCGTCTAGTGTGGCCAAGGCCATAAGCCGCGCGTGGCGCTGTCGCCACCTAGCGGCCATATCTGTGCTGATCGTAACAGACGCGTTTTGTTAGAGTGTGAGTCTTCTGTACTTAGTACTATTATTTATTCTGTGACGTTACCTTAAAAGTATTGGTTTTACATGAGTTTTTTCTGTTTTGGCTTGCTTGTTTTAATAAATAATTTTATAGGTATTAGAAAAAATGTTTAGGTACCCAATTTTCTTCTAGCTTTTCATTTCATCACTTCATTCCGTAAATCTGTAAAATAAAAACGAATCGCTAACACAACTGCTTATAGGAAACTTCAGCGCGAAAGCAATAATGACCTCGCCATTGAAGAATATTACAGACAATATCAATATCGGAGTGAGTCGGCGATAAAACTAAGCGGTCGCATCGCGGTTACGACCGTTTCAACGACTGCGATTTCCTGACACACGTCCTCCTTGTTAGGGACGTTGTCCACTAAAAGCAGGATTCCTACTTTAAACTTTGCGCGAACAAATATGGGGTCGTCCTAATATACAATGTTCGCGCAAATTCTACTCGTGCGAACGCGCGATCAAACATATTGAACTCGAATAAGTGTCCTAATTGACAATCGCGCGACTCGCAATGACTTGCGATAATCGCGTAGTCGCGTTGTATGTATTAATACGACGACGCCTAACGAATATGCCAATCGAATACCTACTGACAA
Source organism: Cydia amplana (assembly GCF_948474715.1). Taxonomy (NCBI): domain Eukaryota; kingdom Metazoa; phylum Arthropoda; class Insecta; order Lepidoptera; family Tortricidae; genus Cydia; species Cydia amplana. Next base: position 8,192,640 of record NC_086081.1, on the reverse strand, counting down.
ATAAATAGGTATAGGTATATTGACGAAGAAAAACGAACGAAACAAAACATTAGAATTGCCGTCAAGCGTTACCGCCAGTCTTCTGGGTACAATAAAGTCTCGAGCTGAGGTTGATAATATGTATTCTTATTTGTATAGTTTCAATCTGTAGATTAGTTTCTTTTTTCGAAAGAAATACTTCAATGAAAATTTCTCGCAACTTTCAATAAGCGTCGTATCAAATGCACCAGAAAGTCGTTTACGATTCCACGATATGAAAACGGCGGACATAATCTGTTCTATTGCAGCCCCCACTACGGTCGTTTGCGATGGGCAATTCACTCGGATTTCATTGGTCTGTTATTGGTCTATCTATACCTAGTCCATAGTAATGAAGATTGGATGGAGTGATTGTTGAAGGGTCAGTTGAATTTGTTAACGGATGTCTATTGCCATTGTTTATCTTAAAATATATTTTAGGCTTTGGAAACAGCATGTACCGCACTTACGTGCTACCACTGGCTACCAGTTTCTGTGTCTTCCTTGATTTTATGGACAGACTATTGTCAAAATAAAGGCTAATCCTTTTTCAAAGTCGGTTAAAACAGAAGTTTAAAAAAAACCGGCCAAGTGCGAGTCGGACTCGCGCACACCCTCCGTGCGCGAGTCCGAGTCCGGTCCGCACCATCAATAAAAAATAGTGCAAAACAAGCAAAAAAACGGTCACCCATCCAAGTACTGACCCCGCCCGACGTTGCTTAACTTCGGTAAAAAATCACGTTTGTTGTATGGGAGCCGCGCTTAAATCTTTATTTTATTCTGTTTTTAGTATTTGTTGTTATAGCGGCAACAGAAATACATCATCTGTGAAAATTTCAACTGTCTAGCTATCACGGTTCGTGAGATACAGCCTGGTGACAGACGGACGGACGGACAGCGGAGTCTTAGTAATAGGGTCCCGTTTTTGGTACGGAACCCTTTGGGTACCCTTTGGGTACGGAACCCTAAAAAGGCCTATTCATCGCGGCAACGACCTAAAATATATCTTAAAGATAAAGAAACGGAACTGAAAAAACTTGGCAGTGACTTTATCGCACTTTATATAGCATTAAATTCTAGTTAACAGTTTTAACTCGCACATAAACACGGGCGCTTGGTCCGTTCACAGCTGGCACAGTCTAAATATTACAACCAGTGTGCTAAATCGTCAGGTGACAACCAAAACTCACTAATTGCAAATACAATAAACAAAAGTTAATCTTATTTTGGTAGGAGCATGGTTCACTATGGCTCTTAACTTGTGATTGTGATAGTAATTAGTGTGTTTTGGTTGTCACCTGACGAAATAAATTACCGACTAACTAAAGAACAAATCAAATTATCATATTAAATCTTTTGATTTGCTTTTCAAGTGGTCATACTGGTGTTTATTGGCTTTTTGCAGATGATTTACTTTTGCAACCAACATTCGGCAAAATTTTCATTACGTAAATGTTTGAAAAGAATCTAGTTTAAGATAAGATAAAAGATAGTTTATTCAAGTAGGCATAATTACAATGCGCTTATGAACGTCAAATAAAGCTAGGTAGACCGGCTCCAACCCTACACCTCTGCCGCCAGAAGATTTAAATCCCCCCTCAATTGGAGGAGGGTATCCCAATATGGGACCAGCAACAAACTCGGCGGGACACATCTTTTCAAAAAAAAGTACATCTTATAATTAACATGCATTACGAGAAAATAAGGAAAAAAATACAATTTAAATTACTATAGAGTTCATGCAATTATACACATAAGGTGTAATAGAAATTTGATTTAAAAAAATATACATATGTACATGGAATCATACAAATACGTAGCTCTTTCAGAAAACATAAAATTCTTACAAAAGGAAAATAAAATAAAGTTATTAAAAATAAATGGGAAAACATATATAAAAATCTGATTGATTGTTATGAATTACCAACATAAAATATTTGATGTGCTTTCTTAACTGAGCTGTGTCACCTATAACTCTATACATTTATGTGTTAAGAATTTTTATGTGTTAGATTTTCCGCAATGCAGGCATGGTAAGGTGCAAATGCAAATCAGCAACATGCTTCGTCCCGGACAATAAGCTGTCCAACTCTTAAGGTTCCGTCACACAAGCGTGTTTTCCGGGTGGGGAGTGAGCGTTTTATATGTAAAAGCGGCGTGCCCCGTTGTGTGACGGAACCTTTACAACAATGCACACGTGTAGCATACTGGTGTCATTACAACCACTGTGGTAACCTGGCCCTGTGGTTGGCGCGCGGCCACGAGGCAGCGTCGCATCTGCACCCTCGCTAATTTACTGCGCGATGCTGAGGGCCAATAACGCCTGCTGGGGCCGGTTGGACAATAGTGTCCAAATACCTATATATACTCATATTACTACACTTCTTTCTTACTACATAATCACTACATAGTATAAAACAAAGTCGCTTCCCGTTGTCTGTCCCTATAGATCTTTAAAACTACGCAACGCATTTTGATGCTGTTTTTTTAAATAGATAGAGTGATTCAAGAGGGAGGTTTATGTATAATTGTTAACCCGTGCGAAGCCGGGGCGGGTCGCTAGTAAACAATAAAAATAAAATATAAATAGTTTATTTCCGAAAAATATTCACTGGGATACAGTTTTTACTGACCACACTAGGCAATGCCTGTCCTGCGGAGGAGAGAAGATAATCTTAACTAGATAAATTCAATAATGCTAGTGAAACGAGTAACAATACATGTAAATAATGTTAACATTGGGGCATTACGCGAGAACGTCACTTGCGAAATGCAATTCTTATAATATGTCGGGAAATACTGAGAAAGCGATATTTGTTATGGTAATGTTTCATGACTTGATTGACTATTAGGGATTGCAATCCGGTCCGGCAAGATCCGGTTAAAATCACTACTGCTTAGAACTTGAAGGCCCATAAAGTCTGCTGAGATGCTACCGCGAAAACCGAATTTCGCAAATTGCGGGCATTTTTCTCTGTCACTCTAATTACACCTTCATTGGAGTAAAAGAGAAAGATCCCCGCAATTTGCGAAATTCGGTTTTCGCGGTAGCCTCTCTGGTGCCGGTTGGACTAGTGTCCCATACCCATACATACATTCATATTATTACACATTACGCCGTTTTCTTATACATATATCTGACACCGTAAGATTGTGAACCCGTTAGTTTATAATCTAACGTAGGTTAGGTTAGGTTAGATTATAATCTCCCTACCGTCAGTTTATAATGTAACTAGCGAGATTATAATATGACGAGTGTTTACAATTTTACGGTGACATATCCATGTTACAGCAAATAAGACCAGGGTCAAGAGCTTTTTTTAAGAGTTCGTATAATACAGTCGCTCGTAGCATAGACCGAGTTATGTTGTCACGCGTAAGTTTGATTTACCTACCTAATATTTTTGATCCCCTAGAAGCTTCTAAATAGAGTAGTTGACATCAGTCACCATTAAATTCCACGATTAATAACTGTTCATAGCATCCGTGTAATAATCAATTTCGGGGCAACCAACCACGGAATGGATTACAGATAGACTGTCAAGCAATTATTCAGATAATCGATTATAATAGAAATACATTAACTGTTAAGTAGTCTAGATAATTAGTGATGGAATAGTGCTCTCGGTTATTAGTTGTCTGCTTACGGTTGCTCGTTTTTTTAAATGTTCTATCCATGGAGCTTAAACCAAACATGCAGGAGGTAAACAGGAGGAAAAGTAATGCTGAGGCGTAAAATATGAGCTGGAATTACACACACACATGGACATTTTGAAATAAAAAAGACACATTGTTTTACATGCAATACCTAAAGTCTATTTTTTTATTCGGTAGACTGAAATGAGATTTCATAGTATGAACATAAAATGTCATTTCATACTATGAAATGTCATTTTAGTCTACCGAATAAACAAATAGACTTTAGTATGTTTAATATCTTCTTTGTTCCATATATATTAGATTTTTTTAATAACTATGTATTTGATACGCGATTTACCTACTTACTAAAGCACATGCTCATGAAATTGCTACGATAATTTTATCAGAAATAACGATGTCAAATATTTGATCTGATTTGAACGATAAATAACGAGTAGGTACGATAAAAAACTTGTTCACTCGCTACTGCACTGCACTAAGTAAATACTGATTTATTTGGAAACCAGCAAATTTATCTTATAAGGGCCTGTAGAAAAACCTTAATTGATTCGCTAGGTGCACGACTGGTGCTGCCCTCATTTTGGCGGACTTTCTACGTTAAATCTTATGGAGTAAAATTAGTTCAAGCGGCTGCCGCTAGTATTAATGGCGGACATTCCATAAGATTAACTATGTTTGTGACGATCAGCGCCACTTCCCCCTCCACCGACTTCGCACCTTGCCA